>NC_059353.1:26204375-26516250 GCF_019703515.2 Myxocyprinus asiaticus | reverse complement strand
ATAGTGTTGATATCAGATGTTAATACTATGGTACTTTGATATATGTAATTGTACTAAAAGACTACCATATTAATGTACCATGAAGTGGTGTAGTCCTACCAAAAAAAAAAAAAAAGTGGCATTTTACTGTTACCGTAGACTGCGTAATCTGTATATAGTGCAACTTTGTACATATCGTAAATGAGTCATTCCTACAATTCTGTGACATTCCAGCTTTGAAACTTTTGAAAGATAAAACATACTTTTACAAGTTTCTTCATGTTTCATCATTACAGGGACATATTAATGATTGTATTAGTCATACTGGTCAAGTTAATTACTAAAAAAAATAGATGTCCTTCCAGTTAAATGGGCAGCATCAGGGTGGACAATAACATGGTGGACATTCAGTGGATAAATGAGCCACTACATGGTTTGTGATTGATATCTAGGAAACATACTGTATTTGTAAACTAATTTGTATGATTTTATTTCTGTTAAAATAAATACTGTATATTGAAATTTTTAAATTATATTAATTTCCCAAATATCGAAATCCAATGATTTAGCATTTATTTTTTGTCAAAGATGTTTGATGTGTAGTTTTTGGGATATGAGGAAGTGACAGTGCAAAAGGATTTCAATTATATAAAATTTAACTTTTAAGCCTTGTTTTAAGCCTTGTGTAACATTATAAAAAGTCTTTATTCTTTTTAATAAGCCTATCAAAATTGTAATCGGGTGAAATTAATCAATATAAATACCACACACACTTGTAATGGGGGCTTAAAAGTCAAAGAATTGTAGGAATTACCCATATTTTCAGGAGTTTCTGTGCAAGATGCTGCTTAACATTGAAAAACAGCGCGGATGGATGCAAAAACATGTTAAGTGTGAACGTCCCCTACTAAACTTAAAATGAAAAATGTTTTAATACAATGACCTGGAAGAAGAGAGAAAGGGAGAAAAAAGGCTTAACCTGAAAATAGTGTATTTCTCATTGGATTAGTGTTGTTGTTTTGGCAGTAAATAGTGTTTATCATAAGGGAAATGTAAGAAAATCATGTTAATTGTTTTAATTAAACCTGTACTACTGTACTTTTATTTTGAATTAATGCAGTAATGCAGTTTTTCTTACCTCTCTCTCTCTTCCAGAACAAGCTCTGACATATGCAATAAAATCTAATGGCATGTCATGAATAGGTGCTTTTACTGGTGTTTTAAAATCCCAATGGTGGGAAACAATTACCATGCACATGAATGCTATATGATTTTGACAAAATTATCTTGCTACTGACAGAAAACATGACAGAAGATGTCCACTGATTTTTAATGATCTTTCCCCCAGCCGTTTCTGTCAAGTGTAGTGTCCGTGTAAAGCAACATCCGTTATCTCACACAACTCACACGAAAGATGTCTGTGTTTCAGGCCCATTTCTCTTGATTTGTGAAACATTCTCACCAGTTTGGGTGTGTGATGCTAAAATACGGGACAAATGGCATTGTGTATGGATTACACACGGAATGCAATTTTTCCCTTTAATTACGGGTCGATTCCTTATTTTACAGGACTTTTGGCATATTTCTTTAATTAATTTTACCTGATACTGCTTCAGCGTGAGGGTGACTCTCTCTACCCACTCATTGTCATAAATTCCCTCAGTCGATGATGGTGGTGACAATGGTTGTCTGGGGCAGGGAATGGTAGAATTCAAGTGACAATGCACCAGTTACAACAGAATTTCCAGTTTCACAAAACAGCATCCAATACAGTTAAAGGGAAATTAATGACAGTAGATTATGGACTTCTGAAGCAGCAAAACAAGTGGGTATACCGAGGGTATACACAAATATTGATCCTTAGAAGTTATACGCAAACATCCCTGGGAAAAAGTAAGCATATGGCCCCAACTACACCACTGGTACAATGGTAAAAAAACAAAAAAACAAACAACACTGTATTACCATGGTACTTTCTTGTTGTATGAACAGCAAGTTGAAAGCAGCTGTTTTATAAAAGCTAGATGATAATTGAATTATACAGTGAATTATGAATGCTATTTAAGTACATTTTTAAACCTAGTATTTTTGTTCGTCTAAAAACATAATGGCTAATGGTAAGCTTGAGGCAATAAGGTCCTCATTTTTTTAAAGTTTCCTAAAGAGGTTTTTCTTTGAACTTGCTCAGCTCTTTAATATAAATCTTTTTTCCATGTGACCATTGTGTCTTTTTCCAGCTGCCCGTAATTGTATTTTAAGCCCTCATTATTTCAACCCAGTTGCAATTCAAGGTTTGAGTGCGATAAAAAGGTATGTTAATTAAAACAGCGCTATCCCAAATTCAAGCTGTCTTCCTTTTATCATTGATTTTCTTTTCTCTGTCTTCTCACTCTTTTGTTCTTAGTTTTTACTGCTTTTTCTCATCAGTGAACATTGTTTGCAGTCTGAAACTGTCTCAGAAAGCTGTAAAATGGAAAAAGTGAGAAACAGAGAAGCAGGAGAATGAGAGAGAGAGAGAGAGAGAGAGAGAGAGAGATGAACAGGTGGGAGGAAGATGAGCAGTGTCATCAGGCTTCTCTAATTCTAGTCTCGTCTGGGTTTGAAGGAAACAGCACAGCTGGAAAAAATAACTGCAGCACCTCAAGTCTTTAGTATCTCCATGGAAATGCTTTTGCATTGTCTCTGCGGTCCAGCGATGAAATGAAAAGTGTTGCCCACTATGCACCAAAAGTGAGCTGCAAATAGCACCTCTGAGAGAACAAGAGAGGTTTTGAATGAGTTTGTGACTCATTTCTGTGGGCGAGAGAGAGAGAGATTGAGAGAGAGAAAGAGAGAGAGAGAGAGAGAGAGGATATAGTGGGGAAAAGACTGTAAAACATTTTAAAAGCAAGAGATATAGAAAATTTAGCTGTGAAGCTGTAAATGAATGCAAGTGCTGATAGAGATTGAAGGAGGCACGGTGAATGAGAAACCTTTTGACCCAGAGCCTAGCGGGGTGACAGAGACAATTGACAACCAAAGCTGCTGTCTCCAAACTCCAGCCAAAAGCAGCTATGACATAAGTATCAGATCAGTTCATTCAGGATCTAGTGTCGTATAGTGAGACGTTTGACTATAAGCTTCAAGTTTGGTCCAATTTGCAGCTAATTCTGTCCAGGAGCCGCCCACTTAGACCGGAAGAGAACATATGAAAATCTTGGCGGTCAATGCATGTTCATGAGCAATATGGGAGAGAAGCACATGAGAACTTGCTATTTTGAGTGCTAAAATCAACGCAAGGTATTTTGCCACTGTGAACATGGAAATGATGCCAAGAATCTTTACTGAAAAATGACTTGCATTTCGGGCTGTTGCTCACAAAAAACTATTAAGCAATATGGCATATGAGCAGCATGGACTACCTTTCTTGATACATTTTGGGTGTGTTTGTAAGCCTTAAAATGGACCTTGTCCATACACCATTATCACCTGCCATTGTATAGAAAAGATGGACCAAGACATTGATTAAATCCTGCATCAGATTTTGAATGACATGAGGGTAGTGAATTATGACATAATATTTGTTTTTGGGTGAACTATTCCTTTAAAAGTGTGTAGACTTTGTGATCAGAATTTCAGTCTTTCCAAAAGTAATAAGTGCAAATAATTTCAGACATAACACAAATCAAAATATAGAATCCTTCTCATGGATAGTCTTAGTTTAAGTGTCTCAAACCAAGCTCTGAATATATCCCAAAGATTTGATGCCATGAACCTGGCAAATCCAGTGATTAGTTCTTCCTCCGAATCGCTCATTGTAGCAACCCGGTGGACTGATAAATCCTTTTCAACCTGGATCCTGGAAGTTGCATATAGGTCAGTCAATTTAATTGGAGATTGCTATATTCACAAGCACTTGCCAGTTTTGTATGGATCTAAGCCTGACACTATTCAGGATCCAAAACCAAGAGTTTAAAAAAAAAAAAAGGGATATTTTCCAATGCTACATTGTGTAAACATGCGTCAAATATAATGAAATAAATTTTAAGAGATGTGATGAAGACTGGAGTTTTCCCAGTTTCCAATTGTGTTCCGTTCAAACCATATGGACAACATGTTTAATCAAAACCGCCACAAGCTGGTTTCACCCAGTACTCTGTCTTTCAGTCAAATGTTTAACTGTTCCAGTCTCAACACTGATTCTTACAGCAGAACTATCAACCTGTCAACCTCTTCCACATCTCCACCACCAGCCCCATGCACCCCCCTGCCTGAAGAACAGTCATCCTTTCTGAGCCTTACTTTGACGCCCCCTTCCCCAGACAACTCCACCCCGGAGGAAACTGGATAGGGACAGATAGTGTGACAGTGCACAGGAGGGGAGCAGGTGACCTGGGCTAGCAGAGGAACAACCTGCTGGGCCTGAGGGTGGAATCTGGAGGTTCAAGCTCAAGACTGAATAACAACCTCTAGACTTAACAAACAGCAGGAGAGAGACAGATGAAGGGACAGAAACGGTATAGAGAGAGAGTCTATTGTATGAAGCATGAAGGTGGTGCAAAGAAAAAAAATCTTTGTAATGCCAATTTTTTTTTTCTCTCCTTGACAGCAATGAGATTAAACAGAGAGCAAATGGAGACTTTTGCTTAAGTCTCCTGCTTCTCAGATGTTTCTCCTGAGAAAAGAAGATCTGCAATCTCACATGTGTCTCTTCCAATCTCTCCAAAATATCTTGCCAAGATACCAAAGCCTACAATCAAAAGTAGACATCTAAGGTGTCTTAAATGAAATATAACTTCCATTAAATCTCATGAGCTATCAGAAAACAACCTTTATGCAATTATATTTTACTTTGGGTGCATACACTTTGAGGTCCTTTCTAAATTTATACACCTTAACTCTTGAGCTGTCACCATATTTACGGCCTGTGGGTTTGTGAGGCCCAAGGCCAGATTCAGAAAATGGGCCCCTGGAGTTAATATTGTCATTACACAAAAGGATCCATAGAACCTCTGCAAATGTAGTCTTAGCCTCACATGGCATACCCATGGACCACCCACAGTCCACTCAATGACCATCTGATGCATATTGCACCAAAACTGGAAAGCACTCTCTCAATTTTTCTTTTTTTTTTCTTTTTTTTTTTTCAGTCTATAAGTCAAATTTGCCAGGTTTCGGCTTGATTCAATGAGCGGTTTTGAGGAAGAACTAATCACTGGATTCACCAAATTTTGTCTGGTTAGTGGATTCAAATATTTGCAATATATTTTCAGAGTTTATTGGATAAACAAATAAACAAGGTATCATTGAGCAGAATACTATTATGCTTTGTTTTCATCTGTGAAATAATTTATATTTATTCCTGGATGGACATAAATTCTGATCACAAAGTCTATACACATTTGACACCTGTATTTGTATACATTTATCCATGCCAGTCTATTTTTGTGGTATAACCAATTCATAAAAATCTACCACTAAATGGCATGTAAAAACAAAACTAACTGTGGCTGGTCACTTTACATGTCGGTCAGACTTGATGATTGGATGAGAACTGTCCTTGTACTGGAAGTTATCTTTTCATTTATTCTTACGGGGCCTCTCTAGCACAACGGGGCTCTAGTCAGCCGCATATACTGTACACTATGGGACTGGCCGGCCCTGCCCACACACATCAGTGTCTCCTCTCTTTATATTTCAAGTGGTCAAGAGTGCTCTCTCTTTTCACTCCTCTCTTTTATTCTCTCATCTCCCCTTTTCTCCAATCCCTCATTTTGAGAGCTTATCACAAGGTACACTGGCATGCTTAAGGTAAACAAAGTCTGTCTGGCCGTGTAATAGGCCATCACATTAGGGCTCTACTGAAGGAGGTGTCATCTAGTGTAAACCAGGCTACACTTCTGCTTCTCATTCTATCTATTTATTTATGATCCAGAGAAAGAGAGAGAGAGAGAATCAGAGAGAGGGGAACCTACATTTGTCTTTACAAACCACTAGACCGCACTAGACTTACAAACACTGAAATTCTGTCTGGAATGCTGCCTGGGGTGACATGTCTACGGGCCGTCAATATTTCCTGCACCTCTAATGAAATGGTGGTCTCAGCGGCATTTTAAGAAATGTGTGTACTGACTTTACCATTCAAACTTACAGACAATAAGGCATAAATAAATGTTTGTAAAGTGTGCAGATCTATTTCAAAATATACAGGTGAAGGATAATTGAGAAAGAGACAAAGGGATACAAATTTTGAAAAGGTGAAATAATGGATGTCAACTTGTCAAATTTCTGTAAGAAAAATAAATCAAAAGTGCACTTTTTTCCCCCTGTCAGCTATGCATAAGAATCAACACATAACGCTATTCACATTATTTAAACATAATACATTATATAAGTGCAAATCAGGAGACTTTCAAAAATCACTCTTAAATTTCTTAAAAAGTAAAAGCTTAAAAGTTTATTAAAATACAAAAATAGAAAGCATTCCTTTAATTGCAATTATTTACAACACAAAGTTTGTATGGAGCCTGAATCTTAAGTGGTTCGGTCTGAAATATTTGATATTATATATATATATATTCACGGTGCTGCCATGTAAACTTAAAAAATGTGGGAAAAATTGTGAGTGCATGAGTAGGTGTTAGCATTGAAAGCAGACATGACAGCAGATTTACATTTACACCATAATGAGAAATGAACATTATAATGATGCTGACAATTTTTCAAGTTCATGTCACTTTAAACCCCTTTATATGTCCTCAAAGCATGTTTCTACCTGAGACAAAACCATCAGCTGTATCCTATACTTTTTTGTTTAAAATACATAATGAATAACCATTTTGTTCCTATTTGGCCTCTAAGCTACATTGAGAAAGGACAAGCCTTTCAGATTTCCTCAAAGACCTAGTCTCTCTCTCTCTCTCTCTCTCTCTCTCTCTCTCTCTGCTTTTCATTCAGCTCTTTATTTAGTCTTTGTCATGACCATGAAAACCACCAAACCATCCACACACGGTGGACACACATTTATCACAGCTGAGTGAACCTGAGCAAACAGAGGTTTACTAACATAAATATGCACAAACCAAAAAAGGACCTTTGTTTACATAGAAGCCAAACAAAAAGAGATTAAATCAAATCCACAAAGCCAATGGAAAAAACAGCTGTTACACATACACAGCAACTTATTATTATTATTCCTCATGGTCAAACAAACAAACAAAAAAACATATTTCATATCCATTGGAAGGTTACTAGCAGACATGAAGATAATTTGGTGTGGTTGTGTTATTAATTTGTGTCTGATGAGAATGTCCCAATTAGGGGCCGTTTGAAGGCTGGATATAGACTTTGTCCTTTAAATGAATGAGCTGAACCTTCAATCACATCAGCAACACATTGATATGAGCACAATTTCCTTCCTAATCAAAGAGATAATGACACTCCTCCTGAGAGAGGGATCGAGACTGAGAGTTAGACAGAGAGAGAGGAACAAACAGCAGAGGGGATGCTGGTTTGTTTAGCACTCATTAAGAAGACATTAGTTGTGTGCTCCAAGCTTTGATTACATTTTGGCCAGGAAGTGATGAACAGGAAAGGAAGGCAGAGAGAGTGCATAAAAGAAACACAGGCCACTGTTTTCATCTTAGTAGTGGTTAACAGAAGGTTTTTGAACAGTTCATTCATATCGGATCCACTTCAAATATGCTAAACCAGATTTGGAGTCTTAATCCTAGTCTTGAGATCTCTCAAGAACACATATGCCTGACATTGGTGAGGATCTGGGTCTCAGTTTATGGTCTTAGACACAACCATAGTTCTAGGGGCTCAAGCTGCTGGAGTTCTATTGCTTTTGGTGCAGGTAATTCTCCTTATTAGTATTTTTTTATTCCTTGTTGTCTCTGTATGGTGAAAAGTCACCAAATTTTGCATGCAGGTTATTTTTATGAGTAAATGCAATTATCTCAACTATGGAATGGATTAGTGCTGTGGTTGCTTAGCAATAGGTGAATACATTTGAAATATAAAAGCTCAGCTCTGCTGCTCAATTTAAGCTACAGACTTGAAATCACACTCATATTCTGCTTCTCAGAACAAATGTGCCAGTCCCACTTGAGATTACATGTCATTAACTAATTTGTACTTACATTAAAAAAATAAGCATTCAATAGTGTACTTTAAATTTACGCTTTGGCAGACGCTTTTATCCAAAGTGACTTACAGTGCATTCAGGGTATAAATTTTATCAGTTTGTGTGTTCCCTGGGAATCAAATCCATTGTCTTGCCATTGCAAGTGCCATGCTCTATCAGTTGAGCTAGAGGAACTACTTATTTTGTGCAAACGTGTTGTTCTGCAAAACTCATGCCAGATTCACATTTGCGGCCACCAGGGTCGGAGTACAGAGAGATTTACGGGTAGTTTAAGGGGTAGGGTTTGGTTCAGGGGTAGATTTTGGGTTAGGGGTAGAACTAGAGTCAACAGTTTAATTTAAATAGTACATTAAATGTAAGTGCAACAACATTTATATACATAATAAGTACAATAAGTATCAAATGCTTAATTTTTCAATGCAAGTACAGAGTAGATAAAGTCACCTTATATAAAACGGGTCCAATTACCCTCTTGCGATTGTTTTTTTTTTTTTATTTATTTTTTTTAGTAACACTTCTTCATGAGGACAAATTTTTAAGAATCTCATGAACCAATTTACACAAAATTTGGTGCGCATGATGAGAGAAAGCATTTTGGAGAAAATGTAAGAAATGTTCATTAACATCATTTAATTTTATAATTTAAACTTTTTTTTTAAGTAGCAATTGCACGCTTGTTGCCATGCTAATATTTTGAAATTTATGCTGTTTATTTTATATAAATATTTACTGTATATAGCTGTCAAAAAAATGTGTTAATGTGTTAATCTTTCTTTATCGCGATTAACACATTTACAAATTTTAATATTAGATTCTGACATTTTATTCAGCACCGTGTGAATTCTAAACACTGGTTGGATTAGAGCGGAACCGTTATGATGTGTCCAGCAGGGACATTGCACTGATATATACGCCAGACACACAAAACAGCAATTCCGTGCCAATGATCAAGTGATGGAGAAAGTACCTCTAACAAAAAAACCCAGGTGAGACTTGTGATAAAATAAAGAACTTCGAGCCCTGTGTATGTCGGAATTTTACCACAGAAGCACATAAAGTCACCTACAAGCCAAATACCATATATGGCACTAATGCGGGAAGGGACCGCTGTGCAGCTTGTTGGGGTTCTCCCTTAGAGGGTCTGTCAGTGCTTCACTCGAAGTTCATATCATTTCAACTTTTAAATCATTGACGCTGAGCTTTTGAAGCGTTAATTTATGATTATTTGACAATCGGATAAAGTATCATTACGTGGGTAGTGCCAGTGCTAAAAGCAGAATAAGATGTTGGTCATTTTAGAATGGCATACTACCATTCTACTCATACTATTTCTGTTATACATAGATATGTCAGAAGCAGTAAGAGTAGTGCGGGTAGTATGCCAATTCGGGCACGGCCACTGTTTGCAGCGCTTTTCATGTGAAGTTTAAAGTGGGGCTTGACACCCTGATGCTAATCATGTGAGTTCCATATCCAGATTTTATAGCCACAGCCTACCATCCAATTAATATAATGGAGGATAAGGGTTTAAGAGATTGAATGCACATTGCAATGAATATGCAACCTATAGGTACTAGTTCTTTCAATTTGTCAACCTCCTACTTAGACTTCAGGAAATGTTTAATATTACTTGCACTGGTGCTATTTTTGTGCATTTCTATCTTTATAATGTGGAAGGCTTTGTTTGGAATATTTTAATAAAGTATTATTATTACATTTTGTTTTCCTTCCTAAGAAGAAAATACATTCATTTTGACAGGAAAGTAAGTATATATAGAGTGAAATTTCAGCACTTTCAAAATCTGTAATTAATCGTGATTAACTATGAAAGATTATGCAATTAAAAATTGTTATCAACTGACAGCACTAATGCATATATATATATATATATATCAGGCAAATGGGACAAATTGTGTCTTAGACTGGCAATTGAGAAAATGAAGTGGCTTGAGGGGTCAAGTCTTGGAGTCTGGGTCTGTTGTTTAAGGGGTCAGTGCCAAATTAATGAAACATTCTTATGAATAAAGGTATTAATTTTTGGCATACATTTAAGAGTATTTTTGTAAATTGAGCCCCTGGTTTTGACTCCAACTCTCACTGACACAAGAAAGGAGAAAAGGATAGAAGAAAGGAGACAAATCAGAAACCAAATATAATCTCACCTTAGACACTCATTCACACTTTAATTGAGAAACTGTTAGAATTACATCTGTTCGTGCACCTTTGTCCTGTTCATATTTTGCATGTGCTCATAAACCAAGGATCATATAACACAACTATTATGTACAATAATAGATTTTATGTTGCTGTCATTTTCTCAGGTAAACAGTGTCAGTTGTTGAGTTTTCCCATATGATTGGATGTTTAAAAATTTATATATATATATATATATATATATATATATATATATATATATATATATATATATATATAGTGCTACAAGTTTGCTGCAGACAGTGACACACACACACACACACACACACACAAACACTCTTAAGTGCATAGACAGTTAATGAAGGCTGATGTCTTTAGAGTTGATCTCATGTGGCACTGGATATGTCAGTAATGAAGATCAATAAAACCAGCTGCCTTTTGGTCAACTTGTGTAAATCCAAAGCTTGGCTGGAAGAAACACAATTGAAAAAAATAAAAAAAAATAAAAAAGAAGCCACATGCTGTGAAAGCATCTGGCCGCTGAGATGTAGAGTAGGACAAAGCATTTAACTAAATTTGCCTCCCAGTAGTTTTGATAATAGCACCATTTAGAAGTTAATCAGAGATGGTCACTACAATGTTCTTAAGAACTAATGTAACATTTCATTTCATTTTTTCTTTATTTGATTAAATATATGATTTTTTAATACAAATATTAAATATGTGATTGCATTATCACTTATAATAAAAACCCCACCATAAATCAAACATGACTCAAAACTTCAAATTAAAATCTACATTAAAATTAAGAAAAACATAAATTTAAATATATTCTTTTAAAGACACATTACTATTATGTCCTGACAGAATGAAGCAACATAATACTTTCTGTTTTCTCTCTTGACAAAATAAATAAATAAAATAAATAATATATATATATATATATATATATATATATATATATATATATATATATATATATATATATATCATGATTAGAACAAATTAACATACTACTATTGCTACAGTGCTACTATTTTTATTTTTTTATTAACACTTTTTCAGATTCATAATCAGAATGAAAACTGAAAAATGCACTCCTTTTGCTAATGAATGCTTTCTTTAATGGTCCTACACCAAAATCTTTGCTATGCCAGGCTGGTCATGATGCTCAAACAAACAGAGTAATGTTTTGAAAGTATCACAGAGCCACAGTGTTTACAGTTTTCAGGAAGTCAACCTACAGATGGACTTGTCGCTGCACATTAGGAGATAGGAGGGATGGGGGGAGGATCTTACAGGGAATATACACTTCACCTTTAACAAAACCACTTCTTTATTAATTAGTGGAAACTCTCAGCAGGTGGACATCACAGCTAGTGTCTGGAGGAGAACTCCATCAACATTTCCCTGGATATTTCATAATTATGCTTCCTGAGTGTCTTGAGAACAATAGCTTTTAATTGGCAAGGTGTTGGAGGAGTCCTTTGTGTGTGATAATGAACTTTACCTGCCTTAATCTGGGTCACTATTAATGGGAGATTTCAACAGTTACCATGGAGAAAACTGAAGATAGATAGACAAAGGGAGAGGTATTCACATAGGAATTGATAAAATGATTTGCTCTTGTGTGCTTAAATTAATATGCCTGTATGTCTACTCTGCACCATCTAACACACACACACACACAGCATATATATATATATATATATATATATATATATATATATATATATATATATATATATATATATATATATATGCACCGGTCAGCCACCTGCCTAATATCGTGTAGGTCTGAGATGCTATTCTTCTCACCACAATTGAGAGCGGTTATCTGAGTTACCGTACACTTTATCAGTACGAACCAGTCTAGCCATTCTCTGTTGACCTCTCTCATCAACAAGGCATTTCCGTCCACAGAACTGCTCCTCACTGGATGTGTTTTGTTTTTGGCACCATTCTGAGTACATTCTAGAGACTGTTGTGTGTGAAATTCCCAGGAGATCAGCAGTTACAGAAATACTCAAACCACCCCATCTGGCATCAACAATCATCCATGCCATTATCTAATCAGCCAATCATGTGGCAGCAGTGCAGTGCATAAAATCATACAGATACGGGTCAGGAGCTTCAGTTAATGTTCACATCAACCATCAGAATGTGGAAAAAATGTGATCTCAGTGATTTGGACCGTGGCATGATTGTTGGTGCAGATGTGCATCAAAACTAAATGAAATACCCATTTTTAAGTGTTACTCTTACATTTATAGCTTCTATTAATAAAATATGCCTTGTATATGCATTTTCATAACAATAGCCTAATAATAACAATAATAATTGTACTATTTTCATTCATAAGGTTTACACTTTAGAAAAATCTGCTGCACAGATTCATAAATTTGTTGTAATTTTGGATATGTTTATTTAAAATGTCACTTTATCCCTGTGCTTTTTGGATAATTATTCATACAAATATATTTTTTTTTATATTATTCAGATGAATCCGTTATTCATTTTAAAGTCATTATCTGTGCCTTTCCAAATAAGGTATTCGGCTTCAGGCACATCCCTTATATATATATATATATATATATATATATATATATATATATATATATTGTAATTAGGAATGTCGTAAAATATTGATATATAGATTATTGATTGACATGTTATTTTATCTATATATTTTCGAGCATCAATATATATGTAATGAACTGGCCATGGAGACCGTGTTAGGATCCATGTGCTGGAAGTTTATTAGAACACAAACAAACAATCCAAATCGACAGGCAAATAGAGATAATCGTTATGCAGGCGGTATAATCCAATAAACCAAAAAGACAGTCCAACAAGGCAAACAAAATAAAGGGGTATCCAAAAAGCAGAAAATCCAGGAATCAGGCAAAGGTCATAACAAATAAACAATCAGCAATGGCAATGGAAAAACGCTCGGTAAGGCAGGGTAAGCTGGCAATACTTTGCAATGTGACAGTGGAAACAGCATGGTATTTATATAGTTCAGACAGGAAGTAACCAATGAAGAAACGGTACAGAGTTAGTTTTCGGGAGAGGGCTCCCTCTGGTGGTTGGTAGGAGGGGTAACAACCTTGGATGTTACAGAACCCCCCCCCTCTACAAACAACTCCTGGTGTTCTTCTGCTTGGATGTCCCCTTGGTCGTGGTGCTGGACGATCAGGATGGGCATGATGAAATTATTGGATCAGGGATGGGTCCAATATGTCCTTGGCAGCTACCCATGATCTCTCCTCTGGTCCGTAACCCTCCCAGTCCACCAAGTATTGCATCTGGCTCCCTCGTCGTCTTGAGACCATGATCTCTCTGACCATATACGCTGGGTTTCCATCTACCTCCAATGGAGGTGGAGGCTCAGAATCCGTGGTTCCAGAGCCAGACGCCGGGTGGACGGGTTTCAGCAAGGACACATGGAAGGAAGGAAAGGACACATGGAAGGAAGGAGAGATATGGTAATTAGCAGGAAGCTCTAAACGGTAAGTAACTGGGTTTATTTGACAGATAATTCTGAAAGGACCCACATACCTTGGACTGAGCTTCCTGCAGGGTAGCCGCAACTTGAGATCCCTTGTGGACAACCAGACCCTCTGTCCTGGCTGATAATTGGGATGGGGACGCCTCCGCCGGTCAGCCTGGAAACGTTGAGCTCTGACAGCTCGCTGTAACCGGACATGTGCACTGTCCCACACCCTCTCGCTTCGCCTAATCCAATCGTCCACCGCTGGCACCGTAGAAGGTTCTCCTGACCAAGGGAACATCGGGGGTTGGTAGCCCAGCACGCATTGGAAGGGGGTTAGACCCATAGAAGTATGGGTGAGGGAGTTCTGTGCATATTCGGCCCAGGGCAGGAAATCGCTCCATTTCCCCGTTCACGGCTACAATAGCTTCGAAGGTATCTGCCAGTCTCTTGATTCAGACATTCCACCTGTCCATTGGCCTGAGGGTGATAACCAGAGGTGAGACTCACATTAATGTCCAACTGTTTGCAGAATGCCTGCCAAACTCTTGACGTGAACTGTGGACCTCGATTGGACACGTTGTCCTCTGGTAATCCATAGACCCTAAAGACTTGGTTGAATAAAGCATTAGCGGTTTCCATGGCAGTGGGTAAATCCTTGAGAGGGACAAGTCTACATGATTTGGAAAATCGGTCAATGATTTCCAGAATGGTAGTGTATCCATGGGAGTTTGGCAGGTCTGTGATGAAGTTGATGGACAGGTGAGACCATGGTCTTTGAGGTATGGGCAGTGGTTGAAGCAACCCTGTGAGCAGATCTCTGGGGGTCTTGGATTGGGCACACACCTGGCAAGACTTCACATAATTAGTTTTAATTTAATGTTCCACTATATTTTAAGAGTATGGACATGAACTTTATTACCACCTGCTGGTGGAATCTCCAAACTGCACATGCAGGAATTGAATTTGGACTTTGTGCTGAGTTAAGACATGGTATTGAAACATCTTAATGCAACAACCAAATTCTTAGGAAAATGTGCCACTTCATTTACATACAGTAAACCCACAGTTTGCACGCCTACACCCACAGTAGCGCAAACACTACCACCCACGCCCATTTGCGGTTTGCGCTGGCATGAAAATTGCACTTAGAATTAGATTTCTCACAAAAATTGGGTAAGACGTTGCGCATGGTCGTAGCATGTTGCACTGCACTTTGCACACACAATATTAAAGTGTCAGATGTGTTCTCCTGCTGTTGTAGCCCATCCGCCTCAAGGTTCAACGTGTTCACTACTCACTACAATTGTACAGAGTGGTTATCTGAGTTGCTGTAGCCTTTCTGTCAGCTCGAACCAGTCTTGCCATTCTCCATTGTCCTCTCTCATCAACAAGGCATTTCCGTTTGCAGAAATGCCTCACTGGATGTTTTTTTTTTTTTAATTTAATTTAAAAAAATAAATTTTGGCACCATTTGAGTAAACTCTAGAGACTGTTGTTCATGAAAATCCTAGGAGATCAGCAGTTACAGAAATACTCAAACCAGCCCGTCTGGCACCATCAATTATACCACGGTCGAAATAACTGAGATCACATTTTTTCCCCCATTCTAATGGTTGATGTAAACATTAACTGAAGCACCTGACCTGTATCCACATGAGTTTAAGCATCGCACTGCTGCAACACGATTGACTGATTAGATAATTGCATGAATAAGTAGGTGTACAGGTGTTTCCAATGAAGTGCTCGGTAAGTGTATTTGACCATTGCATTTAATTTTATGGCATGTTCATTGCGTTTTCATGACGCCATGTCAAAATAAAAAAAATGGAGACCCTTGTGTTCTTTTCCATTCTATTGTGCTCTGTCTTGTTGTTGTCTGCTTGTATAGCAGCTTTACACATGTCAAAAAACTGAATTGATGGCATAAATGAAGCACTAGGCCAACTTGACAAGTGACAGTTCCATGAACTTGCCCGATCTTCTCTCACACTGGCCCCCGGGGCCAAATCCTTTTTGTTGAGTTCTGCACACACTCATAAACAACCCTACCCATAAATGTCAGCCCTTTCCATCTCTCCCAAAATCACTCATCATTCAGCACCGACCTCAGATTTCACCCTCATCTTAATTTCAAGAGCTAATATACTGCTGCATTATAAACTGGCATGTTTACTCAGGAGAGGAAAGAAAAGTGAGACAGAGAGGAGAAAAATAATATTGTTGGCCCATGCAAACAAAACTCTCTGTCATGAGAGCTCATTTCTCAGAGTGCCCTTTGACGAGAGCATGCAAAGAAAGAGATGACGTCACACTGAACGCTTGCCAAAGCCATTGGCTCACTTTATGTATTCAAGACCCACTAAAGTTCTGATCCATGTCCCTAAAAGCCTTACTGCGCTGCCTTTCTATTTCTTTCTCCTGTTAGGAATGAAACGATATTGCACTTTCTTGTCCTGCTGGCTAATAAAGTCAAGCTAATTCCCCTAAAGTGGCCACTGGACTTGTAAACAGATTTATAACAAACACAAACAATGCTAATGGGTGGACGCAAGCGGCAAAGAGCCTAATTCCAGAAACAATAAAGAAGGCCTTTCTCTCTACATCATAATACACTTCTGTGCTTGCTAGATGACTTGAAGAGACTTAATCCATGATAACCTATCTGAAGAGAAGTAAAATTGCTTTAAAGGTGCACCCATTAATTTCTTCCTCATTCAAAAGCCCACCAAAAATGAAAAATATTTAATTAACAAGAAATTGATCTGGGTGATTATAACCTCTATACTTTATATATATATATATATATATATATATATATATATATATATATATATATATATATATATATTTTTATATCCCATAATCACGAAAGACTGGAAAGGTTATGGAAAAGTCATGCAAATTATTTAGTCAAAAGGGAGTGGCAACCATGAGTATAAGTATGAGACTATTGCCATTTTGTTAAGTGCAAAATAAACAAAAAAATTTAAGAGTTCACCTTTAAATGACTGTTTTACTCTTAGTGGATGTCATATTCTACACAATTCAGAGACACAAAGTCAGTATTAAGTTAGTTAAAATCATAAATTATAAATTCACATTGTTTGGCTAAATTTGACAGTAAAAACACGAGAACAAAACTTTTACTGTGAATTTTCATAGGACAACCTCAAAGTATGACTTGGTTATTTTGTTTAAAGTGCACGTTGCTGGAAAACCTGCCGCTAGCTGTGATCCTGACATTTGACATCTGTGCTAAAGTGAACAGAAGAAGAGAAACCAAAGAAGTTTTCACATTATTTTTTGTAACAAATCACTTGTCTGGCTCACTTTGTGATTGTGTGCCTGTAAAGGACCGTGTATTCTTCATTTTTGCCTAGTCGACCGTATTGCCTTTCAGTGTATACACTTTTGACCGCAAGTTAATACAAATGTGTTTGACAAATTTTTAAAAGAACTGCGACTACTATGAAGGTAAATCAGTTGCAAAACTCTAGAGCTTGTAGATTTGAATTTGAGAACTTGTACAATAAATATTTTTACTTGTAAGTTGAAATTTACAATCACAGCAACAATGTGAATACTTGTAAAATGAAAATCTGAAGTTGAATGTTGCAGTCTGCACTCACAGACAATAATCAAAAACCTGTTTTGTTTTTATATTCAAAGTTGTAGACAAATAGTCACAAATGTGTAAAATGACTTTCACATAAATACAACGACAGACACTAACTTGTATTACATATTTACTTTTGTTCTTTAATTCACTTTCACAGTACAACCACAAATCGACAGTTACAACCTCTCAAATCTGCCACTGCAACTTCAAATCTTCCCGCCTTGACTTTTGCAACTACTTTTGCAATAAACCTGTAGCAAAACTCACTTGTAAACCCATATGTGAGACAAGAGAGCAGGATACCGGTGCTGGGCGGGGCCAATGAAGTTGTGACCAATTACAAGAGCTGGAACAAGTGATGCCGGACCAATCAAAACTGATCAACTTCAAACGCGATGACGTCACGCATTTATACACATACACATTTGATGCAGTGGCAGGATAAGTTAAGTAACTTGACTATTAAATTAATTGGAGTGAGTTTATCATGTAACAGATCAAATGAGATGATTTTATCAAGTTCATTAACGCAGAATATGGCGCCGACAGACAACCCATGTAATGTCTAAGGATGGCAATGAGAAATTATCTTAAGAAATGTTTCTGCGGGATGTTTGTATTCGGTAAAACTACATGAGATGCGTCATTCCGGATAGCTGCATATGCCACAAGTTCCATATTTCCATGAAAATATTAAATAGAGGTTAAGTATCAGTAGGTATACGAGTGAAGAAAGAATCTCAATTATAACCAGAGAACTGTTGCTAAATTTAGTATCTTTTCCAGATAAAATTAGATTAATTATTGATGACAACAGAGACAGCTGACAAATTCTTAAATTGTCAGATTGCAGCGTGCTGCTGTATTTCAGTCATTTTCTGAAATGTATTGATCTTCTGTATTATTTATTTATTTTTTTTTATTAAAATGTTTAAACTGAACAAAGTCTGGTATCATGTTGTTGCTTAAGTGCTTGGACGGAAACATTTTTGATTGTTTTGAAGTGTAAAACACACAACAATTTGAGTGTTATTCTTTCCAAAAAATTCTCCTAATTTTCACATGAATGGATATTAATCACGCTTGCTGACTATCTATAGAAGATTAAAAATCATGCCTTTATTATTTCATTATTATTTCAGTTAGTCATTTCCCTTATACGTATTTCTACTTCAATGCTGTAATATTGCATTGTTGCAAATTAGCAAGAAAATGTTAAATCTAAATAAGCCATTCTGTACTTGTTTCGATGAATTGTAATGGTACTGTTATTACTGTAAGAATCTCACTTGTGAAATAAAGATAATATTGTACACAGTGTGTATTCTTGTTTGAAATGAGACTCTGTTCGTATATTTATCCATTCAGAATAAATTAATTAAATGTCTTTTACATGACAGTAATTCATTTCTTAGTTCTAGATAAAAGTGTGTTTAAACTTTTTCATCAGCCTGTCCATGCTGATCAATCCTTAAAATCAAGCAGTAAGAAAGTACACCTTGACGCCTTAAGAATAAGATATATAATTTAGAACTTATTAAAAAACATATTTGCCTGACCACAATGACTTGCTTTAATCATGATTATTTGAGATTACCGTGGTTATGTGCACTTTTAATTTAAATCACATATTGACATCTAAATAAGGGAAATTATCGAATACTAAAAACACCAGAAAATGCACATTTCTATATCTCTAGTTCAGATGCAGTGGGACAATAGATTCAGCCATCAAGCAAGCAATATGATCAGGTTTGATTTGTCCGGCATCAGTTGTTCCAGCTCTTGTGATTGGTCACATCTTCGTTGGCCCTGCCCAGCTCTGGTAGCCTGCTCACTCATTTCACATCGGGGTTTACAAGTGCACAAGTGAGTTTTGCTACAGGTTTTTTGCAAAAGTAGTTGCAAAAATCAAGGCGGGAAGATTTGAAGTTGCAGTGGCATATTTGAGAGGTTGTAAGTGACAATATGTGGTTGTACTACGAATATGAATTAAAGTACAAAAGTAAATACAGTATGTATTACAAGTTTGTATCTGTGATTGTATTTATGTGAATGTGATTTTACACATTTGTGACTATTTGTCAACAACTTTTAATTCAAAACACATGTTTTTGATTATTGTCTGTGAGTGCAGATTGTAACATTCAACTTCAGATTTGTATTTTACCAGTATTCACATCATTGCCTTGAGTGTAAATTTCAACTTACGAATACAAATATTTATTGTACAATTTCTCAAATTCAAATCTACAAGCTCTTGAGTTTTGCAAACCATTTACCTTCATAACTACTGCAACTACGACTGCTTTGTGATTGTCTTTAAAGCCCAAAAATACTTTGGCTGTCCACAATGCTGATTGCTCCGCATGCCACTGGTCCTATTCGACACGCCCCAAGTGGGATTTGAACCAGTGATCCCTGGCATGGGAGTTGGATGTGCTAGCAAAGAGGCTATAGAAGCCATGGCCTGTAGCCTTGGTCGGTAGTGTGTCTCTTAAGGCCAGGACAGTGAGGTTTACACACTGCACAGCTATCACGTGCCAGCTGGCTACTGTTACATGTGCACAATATGCGTGATGCTAATTTCGTCATCACCACAGTCTGCGTGGATTGCCCCGCACGCGCCTCTATTTTCTCGACATGCGCCAGTCCTCATCTGTGCACATCACTGGCGCATGTGCCAGCCGTTGACAGTAATAAAAGAGTATCACAAAGCAGTCATAGTGTGCAAGCAGAAAAACGAAGTATACCTGAGCCTTTAGTAGGATGAGGACTGTGCGCGTGTTGAGAAAACATGGGCCACACATTGACAGTCCGCGTATGACTGGTCTAATGACGAAATTTGCATCATGCATGCTGTACGCGGAGCGATCAGCAACATGGACAACCACAGTATACTTTGGGCTTTAGGTGCTGTCCTAGAGTAACGTACATCTCTGTGTGTGATGAGGAGGTGAGATTAAAAGATAGCACCACATTGGGGCCTGGGTAGCTCAGCGTCTGTTGTGACTAAGTGACTCCAACCAGGTCTCCTAAGCAACCAAATTGGCCTGGTTGCTAGGGAGGGCAGAGTCACATGGGGTAACCTCCTCGTGGTCACAACTAGGGGTTCTCGCTCTCAATGGGGCGCGTGGTAAGTTGTGTGTTGATCGTGGAGAGTAGCATAAGCCTCCCATGCTGTGAGTCTCTGTGGTGTCATGCACGACGAGCCATGTATAAAATGCGTGGATTGACTTTCTCAGAAGTGGAGGCAACTAAGACTTCTCCTCCACCACCCAGATTGAGGTGAGTAACCACGCCACCACGAGGACCTACAAAGTAGTGGGAATTGGGCATTCAAAATTGGGAGAAAAAAGGGGATTAAAAAAAAAAAAGAGAGAGATAGCATCACACACTCACATAAACAAATACACACATATGTTAGCCAGTTAAACACAACTGGAGATGTCAAAGGCCTCAAATGTGTCTTTCAGTTATAATTTGAGAAATGAATATATCAACTCAGAGACAATTAATCAATAAATCAATTATAAAGTCAAATATGATAATTGTCATGTTTATTCTGTTGGTTCAAGTTTTTCATGTCTTTTATTTTGAAAATCTAGTTCCTGTTTCTTGTCATGTGGTTCCCTAGTCATGTGATTTCATGTTTCCCTCCATGTTCATGTTTCTTGTTTTCATTGGTTTATTGTCTAGTTATCTTGTTATCAGTTTTGTCTTTTCATTGGTTATCATTGTCATGTTTCTCCCTTGTCCATGTATTTAAGCCTTATGTTTTCCTTTGTCCATTGTCAGGTATTGATGTTTGTATGTAACTTTGGTTGTTAGTTCAAGTTTATGTCAAGTCAAGTTTATGTCAAGCCAAGTTCATGTTCATGTTTTATTTATGATTGTATTTAGGGTTTATGGATTTACACGTTGGAATAAATTTGCACTTGGGTTTTTTACACTCTATCGTCATCAAATTTGCCAGCACCAGCCATCGTTACAATAATGTATAAATAGAAAAATATTTCTAAAATTTTATTAAAAAATAAATAATTAAAAAAATATAAAAATAAATTCAAAATACAGTATTCAAATGAGTTATTGACAATATAGACATAATACTGAAAATAATAATTTTAATATATAAAAGCTTAATAATTTTTGCCTTAATAATGCCTTATTATTCTTTTTTTTTTTTTTTTAGCTATGTATCCTCATATTTAGACATTCCATAATTGATTTATTGATTTCTCATTTGATTTATCGATTTGTAAAATGTTTATTGAACGCAGATATTGCCCAAATACTCATTAGGTATTGTACCTGAAAGTCTACACCCTCCTCTTAACTCACAGGGAATACAACAAAAACACATGCATGCACAATATTTTTCAGATATATTCTTTTTTCTGGTTAGCTAAGAAACTATTTCAGAATTTTTTTTTTTTTTTTTTTTTTTGGAGTGTTCATCTCCAAATGCATTTTCAAATTAGATTTTCAGCTAGTCATTTTCATTTTGTGAACTACTGTATACCTTTATTCTGTTGAAATATCTCTTTATTCTACTGGTGGAACAATTCCTAACTATGTCAAGTATTGGCTCTCTCTATCTCTTATTTGAGGTTTCCATTTTTCCTTTGTTGTCCTTGATATGAAGCACCATCCAGACTTCCAGCCCTAGGGAGAGTGCTAACTCAACGTCAGAGCTCTTTCCCGGGGCTACACCCTGACAGTTCCTCCAGCCCAGATCAATTCCCTCCTCCATCCCAGACTGAAAGCCAAGCAGCCAAAGTTTTTCAACAATGGACAGAAAGAAAGAGTGAGAGAGAAGATGATATCAGGCTGTTCATTTAAAGGTGATGTGTTTGGTCAGACAGAGGAAGCCATTCAAATGATTGATGTGCAGAAATGAACCTGTCCGTCAAAATTGAAATTAGATGGGAGGTGCAATAGCTTGCATTTGAATACACAAAAACCTGAGAGAAATGACAAAAAGAGAAGAAGGGGGAAAAAAATTGAAAGATGCAAGAAAGAGATGGTTTCAAAAGAAGAAAGAGAGAAAATACTTTAGTTGGGTGAAGCATATGAATTGTCCACAAAGCCCGTCAAAAATGAAGCTGGAGAGTTTGATTATAAAGAGGTCATAGATGATGTTGACTCAGAGATCACTGCACGAATGGAAATGTAAATAGCATTACTTATTTTCAAGATTTCATCTTGAAAGGTCAGAGAGAGAACTTTCAAAACAATTTGTTTCTTTGTGCAGCTGCTCTCATGCTGTTATATATTCTGACAAACAAACACAGACGTATTCAATGATGCATACACTGTAAATACACTGCATTCACATCCAGTACAAAAAAGTGCTGTGGTGATAACATGGTATAAGATGGCAATACCACAATGATAACCATATTCATCTATTTCCATTGTACTTCAATAAATACCATTTAATTAACATCCAGCATTAGGGAAGCTTCTTAAAAAACAGTTGTTTGAAACTGCTTCTGAACTACCAAAAATTGTAGTCACATTTATAAAAGAGCAACATTTAGTTAGTTACTCCTCATCATGCTACTGTCCAAAAAACATATTATTACCATGGTTCTTATTGTGAACATCAAACCCATCTATACGTCCTGTGTCCAGTGACCTCTTAAAGCACAACAATTATACACACAAGCAGAAAACATGCACACACTTTGGCTGTCTAGCTGCGGAGAGAAAAATTAGCCCAGGCGTGTCTGTGGCCAGACCGAACAGAAAAGCGAGGAGAGAGAGAAGAAAATGGGACAGAGAAAGAGTGGAAAGAAGGCGAACGTTTTGACTGTTTTGTGTGGAGGAATTACCCACTAAAGTCTTCAGAGGGACCACAAAACCTTTAACCCATACCAGCCGGAGCGTTCAAATTTGGGAATGATTATTCCCATGGTTCCTGTCTCAATATCTTCACCATCCAATCACCGATTTTATTTCTGAAAACTGCCAGATACTCATGACAATATATGCTAAAAGCACATATGATTGGTTAAGAGGTTACTGGGCAATAATCAATGTATCATCATCAGCGTCATCCTCCATTTGCCTGAGCGGAGCCAGAGAGGATATCCCGGAAGATTACCTCGAGTGTTGGATTTACTGCTTCAAATTGAAAACTGAGGCAATCTTTCTAGGTAAGACAAGTTATTTAACATGTGTTGTCAATATTGTCAATTGAATGTCAAAATGTTTTAGTTATGAAGCATTAATTTGTAACGCTAGTTATTTCTGGAAAAAAAATTACATGACCGTCAGCGTTCATCGGACAGGCAGCTAGCCTCTATTTTTAAGCAAATTTCTGTGAACTTGCTAAATAAACATTAGCTAGCAATACTATGTTACGTTTTAGCTAAATATCAATAAATTTTTTAGCCAATTTTGTCGCTTGTGGAAGATAGTCAAACATTTTTAGTTACGAAGCATTTATTTGTAGGAGTAACGCTAGCTAGTTTTTTTCTGGAAAAATTGACGTGACCATCATCTGCGTGCTTCTTCTTTTTATATAAACGTTTTTGGCAGTTTCTGTGAAACTTGCTAAATAAACATTAGCTAGCAATACTATGTTACATTTTAGCTAAACATCAATACATTTTTTAGCCAATTTTGTCGCTTGTGGAAGATAGTCAAACATTTTTAGTTACGAAGCATTTATTTGTAGGAGTAACGCTAGCTAGTTTTTTTCTGGAAAAATTGACGTGACCATCATCTGCGTGCTTCTTCTTTTTATATAAACGTTTTTGGCAGTTTCTGTGAAACTTGCTAAATAAACATTAGCTAGCAATACTATGTTACATTTTAGCTAAATATCAATAACATTTTTGGCCAATTTTGTCACTTGTGAAAAATCCATCTGAAGTAATGTGAGGCAGAGAGCAGACGCTGTCCAGAACTGCCTGGAAACTGGCCTGCTAGTTAGATAAGTTATCTAGCTTGTTGATTTTCCCATGTAATAAAAAAAAAAAAAAAAAAAAAAAAAAATGGTAGATATCTTTCTATAATTTAGCAGATAGCCTTACCCATCCATCACACAGACATGATTTTAGGTTGTGTGTAGCATCCTGTTCACAAGGAAAGTGTGAGAGGACTGTCTGCAGTTGGACATTCTGGTTAGTCTGCAAGCCCTTGGTGACTATTCAGTGTACGGAACACACTACTGGCTACCAATTGCTACCAAAGAGGAGGAGGCAGCTGACTGCTGATGAGCTTAGGTTTATAGCAGAGGAGGACATGGCTCATGAGGGCATGAGCACACAGGAGGAAGATCTGCTGGACCTGGAACTACTACAGGAATAACTAGACTACGAGGAGATGGAGGATGAGATGGAACCTGATCCCCAGTCATGTTTACTGGTGTTGTTGTCCTCCCCCTCCCCTCTTTTCTCTCCACAGGTATTGCAGTTGTTGAGTATTTATGAATTTATATACATTCTGTTCCTGCACTCTTTATTAAAAATGTATTTACTGTAGATAGTTCGAAAGTTTGATTGTGTATGTTTTGCTGTGTAATTTGTGTGTAATTCTAATGTTCAAATTAAATAAAGTGTGTGTTTTACTGAACACATAAAACGTATATTTCAGTGTTTGTGTCCTTCAATTTCAATGCAATCTCAATTTATTATTACAGGTGCTCAAAAGGAGGATTTGAGGAGTGGTCATGTGAAATGTATCTTAACATTCTAAATGTTTGTTTTATTCCATTTTCCCACTAATCACTAGAATGGTCATAACTTTTAAACAATAGATTATATTTCTAATCTGTCTGCTATTCCAAATTGCCCACAAAATTATGCATATTTCATACAGTCTAAGTTTCTCTTTAACTTGTAATTAAAATGGTTGAAAATGCAGTTGTCTGATGAAGTATGGTGGCCGGATAAATTTTTGTAAAAATTGCTGTGTGAAATTTTTTGATAAAGGATTATTAGCCTTAAATAATCATACATATATTTATTTCATTTGAAAGCCCTAGTTCTTCTCTTCAATATGGTATATACAGTTCAGGTGTGTGATGTTATATGAATATGAATGTAATATGAATATGGATATGAATATCATATTCTGGCACAGAATGGAATTTTCAGAATTTTGGGCTCAGGCTTTAACGGGTTAACATAGACAGACACACAACACACACACACACACACACACACACACACACAGAACATATTTGACTCTGGGTGCCAGTCATCCATTCCAAGGTCTGTTTGTTAAAATTGTCACTCTAAAAGGAAAATAAAACTTTCATTTTCCTTAAATTTTACTTTCTTGTTTTTGCTGTGTTTGCAGGTTTTGCTCAGAGCATAAGTATGTTCATAATGATAGCTGTTGTGGTCCTGGACTTTTTGTCTTCAGTTTTCATGTGACTGATGCGTATCTTTTGACCAGGTCTCAGCCCTCTTCAGAAAAAAAAAAAAAAAACCTTAAAAAGGGGGTCACTTCCTCCATCCAACTGGACTGTTCTGCTCATGGATGCATTTCCCAAAATGGGGGCAACATAGATCTATTGTATATCTTAAAGTATTTGGAGACATAAGGCACACTTTAAAATGAATGAGTGCCATTGCTTAAGATAACAAAATATCGTGGGATTATTAAAATGTTTTTCTCCCCTTTTTCCCCCAATTTGGAATACCTAATTCCCAATGCGCTCTAAGTCCTCATGGTTGCATAGTGACTTGCCTCAATCCTGGTGCCAGAGGATGAATCTCAGTTGCCTCCACGTCTGAGACCATCAATCCGTGCATCTTATCATGTGGCTTGTTGAGCACATTACCGTGGAGACGTAGCACATGTGGAGGCTTCACGCTATTCTTTGCATCATCCACACACAACTCACCATGCGCCCCACCAAAAGCGAGAACCACACATTATAGTGACCATGAGGAGGTTACCCGATGTGACTCTACCCTCCCTAGCAACCGGGCCAATTTGGTTGCTTAGGAGACCTGGCTGGAGTCACTCAGCACACAAGTGAGATTCATTTTAAAGAAATAAAGAACATGCACACATTTCAGTCGAAGCATTTCACAAAAATAAGTTGTTGTTTTTTTTCTTTTTTTTTTAGGTTTTAAATGTACATATACTGCAAAAAAAAAAAAAAAAAAAAAAAAAAATGGAGCAAAAAAGTATGTAATATGTCCATAGTATGACACCTGTGTAAACTGGAGGGGAACTGACTTCAATTATCCATTAAAAATGGCCATTGCTGCAGTTGGAAAAAAAATAATTGGAAGATGAGAAAAAAAAAAAAAAAAAACGACTGTTAATTTATAAGGTTTATAAGTTATCTGAGGCACATGGCTTTTAACAACAACGTACTGTATAACACTTCTTGTCTTAAGGAATAAAATTACTTGCCTACAGTGCACAAATGAATATATATAAGAAAATATTGTAAACCATGACATATTGATATATGAGTTCTAATCAAACTGAAGAAATATATTTACACATGTTGTTTAGGTCTCTCATATCTACACAACTGCTGAGGTACACTTAATAAACATGTTCTGTAATGTTCAATGATGTAAAATCAAACATTTTAAATGAATTAATCCTGGATGACAAAAGCACCTTCTGTATTAAATAGAGTATTTATAGAATTACAAAAAAGGTCCAAGACCACTGTCATATCAACCAGTGAAAAAAAAAAAAAAAAAAAGTCAAAATGAAGCCCTTGAGATGTCATGGTTGTGTTTTGCAGAACCTTCTCAAAAGTGAGTGTTGGCAAGGATAATACAAGTATGATCTCAGGGGTTGAGAGCTTGAGAGCAGCAGTAAAAGTCTCGTCAGAGAGTTTAATGGCCAAACCTGCCGCTCCAATCCATTAAGAGCAGCATTATGAGAATTAGAGCCATTTAATCCACATCCATTAATACTGACTGCCAATTTTGCATTTCACTGGGCTTAGCTCTTCCACAAAATAAATGGAAGAGAATGTATACATGCAAAAGGCAAACAACAGAATTTAGAGTAATGTAAAGTAAATGTAATTTTTGGCAAAGTCAAGAGAAAATTAAGGAATTGAGATAAGAACTAAATGCAAGAAATGTGTTTTTGACAGCAAATCAAACTGAATCCAAACAAAATTTGGATTGCAACTTTAAAAATACATGAAACTTTGAAGTTTGCTTTATATATACACTATATTGCCAAAAGTATTCGCTCACCCATCCAAATAATTGAATTCAGGTGTTCCAATCACTTCCATGGCCACATGTGTATAAAATGAAGCACCTAGGCATGCAGACTGCTTCTACAAACATTTGTGAAAGAATGGGCCGCTCTCAGGAGCTCAGTGAATTCCAGCATGGTACTGTGATAGGATGCCACTTGTGCAACAAGTCCAGTCGTGAAATTTCCTCGCTACTAAATATTCCACAGTCAACTGTCAGTGGTATTATAACAAAGTGGAAGCGATTGGGAATGACAGCAACTCAGCCACGAAGTGGTAGGCCACGTAAAATGACAGAGCGGGGTCAGCGGATGCTGAGGCGCATAGTGCGCAGAGGTCGCCAACTTTCTGCAGAGTCAATCGCTACAGACCTCCAAAGTTCATGTGGCCTTCAGATTAGCTCAAGAACAGTGCGTAGAGAGCTTCATGGAATGGGTTTCCATGGCCGAGCAGCTGCATCCAAGCCATACATCACCAAGTGCAATGCAAAGCGTCTGATGCAGTGGTATAAAGCACGCCGCCACTGGACTCTAGAGCAGTGGAGACGCGTTCTCTGGAGTGAGGAATCACGCTTCTCCTTCTGGCAATCTGATGGATGAGTCTGGGTTTGGCGGTTGCCAGGAGAACGGTACTTGTCTGACTGCATTGTGCCAACTGTGAAGTTTGGTGGAGGGGGGATTATGGTGTGGGGTTGTTTTTCAGGAGCTGGGCTTGGCCCCTTAGTTCCAGTGAAAGGAACTCTGAATGCTTCAGCATACCAAGAGATTTTGGACAATTCCACGCTCCCAACTTTGTGGGAAGAGTTTGGGGATGGCCCCTTCCTGTTCCAACATGACTGCGCACCAGTGCACAAAGCAAGGTCCATAAAGACATGGATGAGCGAGTTTGGTGTGGAAGAACTTGACTGGCCTGCACAGAGTCCTGACCTCAACCTTTGGGATGAATTAGAGCGAAGACTGCGAGCCAGGCCTTCTCGTCCAAAATCAGTGTCTGACCTCACAAATGCGCTTCTGGAAGAATGGTCAAAAATTCCCATAAACACACTCCTAAACCTTGTGGAAAGCCTTCCCATAAGAATTGAAGCTGTTATAGCTGCAAAGGGTGGGCCGACATCATATTAAACCCTGTGGATTAAGAATGGGATGTCACTTAAGTTCATATGCGTCTAAAGGCAGGTGAGCGAATACTTTTGGCAATATAGTGTATATATATATATATATATATATATATATATATATATATATATATATATATATATATATATATATTGTATACATGTTCCCTAAACTACACATTAATTTATATGTACCTAAATCAATATTCTCCTTTAAAAAAAAAAAAAAAAAAAAAAAACTAGGTCAATATGTTCAGCCTGAGAGTAACTTTCCCTTCAACTTAGCATAAATTTTGCACCTTGCGCCTAAATAGTGAATACAGGCAGGCGGGGCTCAGTAGCCTCGGATGGCAACCCGCCTAGGAGAAGGTCACTCTGATACAATTTATGACATTGACCTACACCTCTCTGTTGCCTTAGTCGTCTCATTTTGCTAGGCTATTGTGATTAAACTCTGGTGCAAAAAATTGAAGCACACAAGCTGATCTAAACTATAATCAAATGTTAGCGCAGGTAGGAAGGAAAAGTTCTGCCAAATAATTTTACATTCCTGTAGCGATAGGAGAGATGTGAAAACGGTAGGAGCAAGATGGCTCTGAAAGTTGCACATTCAACCCTGCATGCAGGAGGTTCAGGTGTACTGGTCGTTTGAATGTTGAAAGAGGCAACAACATAATCTGACAGCACCCTAAGTGTCCAGACAGCCCTATTCAGGGACAGCACTGCTTGCTCCATAAGGCCGTATTGAGAAAGGCAAGCAGGGGGCAAGCTACACCCTATTCTGGTCTAGGAAAAGTATTTTTATCCTCAAGAGGAAAAACAACTTTCAGGAGTGGGCTTCATGATCAGGAATTACATTACAGGCTAACTTCCAAACCTTCCAACTGGCCATTCAGATCACCTTATGTACTTGCAACATTCTATACAAGGAAACAAATTTGCTACCATCATCAGTGTATATGCTCCCAACTTACAGGTTGACACATTACCAGGGGCCAACGAGGCATTCTACCATGATCTGGGAGAAATTTTCAGAGGATTAGACAAGAAGGACAAACTTCTCATCATGGGAAACTTTAATGCTAGGGTTGGTTCCTATACTGACATATGCAAAGGTGTCCCTGGAAAACCATGAGATAGGAAACATGAATGACAATAGACAAATGCTTTTGGAGTTTTTCTCAGAACACAAACTTGCCATTACAAACTCCCTCTTTTGCCAGAATGAATTTCTGTAAGACCACCTGGAGACACCCCCGCTCAAAGCATTGACACCTGCTAGATTACATCCTAGTACGACAACAGGACATACAATATATTACTCATACCAGAGTCATGCCCAATGTAGACTGTTATACAGACCAAAGACTTGAGTAAACCAAGGTTATGTTCAAGTTCAAACCATCTCACAGGAATAGAGACCCACCATCAAAAAAGCTCCATGTATAAAAGCTTTGGATGCTTCAGGACAGGTTAAAGACCAAGTTTAGGGAATTCCAACTGACAGGCATGGAATACATAGACTATTAATTAATTGCCAACAATAGCCTTCATCAGCCAGCTAACAAAGGACAATGCATCTATGGGAATTTCTGCAGTTAATCCAGGATGGACTTCAAAGACATTAGTCATTAATCTTACAGTTCATACAAAATCTTTGTTTAAACACTGGACCTTAACACTTTAACTTAGTTAAATTTTAAACCATGTCTTGCACTGCACACAAATAACTAATATTGACATTATATGCATGCTGTTTAACCAGAAGTGAACTGGCCCCCACAATGAGCCTTGTTTCTCCAAAGGCTATTTTTCTCCATTAACCAACATCTTATGAAGTTTTGTGTTCCTTGCCACAGTCACCTTCGGCTTGCTCACTGGGGTTCTGAAGACAATTATTATTTAATTGTTTAATTATTTATTTTTATACACAATTTACAATCAAATTTTTCAAACTACACAATGATGACCCTAAGACTTTATAGATATTACAGTTTAATTGTCTGTTAAAGCATGATTTTCTGTAAATCTGCTTTGAAACGATGTGTGTTGTGAAAAGCGCTATACAAATAAAAATAATTTGACTTACTCTCCCACCCAGATAATCAGGATACAAAAGCTGCATATAACAATATGTGCAAAACCCTTCAGGCAAAGCTGAGGGATATCAAGAACAATTAGTGTTCAGACCTTGCAGAACAAATTCAGCTCTATGCTCTATGGGTGATATTGGACTATATACTGGCCTTGAAGCCAGTATATGGTCCCACCTACCAGATTCCATGAACACCTGGATCCACAGATGGCTCAACCCTCCTGCTAGCCAAAGATGCCGTCATCCATCCCTGGGCAGAACATTTCAGTAATCTCTTCAGTGACGAATGCTCAGTACCTTCCATCTCAAAACTACTAAAGAAGGAAGTAAAACAGGAGCTCCTATTTGGGAAGAGGTAGCCAACACCATCCAAGAAAGCCTCAGGCTTTCCCATTATGCCTTTCCCATTGACAATGGGGTCAAACAAGTTTTTGTCATATTGTCAGTGTCATGCTAAAGGAAGCAAAAATCAACATAAATGAGGGACTCTACATCCAATTCAGAACTGATGGGGGCCTATTTAATCTACACCGATTGCTCGCACTGATCAAAAACCACTGGACGACTCATTGTTAAGTTTATTTTTGCATATGACTGTGCCTTATTGGCTTACACTAAGGTTTCTCTTCAGCATTTAGTCAACTGGTTTTCTAAGGCAGCCTCATCCTTTGACCTAAAGAATGCCTAAAGCTGTGCACTATTCTGAGTTGGGCTAGGGCAAGTGAAATAGAAGAAGACACAAAAAAATTATACAAATAACAACTTAACCCTAAAACAGGCAACATGCACCACAAGATACATACTCTTTAGTTTCTTATAGGGGGTATGAGAAAGAGTTCTGCACCCAATCTCGTTATCATTTATCATAGTTGGGTCTGTTTTGAGTATGTTGGTCACATGACTTGGTTCAAATTGTCTGTGATCGTTAAGCCTGACCTAAAACCAAAATGGCCGCCCATGGTGCAGGACATGCTGATTTTGTGATAATTAATTATATGTTAATCTTACTTTTCTTCAGTAAAAAAAAAACAAACAAACAAAAAAAAAAAAAACAAACAATAAAACTGCTAATAGTAATTGTGAACATTGTCTTAAGATGTGGAAGAAGACAATTGTCATATGTTGTTCATGCTGTTATTTAGCACATTTTGAAGTGTGTGTATCCCCTGAGATACATTGCCAGATTGAGGGAAGAAAAAGGGTTAATCCACAATATTACACATACACATTTATTTCACTTACACATCACACCATGCAACCTTAAAGCTAAACTTTTCTCAGTTTTATTACACACACACACACACACACACACACACACACACACACACACACACTTATGAGGACTCTCCATAGGCATAATTATTTTTATACTGTACAAACTATAGATTCTATCCCCTAACCCTACCCCTAAACCTAAACCTAACAAAAAACTTTCTGCATTTAAAAAAAAAAAACAAACAAACATTGTTTAGTATGTTTTTTAAATTATTTAAATTATGGGGACACTAGAAATGTCCTCATAAACAACATTTATAGCATAATACCCCTGTAATTACCAGTTTGTAACTTAAAAACATTTCCTTCCTAACCATCCAAACCTGCTCTCTCTCTCTCTCTCTCTCTCTCTCTCTCTCACACACACACACACACACACACACACACACACACACACACACAGTCACACATGTATGATATGTTTTAAAATAAGAGGGGAAGTCAGAAACTCATAATTTTTTGCATCAAATAAAATAGAAATATTGATGACTTTGACTTTTTTGTACCTTAATAGGGCAACGTATCCTGGAAGATGCAACTCCAAAATCCAAAATATATCAAATATTCAAAAATAATTCTGAGAAAAACAATTTGAGAGTAAAGTTATGTTTGAACACAACATTCCTCCATTAAGACACAAACGGACACATTCAGGAGGATTGTTTCATATTCAATCATGTCTTGTCTAGTGACACAGATGCTGACTAAATTCCAGAGGGTGCATTCCAGGCAGGATGGAATTGTTTTAGAAGCCCGTAATAATAAACAGCTCACGTAGCGTTCAGAGATCGGCCCCATCAGCTTGCCTGTGTCTCTCTCTCTAATATACTCAACTCATCCTCCCCTGTTTATTTTCAGACTGCATCTCTATCTTATGTTGAACATATTTATCTGCATGTGCTGTATGTACAGTTGTGTTGAAACATGAGTATATTTGTATAACTCATGGGCATAAAAAGAGTCGCCCATTGTAGAAGCAGATCTCAGCCATCCAAAATAAGTGGTTTCTGTGCAACTGTGTGTTATGATAAAAAAAAAAAAAACAGTGATCCTGGCCTGTGCATGCCTTTAGTTGATTCTTACTAATGTCACAGGAAGTGACCACCAGATGAGACTACCAATTAGCTGGGTTGGAGATTACCGTGTGCTGCATCATATCCAATTTTCGCAAGAGCGCTAATTCTAAGCACAATTTTCGTGACAGCACAAAGCATAAAGTGGCTGTGGGTGGGAGTACTTGCGCTATCTGTGCCGCAAAGCGCAATTTGCTAAAAAATTCTTTTTTTTTTTTTGCTTCTATTGTACGTTATATATATATATATATATATATATATATATATATATGTGGCAAGGTAGGTTAGGTCCTGCCCTAATATTTGTGGTTGTCACGGGACTGACGGTAGTGACAGCCTATTAGCGGTCGTCCCTTGCCTATTTAAGGTGGAGTTTATGCCACCTGGATATGCATCATTGTTATGACTGCTGCTGTGTGTATGTGTGCAGCTCTGCCAGAGGTATGTACCTAGCCATTTGGCTAATGTTGTTGCTGATGAATATGCACTGTTAAAGTGTGTGTTTTACTTATTGTAGCCAGGTTAGTGTCGGATTTGTGCAGGGTGCAGGCTGTCTATTACCCCCATGTAGGTAGATTCCAACTGGATAATGTTTTGTTTTAGTCTGGTCCTCGGTAACTTATGCTTCCATTACATGGCAGCTTATGTGTATCACTCGCATACTTGCGGTTTGGCTGTCACGGACAACGCTGTGAGTAACCATATGATCTATGGATTTTAGCAATTACTATTGGGTAGGTAGATTTCATTCTTTTAGCATTGTGGGTGTTGGGTTTTTGATTTATTAATCCATTGTTTTGTTTATTTGAGTGGGTCAATCTGCTCGTTTGATGGCATTTCGTCTTTAGGGGCCATGGGGCGAGTGTTCCTCAGACAAAACTGTGAGACAGCACTGTTTGTTCTGCTGTTGCTCCTCTGTGACAGTTATTGTTTTGTTTTATTTGTCACTTGGATCTATCTATTTCTTTGTGGTCCTTCTGTTTCACGCTAACGCTGGTGGCCCGAGTGGAAGAGTGGCTTTTGTTTCAGAACCTCCTATTGTGAATCGTGCTTTACCCGTGCACATTAGCCCACCTATTTGTTGTATTACCACCAGCGGCTTGTTTGTTTTGTTTGTGTTTTGTGTGTAATTGTTGTTTTGTTTGTTTCTTTTTGTGTGTTTTCTTTGAGGCACTGAGTGGGAAGGTCTGGTCGTACACTACCTAAGAATGCCAAGTGTGCCTGTTGTTTATTTCTGTTGTGTTTAATGTTTTGATCTGAGTATGTGGTGGAAGCCTGGCTCAGATGTGTTAATTTTCTTCAGTTTCATTTGCTTTATAATCGTGGGTTCGTTTCATTATATTGGTTTAGTTTGGCTGAAGCCTAAATAATAATTATTGTTGTTTTAATTTGTAGTGTGTGATTTTTTTTTTCCTTTTCTCTTATAGCAATTGGCTACCTTACCGTTTGTGTCTGGGCTTTGCTGGCAATTTGGTGTGAACCTATTGAGCTACATCTTGTTTGTAACTTTTGTTGCCAGTGAAATGCCAAATATGTACCTCTTTATGTTTTGAGTTATACTAAAATCTGTGTAGATGAATATGTGTCTGGTGGCTAATTGCAATTTCTTTGTTTATTTCAGGAGCTGAAGGCCCTGGGGTAGGGATGCTAGCTGTCCTTGCCCTATGTTGGTGGTTTTTCCCTCACAGAGTGTGTTTTGCCACTGGCAACCGCTTCTCTCTTACGTAGTGTGTGTGTGTGTGAGTGTGATTGTGTGAAGTGTAATTGAATGAGTGGTGTGGTCTTAGGATATTCACTTTTCAGCTTGCTACCCTACTGGTAAGCCTCAGCTCATGTCTATTTGTTTTGTTTTTGTTATTCTATTTTGTTGTTGCATTGAGCCGCATTGTAGAGGGTCTAAATAAATGTCTGCTCCATTGTCAATTTAACAATTTTATATATTTATTGACTGTGAAATAAAAGTCATTTTTTGTATTGATACCCAATATCAATATAATATTTGTGTTGAATAAAGCACTCGATTGACACCATCTCATGCTTTTGGTGGATTTTATTCTATTTAAACACATAGAAAAGCGGTGGTCCATCCCAATAATCATGCTCATGCATGTTGTATAATGAGGATGAACATTAACTCAAACATTACTACACATAAAACATGGAAGCTTGAGAAGAGAGCGTACAATACACTTTCACATACAAGACAAAACAAAATACACGTCGATGTTAACCCCCAAAAATAATATAAAATTAATTAAAATATTTTTCTGGGGAACACTCACCCACCACAACCACTTTCTCGGCTGGCACGAATCTTTATGACTCAACCTGAACCAGTTCGCTACACAGCACCAGCCAATGGGTGGAGAGTGCAGCTTAAATATAATTAAAGGGTCATACACAAAATTAAGTAAAGCAAGTGGAAGCACCTTTCTGACTATAATGTTTGGAAGGAAGTCACAAGAGCTGGATCTAGATGTGGCAGTAATTTTAATAAAGAATATAAGCAAAGTATAAAATAACTCAGTCAACACAGGAACAAGGCAGAACTTGGAAATAGAAACATGAAACAAATGAAACATCCACGATGGGAACAGGTACATATGAACGGGAGAAACACAACAACTCACAAAGACTGGGTAGAAATCAGGGCATTAAATACACAGGGGTAAATGAGAAAATTAAACACATGTGAGAACAATAGGGAACAGCTGGCAGTGATGAGGGCAGAGAATTATGGGAAGTGTAGTCTAGGGAAAACAGATGACAGGGTCAAAACACAAGGCAAAACAACAGTGAATCATGACATAAACCCTCCCACCCCCAATGGGCGGCTCCTGACACCCAATGCAGGCTGCTAAGGGAGGCAGGGTCAAGATGGAGCTGGAGACCAAAGAGACCAGAGCAGATCAGGCAGAAGGCCAGGAGACCAGAGCAGCTCAGGCAGATGGCCATGAGACCAAGGAGACCAGAGTAGATCAGGTGGATGGCCAGGAGACAAAGAAGACCAGAGCAGATCAGGCAGATGGCCAGGAGACCAAGGAGAGCAGGGAAGATCAGGTGGTCGGCCAGGGGACCAGAGCAGATCAGGCGGATGGCCATGGGACCTAGGAGACCAGAGCAGATCAGGCGGATGGCCAGGGGACCCAGGAGACCAGGGCAGATCAGGCAGACGGCCATGAGACCAAGGAGACCAGAGCAGATCAGGTGGATGGCCAGGAGACCAAGAAGACCAGAGCAGATCAGGCAGATGGCCAGGAGACCAGGGAAGATCAGGTGGACAGCCAGGGGACCAGAGCAGATCAGGCGGATGGCCAGGGGACCCAGGAGACCAGGGCAGATCAGGCGGATGGCCATGAGACCAAGGAGACCAGAGCAGATCAGGCGGATGGCCAGGGGACCCAGGAGACAAGGGCAGATCAGGCAGACGGCCATGAGACCAAGGAGACCAGAGCATACCAGGCGGATGGCAAGAAGACTTAGGAGACCGGAGCAGCTCAGGCAGATGGCCATGAGACCAAGGAGACCAGAGTAGATCAGGTGGATGGCCAGGAGACAAAGAAGACCAGAGCAGATCAGGCAGATGGCCAGGAGACCAAGGAGAGCAGGGAAGATCAGGTGGTCGGCCAGGGGACCAGAGCAGATCAGGCGGATGGCCATGGGACCTAGGAGACCAGAGCAGATCAGGTGGATGGCCAGGGGACCCAGGAGACCAGGGCAGATCAGGCAGACGGCCATGAGACCAAGGAGACCAGAGCAGATCAGGTGGATGGCCAGGAGACCAAGAAGACCAGAGCAGATCAGGCAGATGGCCAGGAGACCAGGGAAGATCAGGTGGACAGCCAGGGGACCAGAGCAGATCAGGCGGATGGCAAGAAGACCTAGGAGACCAGAGCAGATCAGGCGGATGGCCAGGGGACCCAGGAGACCAGGGCAGATCAGGCGGATGGCCATGAGACCAAGGAGACCAGAGCAGATCAGGCGGATGGCCAGGGGACCCAGGAGACAAGGGCAGATCAGGCGGACGGCCATGAGACCAAGGAGACCAGAGCAGATCAGGCGGATGGCCAGGGGACCCAGGAGACAAGGGCAGATCAGGCGGACGGCCATGAGACCAAGGAGACCAGAGCATACCAGGCGGATGGCAAGAAGACTTAGGAGACCGGAGCAGCTCAGGCAGATGGCCATGAGACCAAGGAGACCAGAGTAGATCAGGTGGATGGCCAGGAGACAAAGAAGACCAGAGCAGATCAGGCAGATGGCCAGGAGACCAAGGAGAGCAGGGAAGATCAGGTGGTCGGCCAGGGGACCAGAGCAGATCAGGCAGATGGCCATGGGACCTAGGAGACCAGAGCAGATCAGGCGGATGGCCAGGGGACCCAGGAGACCAGGGCAGATCAGGCAGACGGCCATGAGACCAAGGAGACCAGAGCAGATCAGGTGGATGGCCAGGAGACCAAGAAGACCAGAGCAGATCAGGCAGATGGCCAGGAGACCAGGGAAGATCAGGTGGACAGCCAGGGGACCAGAGCAGATCAGGCGGATGGCAAGAAGACCTAGGAGACCAGAGCAGATCAGGCGGATGGCCAGGGGACCCAGGAGACCAGGGCAGATCAGGCGGATGGCCATGAGACCAAGGAGACCAGAGCAGATCAGGCGGATGGCCAGGGGACCCAGGAGACAAGGGCAGATCAGGCGGACGGCCATGAGACCAAGGAGACCAGAGCATACCAGGCGGATGGCAAGAAGACTTAGGAGACCGGAGCAGCTCAGGCAGATGGCCATGAGACCAAGGAGACCAGAGTAGATCAGGTGGATGGCCAGGAGACAAAGAAGACCAGAGCAGATCAGGCAGATGGCCAGGAGACCAAGGAGAGCAGGGAAGATCAGGTGGTCGGCCAGGGGACCAGAGCAGATCAGGCGGATGGCCATGGGACCTAGGAGACCAGAGCAGATCAGGCGGATGGCCAGGGGACCCAGGAGACCAGGGCAGATCAGGCAGACGACCATGAGACCAAGGAGACCAGAGCAGATCAGGTGGATGGCCAGGAGACCAAGAAGACCAGAGCAGATCAGGCAGATGGCCAGGAGACCAAGGAGACCAGGGAAGATCAGGTGGACGGCCAGGGGACCAGAGCAGATCAGGCGGATGGCAAGAAGACCTAGGAGACCAGAGCAGATCAGGCGGATGGCCAGGGGACCCAGGAGACCAGGGCAGATCAGGCGGATGGCCATGAGACCAAGGAGACCAGAGCAGATCAGGCGGATGGCCAGGGGACCCAGGAGCCAAGGGCAGATCAGGCGGACGGCCATGAGACCAAGGAGACCAGAGCATACCAGGCGGATGGCAAGAAGACTTAGGAGACCAGAGCAGATCAGGCAGACGGCCAGGAGACCCAGAAGACCAGAGCAGATCAGGCAGATGGCCATGAGACCAAGGAGACCAGGGAAGATCAGGTGGACGGCCAGGGGACCAGAGCAGATCAGGCAGATGGCCATGGGACCTAGGAGACCAGAGCAGATCAGGCGGATGGCCATGAGACCAAGGAGACCACCTCAGGGTAGGGACCAGATCAGGAGACCTGGGAGGCGGAGCCGTGGGAGGCTTGAGGGGCAAAGCCGTGGAAGGTGGAGCCATGGGAGGCTTGAGGGGTGAAGCCGTGGAAGACGGAGCCATGGGAGGCTCGAGGGGCGAAGCCGTAGAAGGCAGAGCCGTGGCAGGCTCGAGGGGTGAAGCCGTGTAAGGCAGAGCCATGGGAGGCTCTAGACAAAGAGTCCTGGATGATTGGGAAACTACCTCCGTGGTTGCGAACATGGAAAGGGACTCGGGAACGACCTCTGTGGTTGTGAACATGGGCAGAGAATTGGGGATGACCTCTGTGGTTGTGAGCATGGGCAGGGACTCGGGAACAACCTCTGTGGTCGTGAACACTGGCAGAGACTTGGGAATGACCTCCGTGGTCGTAAACATGGGCAGAGATTTGGGAATGACCTCTGTGGTCGTGAACACTGGCAGAGTCTAAGAAATAACATCTGTGGTCGTGAACACTGGCAGAGACTGGGACGGACAAGGCTGCAAATGCTGGCTCTGGGACGGACGAGACTGGCAACGCTGGCTCTGGGACGGACGAGGCTTCCAGCTCATTGGCCGTGGCAAGCGTGGGCATTGGCTCGTTGGCCATGGCAGGCGTGGGCACTGACAATAGGTGAAGGGTCTTCATGGCCCTATGCACCGACATCAATGGGCGGATCATTCAAATTGGAGACGGGCCGTGGAAGGCTTCGAGACAGGGGCCACGGGAGGCAAGGAGTCGTGGAAGGCTTGGCTGTGACATGGCATGGAGCAGACTTAGACGTGGCCTTGACATGGTGTGAAGCAGACTCAGACTTGACTGTGACATAGCGCAAAGCAGACTCAGACTTGGCTGTGACTATGCAAGGAGCAGACTGAGGCATGGCTACGACATGGCGTGGAGCAGACTCAGACGTAGCTGTAACATGGCATGGAGTGGACTCAGGTGTGGAATGCTCAGAAGCCGGGATCGGGATAGAGAAAGGAGGATCCCTTGAAGCGATAGTTTCTAATATTAGCTTCACGTATTCCTCCCACATGTAATCTCCGGTCTCTGGCAATTCCCTCCACTGGTGAGCTGTGAGTCCGATCCGGTATATGGATTTCAGGGTGGAATCGTCAAATCCTGTGTGGCAGGCTACGGTGCTAAAGAAATGGGAGTATTCCCTTATCGATAAGTCCACCTGGCTCAGTTGCATGAAGTATGCCGCTAGATCCATTTTGTCGTGAGTTGTTCTAGATCTAGATGCGGCAAGAAGTTTACTAAAGAATATAAGCAAAGTATAAAATAACTCAGTCAACATAGGAACAAGGCAGAACTTGGAAATAGAAACATAAAACAAATTAAACATCCATGATGGGAATAGGTACATATGAACAGGGGAGAAACACAACAACTCACAAAGACTGGGTAGAAATCAGGGCATTATATACATGGGTAAATGAGGAAATTAAACACAGGTGAGAAAAACAGGGATCAGCTGGCAGTGATGAGGGCAGGGAATTATGGGAAGTGTAGTCCAAGGAAAACAGATGACAGGGGCAAAACACAAGGCAAAACAACAGTGAATCATGACACTGACCCTGTTACACAATGAAAAATGAAATGGCCATAGTAATAAATACAATAAATTTAAATAAGAGATATGAGAATTTGTCATATGCGTGTGTTCCGCGAGACACGCATGAGTGCCAACACGGCAATAAACCTCTAAACACACAGCGAATCAGAGATGTGCATTGACGGCTTCTCTTTCGTCTGTTTTCCAAAATATGATCATGTGTACTTCTTCAAATGCACATATTTGTGTCTAACAGCGTTTCTTGTTATTTGTCACTCCAAGAAGTCTTAAAGGTTGTCTGCCACACAGTTGCGGGTAGATGATGAGCAAAATTACCCGCTAATTTCATACCCTACCATGTCATCTCCAGAAACATCTACCACACTCCCACGTAAAATAATAATAATAATAATAAATTAAGTGAGACAAAGCATGGATACATAATCTTAGTACTAAGCACAGTAAGTGGATCTGTTTACAGGCATGACTGTAGAGAGTTGTGCAGTGCAGAGAAAATGAGCGACTCGGTAAGAAGCACACCGCAACCCATTTCAGTTCACCATAATCATATCAAACTTTTTATTTGAAATAAAAACAAATTTTTCTAACTACATTAATAACAGGAATATGATGATTATCTTGCATGTGAGCTATTTTGCGTGCGACAAAATGCAGTTTCTTTTTATGTGCAAACTGTCCTTATATTCCTGCAGTTTTGATTGGGTGGACCAGCCGTCAATCTGGGTGGACTAGCGCCACTCTGGCCCTTATGTGGCCTCGCATCTGCAGTATATACAGCGCTGAGTAGTAACAGATTGCATGTAATCTGTATTATGTAATCAGATTACAAAAACCAAGTACTTGTAATTGGATTAAATACAATTTTAAAATACTCGTAATTGGACTACATTTACTTTTTTATAGATAACATGATTACATATTAACAAGGCTATGTCAGATAATAATTTATAGATAATTTTCATATCAATATCATTATATTCTTACCCCGAAGAAGGTATGTGATATGTTTTATGTTGAATTTATGGTCTGTAACAGGGTTAAAAATGGGAAAGGAGGAGGCAGAATCCAGCTGAACAGTCAAAGTAATATTTTAATTTAAACTTAAACAAAAAGACACAAACATAAACACACACATGGTAGCTGCGTGTGGCTCTCTCTCTCTCAAACTGCTGCATCCCGCTGCACTTATCCCTCTCCTCTGCTGATTAGCCTGATTGGGGGCCAGGCGTGCATAGTCACGGCCCGGCCCCACCTTCCTCCTCATCACATTCCTCCCTCCTTTGCCTCAGGCCAGGGAACCCCCCTTCAGGCCCCGCCTGCCGGCAGGCTTTTCCCCACCTCTGTAGAGCTGGGGAGGGGGACAAGGGGAGGGAAAAACCAAAAAAAAGAGGAGAGGGAAAGGGCAAGGCGGAGTGACAGTGAGAGAGTGAGAAAAAACTTGCTCGCCAGTTCCCAGACAGGCCATCGTCTGGTCCTCGATCACTCCTCCAACCTCTGGTGGACTACAGCCGCTCCTCCCTGGGTGGACCGGAGCAAGTCCTCCGCCCCCTGGTGGATGGAACACCCCTCCGCGTTCTGGCGGCCGGTAGGGAGCCCTTCCGCCCCTGGCAGCGGCTCCAACTCTCTAAGCGGCCGGCTGCGAGCCCCTTCTCCCCTCGCGGATGGCAGCCGTTACTCCGCGTCCAGGCGGCTAGCAGCGACTCTTCCATCCCCTGGCAGACGGCTGCTGTTGCTCCTTTGGGTGGATTGCAGTGGCGAGGACTCCACGACAGTGCATCGCTCCTCCTTCCTGGGTTTCGACACCAATGTAACAGAGTTAAAAATTGGAAAGGAGGAGATGGGAACCGGCTGAACAGTCAAAGTAATATTTTAATTTAAACTTAAACAAAAAGATCCAAACATAAACACGGCAGCTGTGTGGAGCTCTCTCTCTCTCTAGAAATGCCGCATCCCACTGCACTTATCCCTCTCCTCGGGTAATTAGCCCGATTGGGGGCCGGGCATGCATAGTCACGGCCTGGCCCCACCCTCCTCCTCGTCACAGTCATTAATGTTCGACACACGAGGGGACCGGGTTTTGGACCATTGCTACTCTCCCTTCCGGGATGGCTACAAATCCCTCCCCCGCCCACCGTTTGGCAAATCGGACCACTCTTCCATTCTGCTTCTGCCTGCTTACAGGCAGAAACTGAAACAGGAAGCACCCACCCTCAGAACGATCCAGTGCTGGTCGGACCAATCAGACTCTACGCTACAGGACTGTTTTGATCACACGGACTGGGAGATGTTCCGGTCCGCCTCTGATGACGACATCGAGCTTTACGCTGATAGCGTAATGTGTTTCATCAGAACGTGCGTAGAGGACGTGGTTCTGACCAGAACAGTACGGATCTATCCGAATCAGAAACCTTGGATTAATAGCGATGTTCGCGCAGCACTTAATGTGCGGACCTCCGCTTTTAATTCCGGGAATGCGGAGGAGCATAAACAAGCCAGTTATGCCCTCCGAAGAACCGTAAAACGCCAGTACAGGAGCAAGATTGAAGGACAGTTTAACACCACCAACTCTAGAAGCATGTGGCAGGGAATTAACATCATCACGGACTTTAAAGGGAATAAAAAGTCCGCCATGAACACCGCTGCCTCTCTCCCGGATGAGTTAAATACTTTTTATGCTCGTTTTGAGGATAACACCGCCCTCGCGGAGATAGCTCTCGTGGCCGAAGCTACAGAGGTTAGTTCACTCTCCATCTCTGTAGCGGATGTAACTCGATCCTTTCGACGGGTGAATATCCACAAAGCCGCGGGCCCAGACGGCATTCCGGGCCGCGTCATCAGAGCGTGCGCGAACCAGCTGGCTGGTGTTTTTACGGACATTTTCAACCTTTCCCTCTCTATGTCTGTAGTCCCCACATGCTTTAAAACATCCACCACTGTGCCTGTTCCAAAACAATCAAAAATAACTTGTTTAAATGACTGGCGTCCTGTTGCTCTGACCCCCATCATCAGCAAATGCTTTGAGAGACTAATCAGAGACTATATCTGCTCTGTGCTGCCTCCATCACTGGACCCATTGCAGTTTGCTTACCGCAACAACGGCTCCACTGATGATGCCATTGCATCTACACACTGCTCTCTCCCACCTGGAAAAAAAGAACACTTATGTGAGAATGCTGTTTGTAGACTACAGCTCAGCATTCAACACCATAGTGCCCTCCAAGCTAGATGAGAAACTCCGGGCTCAAACAGCTCGCTGTGCAGCTGGATCCTGGACTTCCTGTCAAGCAGACGCCAGGTGGTTAGAATAGGCAGCAACATCTCCTCATCACTGACCCTCAACACTGGAGCCCCGCAGGGCTGTGTTCTCAGCCCACTACTGTATTCCTTGTACACACATGACTGTGTGGCAACACATAGCTCCAGTGCCATCATTAAGTTTGCTGATGACACGACGGTGGTAGGTCTGATCACTGACAATGATGAAACAGAGGAGGACTACAGAGAGGAGGTGCACACTCTGACACACTGGTGTCAGGAGCACAACCTCTCCCTCAACGTCAGCAAGACAAAGGAGCTTGTGGTGGACTTCAGGAGAAAAGACAGAGAACACAGTCCCATCACCATCAATGGAGCACCAGTGGAGAGAGTCAGCAGCTTCAAGTTCCTGGGTGTCCACATCACTAAGGAACTCACATGGTCCATCCACACTGAAGTCGTTGTGAAGAAGGCTCATCAGCGCCTCTCCTTCCTGAGACAGCTGAGGAAGTTTGGAATGAACCACCACATCCTCACACGGTTCTACACCTGCACTGTAGAGAGTATCCTGACTGGCTGCATCTCCGCCTGGTACGGCAATAGCACCGCCCACAACCGCAAAGCACTGCAAAGGGTGGTGCGAACTGCCAGATACATCATCGGAGGTGAGCTTCCCTCCCTCCAGGAAATATATACAAGGCGGTGTGTGAAAAAAGCTCGGAGGATCATCAGAGACTCCAGCCACCCGAGCCATGGGCTGTTCTCACTGCTACCATATATATATATATATATATATATATATATATATATATATATATATATATATATATTTTTTTTTTTTTTTTCTTCCATGAGCCAGTTCCAGTTTAAATGGTAAAAAAACAAAAACAATTTTGGTACTCTAAACAATGGAGTACCAAATATAATCCATTGTACCTGAATATGGCAATCATTCAGTACTATGGTGTATAAGTACTGGTCGATGTGATTGTGTTTGCGTTTACAGTGGCATGTTGTGCGCCCACTACACGCATCCTCTCACTGCCTAGCGGTCAAGGCCTGCTGCGAAACCTGACACATCGTAATCATATCAATTGTATCCGTTTAATCTGCTCACAGATTCACATTCTTTATCTTTGTCCTTGAATTTGACTCTTATCTGACAATCATCTTTTATCTGCATCAGTCTAAAGATTTAGCCTCTTGTTCACTCATTCCTGCTGTCCATCTTGAGTCAATGTTTAATGTTCATACGTTTTCTTCTCTGTAATATCTCTCTGTCTGTGCCCTCTTCAGGGTTCTTATTGATTTCATTTTTGAACAGAACGCCAAGCCTGCAAGATATGAATCAGACTCCATATAAGCAACAGCAAATGTCATGCTAGGATTACACCATCATGCATCGTCTTAAGATGCTCCAGAGCTGATCGTACATCTGGGTTTAACATGTGACCTTGGATATGGATACTGCTGATTTCATCCTCCTTTTAGTCTCAACATAGGATAATGTTCTTGTAATTGTGATATGTTGAATCATAACAGTGTAACAATCACATTAAGTCATAATTAAGGCAAAGGCTAAATAATGCTGTCTCCTAAGATATCTCATTTTAACCAAATTCTAAGGTATCATCATATGTATCCTTCCCAGGGTAGGTAGCCCCAGAATGCCCCGTGTTGAGCTCAGTGGAAAAATAAATCAAAAATGGCGGACGTAGCAAGATACATTTTTATTATAAATATACTGTTATCCATTCAATACTGAAAAATATCTATAAAAAAATACTATAATATGATAGAAAACGTACTATTTTACCTCTCGCCTCACCTGTATTGAAATCAGTTGCTAGTCGAGTTTACTGTGTGCTGCGTGTTAGGAGCGCTGTTCGTATAGACCGTGCAGTTGCCGGCATTGAACAGCATTCTAAATCGCTCTCTTGCTCCATTCAGTTAGGATGCAGCCATAGAAGACAGCTGCCATTGTAGGCGACAGCTTACTACATTTTGGAACAGACCCACAGTGTCTAAAAAATGTGGTGGTCCTGCAGGAGATGCTAAAAAAAAGTGAGATGCAGCACAATGGTCAAAGATGTCCGTCTAGAACGTGTTTACACAGAAAAACAATTGACACAGATGCTCGCAAATACACACGAAGAGCCCCTAACTTGCTCTATACTTTTAAAAAAATTGCCCTAATCCTGGCCCAAAACCCGATGGTTTGGCAGGTACCGTTGGGCTCGAATAGGGTTGAAGAACTTTATTGCGAGTGTAGAATAACAAAATAGTGATTTTGGTATTCAAATACAGGCATGTCAAATGGTTAACCGAATGCACATCCCTAGTGAATGTACGTTTAAAGACGCCACAAAATCAGCATTGGAATTTTAGAGAATTTAGTCCATGTGTGTTGGCTTTGAGTCCATTTATATGTTAGTGTACCCCTAAACACTGTCTAAATCAATTTTAGTAGTTTTTCTCTTTATGAAAAACAGAACAAAAATATTGATTACTCATCTTGCACTGCACAGATTTTTGTCCATTTAATGCTCTCTAGAATAAGAATGTCCCTCCCCCTAATTCGTTCCAAATGCAACCAAGTTAGTTCAACAAGTCATAATTCATGGTTTTAACCATGGCAGAACTACAACCTAAGTGGCTTGTACCCACTACCTATTGGCTGTTTAAAAATGGGACAAATAACTCAATATGTTTCACCCAAATTTCCTGTTTCAATAGGAAATACATCAACACAGAAAAAAAAAAGAAAACTGTAAGTCAAGTGATTTTATGAGTAAATGCACATAAAAGTGCAGTGTGTGGGGAGTGAGGGCAGGTGTGTATGGTAAATTGAAAGCAGAATATGAATCTAGCGCCAATCTAGCAATTACAGTTATATCGAAGAGATCAGAAACAAAGGAATACAGCTGCATTCTCCTCTTGCCATCTGTGCATTCTATGTGTGATGAGGTGAAAATTAAAACAGATTAACAGAAAGTTGTAATTTAAAGATCATGAATTGCACACCTCCACAGCTAAGCGCACATATGGTCCCTAACATAATATATGCACCATTTTAGAAATCATCTTCTAAGAACAGCACCTTCTAAAAATACAAATGCGGAGGTCATAAATTCAGTTAATTTGTTGAAAATTACTCAAGGCCAGTCTCTCTCGAGGCATCATCCTGTCCAGTCACCACTTGTTCATCTGTATCTGTCCCAAAACAACATCCCCGTCGGGTGCCACTGACTCCCAGTACCAGGCACACAAACACACTGTCCCCTCTGTCTCCCTGGCACTGGCTTTTACCCAGAATGCCATTTTCAGTGCCTTGATAGGATCAATGTTGGGAACAGAGGGCCCTACACATAATTTTCCCATGATTCCCGTGTGGCTTGGGGAATCGTGACTGCTAAGCTCACTCACTCCAGGCCGGAATTATTGGCCTCCAAATTAAATTATTCCAAAAATATTTACACAAACAAGATTTTTGGGACTAAATGGTCTAAATGCTAGTCCAGATACACTATTTCTGTCACCATTTGAGGAATTGATGTTACAGGAATAGTCACCCAAAAATGAAAATTGTGTCACCCTCAGGTCACTCAAGTCTCATTTGTTTGTACTTCCACATATACTTATACTTCCAACTTTATTGTCCCCGAGGAGTATTCGTATACAAGAAATTCTAGAGCTAATGAACTTTGGTGTTGATGTCTAACCTGGGGTGACGATTTCTGACGCAACAAGTTTGAATATGGATTTATACAAGATTTAAATTTTAGTCTGTTCCACATACAAAGCTATTGTATGTCATTTAGACCACTTTTATTGTGCTTTTTTGTCCTTTTTGGAGAGTACTTGGAGAGTTTTAATAACAAAAAATAAGTTTTGACATAACCTTCCACTTGCTTCCTGAGGGAGCCGTGGGTCATTAACGGAATTTCATTCTTTATAGTGTACATGGGCAGCATTATTTATGTGAGAATATGTAATATGGGCCAAGCTGTGAGTGAAATTCCATCCTAAAATAATTTATTCCATGACAACCAGACACCTTTTAGATCTGGCAAGATCAGGATTTACCACAGGACACTAACCCAAATAAACCTTTTCCTTGTGCTGTTGTGAAATATTATAAATATAAATTGTGTGTATGGAGTTTGCATTTGGGCATGTGAAAAGACTTTCACACCCTTAAGAAATCAAGCAGTGTAGAAATACCAGTCATAATTAAATGAATGTTTTGGGTTCTATAGTTCAGTTAAGCTCTATCGATAACATTTGTGGCACAATGCAAATTACCACAGAAAATAGCTGAAAACTTACTGAAGATGTAAAAAGGCACAGGAACACACAAGCAATTGTGGTTACAGTAACTACAATTTAAATATGTGGGGCCCGGCAATAAATGATAAAATGCACACTGTTTTAAAAGTATAGCTACAAGACTTTATTAGTATACTTGTTGGCATGAGACTAGTGTACTAGAATAACCTTTTGTCCTTGTTTGTGCAAAGGTATATCCAGTTTTTTTAACTTAATTGTCAACTTACCAATAGTGGTAAAACATCTCCGGTTACGTATGTAACCTCGGTTCCCTGAGATGTAGGGAACGAGACATCGCATCGCTGACACTTATGGGAAAAACTCCTTTTCTCTGATTTCTGAACTCCTATTGGATCACGCCAATTCAGATGCAACTGAATTGAGCCAATGGAGTTCGCACCCACTCAGCCAATGACATTGAGCAGCATAACGCCATTAGTCAGTATTTATCGACTGAAAGCGGTGGCTGAGCCACCTGATAGTGACGTCCGGTAGCGTGGCTAGCTACGTGATGTCTCGTTCCCTACATCTCAGGGAACCAAGGTTCCCTATCTGTCACTCACTCGACGTTCATTCAGGTTTTATGCTGAGGAGCCGATATAAGGTCTGGCCATTTCAGCGGGTAGTTCAGCATTGTGGCAGGAGGGACACTATGTCTCGTTCCCTCCATCATGACGTTCCCTATCTGTCACTCACTCGACGTTGTGTCGATGTAGTGACACTAGGGGTCCCTATACGAAACGCCATAATTGGCTGAACTGTGTTACGTGAACTGGCGGTGTGTGGTGGGCAGACTACTGTGTGCCTCATAGCCAGCACACCAGGTCAACACGTAACCTCCCCCAACATAGTTATGAGTGTCAAACGGCCCTTTGGGGACAAGTCCACTACCCAAAAGATAGAGACAGGCTTAACCCAGTCGTGGCCTCTTTCCCCCTTCTCTTTTTCCACTCCCTAAAAAAGAAGGGGGATTATCCGACTGGGCCGCCAGGTCTAGTCGGGGGGTGTCCCTCCCAAGGGGAGGACACCTCGGAGACCACACCTCGCCCAAAGAGAGGGGGGGATATTTAAGTGGAATTTCCGCTACACCCCTGGTAGAATGGGCTCGTAGCCCTACCAGGGGCGGCATGTCCTGGGCATGATATTCCATAGTTATGGCATCAATGAGCCAGTGGGCAATCCTCTGCTTGGAGGCAGCGCTTCCTTTCCGCTGTGCACCAAAGCAGACAAAGAGCTGCTCAGAGATCCTAAAGCTCTGCGTGTGATCCAAATAGATGTGTAAAGCGCGTGCCGGACCCACAACGACAGGGCTGGGTCTGCCTTCTCCTGGCGCAGCACTTGCAAGTTCACCACCTGGTCCCTAAAAGGGGTCATGGGAACCTTGGGCACATAGCCCGGTCGGGATCTCAGGATCACGTGAGAGAAGCCAGGCACGTTTCTCTGACAGAGAATGCTTGCAGGTGTCCTACCCTCTTGATGGAAGTGAGCGCAGTCAGGAGGGCAGTCTTCAAGGAGAGTGCCTTAAGCTCGGCTGACTGCAAAGGCTCAAAGGGGGCTCTCTGTAGACCCTGAAGAACTACAGAGAGGTCCGATGAGGGAACGAGGCGCAGTCTAGGGGGATTCAGCCTCCTGGCGCCTCTTAGGAACCTGATGATCAGGTCGTGCTTCCCTAAGGACTTACCGTTGACTGCATCATGGTGTGCTGCTATGGCGGCAACGTGCACCTTCAAGGTGAAAGGGGACAGCCTCCCTTCCAACCTCTCCTGCAGGAAGGGAAGCACTGATCCAACTGTGCACCACTTAGCTACAGATGCCACTTAAAGGCTTACAGGTGCCTCGTTCAGGGGGCCATAGCCTGAGTGATCGTGTCTACCACCGCTTATGTCTTCCGTGTCCTGTCCAGGGGCCAGACATGGAGATTCCAGAGGTCTGGTCGCGGGTGCCAGATGGTGCCCCGTCCCTGAGAAAGAAGGTCCTTCCTCAGGGGAACTCGCCAGGTGGGGGCTGTCGCGAGGAGCGTGAGGTCGAGAACCACATCTGGGTGGGCCAGTAGGGTGCTACTAGGACGACCTGCTCCTCATCCTCCCTGACCTTGCACAGGGTCTGTGAAAGTAGGCTTACTGGGGGAAACGCAAATTTGCACATGCCAGGGGGCCAGCTGTGTGCCAGCGCGTTTACGACTTGAAGTGCTGCTGACTCCAGAGGAGGAGACGGCGGGCGAGTTGTGACATACAAAGAGACCGCAGACCGCCTTGGCGATTGACATATGCTACCGATGCCGTGTTGTCTGTCAGAACTAACACGTGCTTGCCCTGGATCAATGGCCGAAACCTCCGCAGGGCTAGCAGAATTGCCAACAACTCAAGGCAGTTGATATGCCAATGCAGTCACGGGCCCGTCCACAAGCCGGCAGCTGCGTGCCCATTGCAAACAGCGCCCCAGCCCATTTTGGATGTGTCCGTCATGACCACGATGCATCTGGAGACCAGTTCTAGGGGAACACCTGCCCATAGAAACGAGAGGTCAGTCTAAGGGCTGAAAAGACAGTGACAGACCGGCGTGATGACCACGCGATGTGTCCCGCGGTGCCATGACCATCTCGGGACTCGAGTTTGAAGCCAGTGCTGAAGTGGTCTCATATGCATCAACCCGAGCGGGGTGGCCACCACTGAGGATGCCATATGCCCCAGGAGCCTCTGAAAACTTTTCAGTGTAACCGCAGTTTTCTGTTTGAACGCCTTCAAACAGACCAACATTGACTGGGCGCGCTCGTTCGTGAGGCGCGCTGTCAAAAAGACTGAGTCCAACTCCAAACCGAGAAAAGAGATGCTCAGAACCGGGAGGAGCTTGCTCTTTTCCCAGTTGACCCAAAGCCCTAGTCGGCTGAGGTGTGAGAGCACCAAGTCCCTGTGCGCACACAACATGTTCCAAGAGTGAGCTAAGATTAGCCAGTCATCGAGATAATTGAGAATGTGAATGCCCACCTCCCTTAGCGGGGCAAGGGCTGCCTCTGCAACCTTCGTGAAGATGCGAGGAGCCAGGGACAGGCCGAAAGGGAGGACCTTGTACTGATATGCCTGACCCTCAAATGCAAACCGCAGGAAGGGTCTGTGTCGAGGAAGGATCGAGACGTGGAAGTACGCGTCCTTCAGGTCTACCGCCGCGAACCAATCTTGACGCTGGATGCTCACCAGAATGCATTTTTGCATCCACATCTTGAACGGGAGTCTGTGTAAAGCCCGGTTCAGTACTCGCAGGTCCAAGATTGGCTGCAACCCACCGCCTTTTTTTGGTACGATGAAGTAGGGGCTGTAAAACCCCTTCTTCATCTCAGCCGGAGGGAAAGGCTTTATTGTGCAATTCCGTAGGAGGGTAGCAATCTCCGCACAAGGTAGCAGCCTTTTCGTCGTTCACCAAGGTGAAGTGGACACCGCTGAACCTGGGCGGATGCCTGGCGAACTGAATTGCGTAGCCGAGTCGGACGGTCCGGACCAGCCATCACGACGGGTTGGAAAGTGCAAGCCACACGTCCAAGTTCCGCGCAAGGGGGACCAAAGGGACAACGTAACGTACCGGCAGATGGGGCCCCACGGCGGGGTGGAGCTCGAGGTGCCACACCATGTCGTGGCCGTGCTGAGTCTAGGGACATCGAAGCACTTACCTGGATCCTTGTGACCACCCCCGGAACAGACCCGCAAAGTCCTTGACGGTGTCGCCAAATAGGCCAGCCTGGGAGATGGGGGCAGCAAGGAATCGTGTCCTGTCGGCCTCACCCATCTCAGCCAGGTTGAGCCAAAGGTGGCGCTCCTGGACCACTAATGTGGACATCGTCCACCCGAGAGACTGCGCCATGACCTCCGTCACTCGGAGATCGAGGTCGGTCACCGAGCACAGTTCCTGCATCAATCCTGGGGCGGAACAACCCTCGTGCAGTTCCTTTAGTGCCTTGGCGGACTTGCAGGATAGCCATGGCGTGCAGGGCAGAGGCGGTTTGTCCAGCGGCACCATAGGCCTTGGCCGTCAGAGATGACGTAAACCTACAGGCCTTGGATGGGGGTTTTGGGCACCCATGCCAGGTGGTGGCGCTCTGCGGGCATATTTGCACAGTGAGCACCTTTATCTACCGGGGGATTGCCGAATAGCCCTTGGCCGCCCCCCAAAATCGAGGGTAGTGAGGGCGGGGAAGCTGAGAAGATTGGGACCAGGCAGTAAAAAGTGCCTCCCACGACCTTGTCAGCTCTTCATGCACTTCCAGGAAGAAAGGAATGGGGGAGGGGCGTGGATTTTATCGGCGCCGCGAGCCCAGGAACCAATCGCCGAGCTGCGAGGGTTCAGGCAAAAGCAGAGGGTTCAACTCTAGCCGACGCTTGCGGCTGCCCGGGAAAGCATGTCATCATCTCCACGTCAGCCTGTGACTGGGCAATCATCTCTGAAGGGAGGAGCCCAGCTGAGGCTTCCACGTCCAACTGCGCGGCTCCGATGCTGCGCTTGAGAGCTCATCACTTTCGTGGGCTCCGAATAAGAGGTTGAACTCACCGTGAGACGAGCCGGCGGACTCATCCGGAAGCCAGATCGGGGCAGACGAGCATGCTGGGGAATGGGAGGTCCACGGGGGATACTCGGTGGAGGCGGTCCCATTGGTGTCTCCAAATCGCCCCCAGTGCTAGCCGCGCTGGCCTCGTACCCGTGGGTCAAAGGACTGAGGTGTGGGGAGCCTCTGGGGTGGCTTGCTTTCTTACGAAGGTGAGCCGCGACCGCATCGTTGCCATGGACATGTCCTCGCAATGAGAACATGGCCATCCATGAACGCTGTCTCCGCGTGAGCAGTGCCCAGACACGAAAGACAGTGATCGTGACCGTCAGAAGGCGAGAGATAACGAGCGCAACCAGGAATAACACACAATTGGAAAGGCATCTTTAAAAAGACACGTCTTTAAAAAGATGTTCCGTGTGTGCCGCTCTTTTAGAGAAATATACTCTTTTAGAGAAATATACTCTTATTTCTGCCGAAGCACCCAGGGGCATTCTCTGCATTGCACCAGTGCAGAGGGGGGAGAAGCCACTGAAATGCGCTGTCAGATCCAGCAGAGGGAATTCAGCTCAGTAAGCATGACCGTTCGGCTCCGAAGAGAAAATCTGAATGAGTGGTTGCATACCAGCTCCTTTTATACCCGTATGTCCGGGGGAGTGGCATGCAAATACCACTCGCCAATTTTCATTGGGTTTTATCAAAGACCAGAGGTGTCTCGGGCTCCCAAGAGTGACCCCTAGTGTCACTACATCGACACAAAGTCTCGTTCCCTCCATCAGGGAACGGAGGTTACACAAGTAACCATGACATTACATACGTAACCAGAAATGTTCCCTTTCGATTTAGGTCACTTACATCATGTTGCTGGAGCTTATGGGAATGTATACGATCACACCATGGTACTGGATAAAGGACACGTAACACATAACACTCAAGAGTGAATCTCGTTGTAACTACCCCGAGTGTATAAAAGGGGCAGGATATGAAATTGTGTTGTACAGATTCAACACTTAGCTTATAGGAAGTGTATAAGAAATCAACCTCGCCCTGACAGTTCTGAGGGGGAGAGGTAACAAGCACATCCACATCGCTCAGTAGCGTGATACTTTGCCTATAAGAGGGCTCCAAGTGAACCTAGTAGAGCACAGCCAGGTGCACAGTCCAGTAGTGAAACAGCTGAATTATCTATAATATCTACACAGCGCATATCTATAATTTAACCAGATAATGAGTGTCTAAGGCGTGACCGAGACACAAGTATATTAATGTATTTGTGTGGGAAACACAGTAAATATATATTCAAGTGGTATGGCCTGAGTGTGGCACCGCTTAACATTCGAATGTCTTAAGCACAGCCGAGACATAAGATATATTGTATGTAGTGTAATTAGGCAGTATAAACGAAGTATGATGGCACTTAACATGAAGGGCCGAGTATTGCATTGTTGAATAGAAAACGCTAAGCAGACCTAGGAGAGCACAGGCGCGTGCAGTCCGGGAGCAAAGTGAATTCATTGAGTTCACGAAGCGGACCTTAGAACACAATTAATTAATGCTACTGCACAGACAATATCTGTGAAGCCTCCGAATGCATGTCATGGTTTAAAAATAGTGCAAAGGTGCTGAGCGTTTCCATTTCCTCCCTGATTTTGGAGAGGAGTGGAGGAATGAGGCACAGCGGGAGGAATGCATACTTTCGACCCACTGGCCATTTGTGAGCTAAAGCATCCACCCCCAGTGGGACCTGTCCTGTCATGGAATACCACAGGGAACAAGGAGAGGTTTCTTGGGAGGCAAATAGATCTATTGTCGCCCTCCCAAACCTGTTCCAGATCTCTGTGACCATCAGAGGGTGGAGTTTCCACTCCCCTGTGATCACTCCCTGTTAAGACATCATGTCCGCTCCGAAATTCAGGGCTCCGGGCACATGGGTTGCCCGTAACGACAGAAGAAGCTCGCCGCTCCATTTGAAGAGCTGTTGCGTCAGTGTCATCATTGCTGGAGATTGCACACGACCCTGGTGATTGATGTATGCCACTACTGACTTGTTGTCGGTGTGAATCAGAATATGATGCCCTGTCACCTCTGACTCGAATGCTTTTATGGCTAAATTAACCACCAACATCTCCAAGCGGTTGATGCGCCAGGTCCATTTTACATTTGTCCATTCCCCGAATGCCAGGTGGCCATCGCATAATGTTCCCCACCCCGTGTTGGACGCATCTGTAGTAACTAATTTGCATCTAGAAACCTGACCTAAGTTGACCCCAGGCTGGTAAAACCTCGGAGCTGTCCATGGTGCTATCGCAGATAGACAGTGGTTGGTGACTACAACACAATGGTGCCCATAGGGCCATGCCCGTTGAGGAACTTGGTGGTTGAGCCAGCATTGCAGAGGTCTCTGTGTAACAGACCAAAGGGAGTGACCACCGCTGCAGCTGCCATAACCAGGGGAGTTTCTGAAAGCATTTCAGAGGCAGAGCCCTGACCAATTTGAAACTTGCTGTCGTGCTGATTAACAAGTGTATTCTCTTGGCCGAGAGCGAAGCACGCATTGTTACAGATTTCAAACGCAACCCCAAGAACGATATTTCCTGACTGGGAATTAATGAGCTCTTCCTCACATTGACCCGTAGGCCAAGTGTATTCAAATGCGCTAGCAGCCTGTCCCTGTGCGAGTGCGCCACAGTCTCTGACTGTGCTAAAATGAGCCAGTCATCTAGGTAATTGAGTATGCACAGCCCCTCCGCTTTCAGAGGGGCTAAAGCTGCATCCACACATTTTGTGAATGTGCACGGAGCGAGGGAAAGGCCGAACTGCAGGACTGTGAATTGATATGCCGTCTCCTCGAATGCGAACCTCAAGAAGTGTCTGTGATGAGGAACGATCGGGATATGAAAATAGGCATCTTTCAGATCTATTGAGACAAACCAGTCATTCTGATGGATGTGTGCTATGATCTGCTTTTGTGTCAACATTTTGAACGGGCGCTTTGACAGTGCACGATTCAGAAGCCTTAAGTCCAGAATTGGACGCAACCCGCCGTCTTTCTTTGGGAAAAGAAAATAACAGCCGTAAAGGCTTTTTTGATGCTCGCTGATCTCGAAAGTTTCTATTGCCTGTACTGCTAGCAGGCTGTCAATTTCTGCATGAAGAATGTGAGCGTTTTGAGATGACATTGTGGATGGCATCACATCATTGAATCACGGCGGCTGTCTTACAAACTGAAGTGTGTAACCTTGCTTTAGAGTTGTTAACACCCAATTTCATATGCCGGGAAGGGATTCCTACGCATTTATTTGCTCGGACAGCGGGGATAGCGAAATCACTGAAGATCTTAACACAGAACCCGGCCCAGGGGTGGGGCTGACGGTTTGTGGGATGTGTGTGGGTGCATGAAGAGGAACATAGCTCTTTTTGTGAGCGTTTGCGTATTTATCTCTTTTTGCACTGCCGGCAAGGCGGGCAGAGTGCACATTTTTTAAACATTTTATTGGTACAGATAAACAATTGTGAACAATCTCCCGAAAAGGAAAGGCAGGAGGAGAGAACAGGGATTCTGTGCGAGTCCGCTTGGGGGTGGGGCTTCCCCGCGGTGAACAACACGGACTCCTCTTCACACTGCTGAAGCCGTCAGGAACACTGAGGCTGATCAAAGGAAGGTTTTCCAGATGGACAGGGCCCTTGGTGTTGTGGATGTGGCCAAGGCTTTTTCGGGTGAATGACCAGCTCAGATGGACCCTGAGGGGCCTAGGGAGTAGAGTGCTGCCATTTCGGGGGGTGCTGCGCTGAAACGGAGCGTGAACGGCTGGGCTGAGTGGTTGTACTGCCTCGTTTTGGCATGAAATGGTTCATAGCCTGCTGCTGTTTTTGGGCTGTCTGGAAGCGCTCCGATAGGGCTTCCACTGCGTTGCTGAAGAGACCAGCGGGGGATACCAGCGCATCGAGGAGGGCCGACTTGTCCTCATTGTGCATGTCAGTCAGCGTCAGCCAAAGGTGACCGTCTAGGATGACCAGATTTCCCATGGAGCACCCAATCGCTCCGGTGGTGGCCTTTGTTGCTCTTAGCGCCAAATCGGTCGTGACACGAAGTTCTTGAACATGGTTGGGTCGGGACTGGATTCATAATTTTTATAATAGACCTGGAGACCTGGAGCACTGCCATCGTGTGCAAGGTGGCACCAATTTGCCCAGCTGTATTATAGGCGCGTCCCGCTAGTGTCAAAGTAAGCCGGCATGGCTTAGACATAAGCAGTGGGTGGGATCTCAGGCCAGTTTGAGTCGAGGGACATAAGTGGGCTGCTACCGCCTGTTCAACGTGGGGAAGCGAGCCATATCCCATTTGGTCTCTGCAGTCGACGGATGTGAAAGGTGCTGCATTGGAGAGGTGCAGCCTCACCGAGTATGGTGAACTCCACTATTTGGAAAGTTCAGCGTGGAACTCGGGGAAAAATGGGCTAGGTCTATACGGGCGGTCTTAGTTTGGCGGCCCGGCAAAAACCACTCGTCCAACCGAGAACGAGTTGGCTCTAATGGAGGTGACCATTTGAGCTCCAGCTCATCTATAGCCTTAGAGAGAATGCAGACAAGCTCCGCATCCACCATCGAAGAACAGTCTCTGCCTTTTAGGGGGGGAGAAGCAGCGTCCTCCATTGATGTGGACGAGGTGAAAGTGTCTGAAGCCATGAGAGATACGGCGTCGTCATTCTCCTTTTTTCCATGTTCACCGCTGACGAACTGAACGAGCGCAGAAGCGCTGTTGGGTGGGCAAAGACTTTTAGTGAACAGGACAGGGGAAGAAGAGTGTGGGGATGTGGGTGCATGCGGGACCTGAGTCGGGGGGCTTTGCAGGGGGCGCTTTTACATTCATCCAATTTCTCTCTCCATTTTGTCTTGCAGACAGATGCTTCAGACAGAGGGCTGGGGGCCGTACTCTCGCAGGTGGTGGAGGGGGAGGAGTGCACCGTAGAGAAGGAGTGTCTCGCCATCAAGTGGGCGGTTCTCACTCTCTAGTACACCCTCTGCTCGGATCACGCCCCACTCCAATGGCTCCACCGCATGAAGGATACCAACGTGCGTATAACCCGCTGGCATCTGGCTCTTCAGCCATTTAAGTTCAAGGTGGTCCACAGACTGGGAGCGCAGATGGCTGTCACCGACTTCCTTTCCAGAAATGGGGGGGGGGGGAGTGGTAGACAGGCCGGATGTCTCCCCAGCCTGAGTCGGGCGATGGGGATATGTGGCAGCGTGGGCGTGGTCAAGCGTCCGTCTGAAGAGAGAGAAAGCGGTAAGAGCGCTTGCACCTGAGCTAAATTATGTGTAACACCTGTCTCTAATTCCAGTGAGCATGGGGAGAGCGGCATATAAGCAGCCACCAGCAGAGAGAGAGAGAAAGTCTGGCACAAGGAAGGCCACGGTGCTCCTGAAGCTGCAACGTTTAATCTGTTATGTTTGTGAAGCTGATGTGTTTAAGTTACTACGTGCCTGTGAAGCTAATGAGTTAAGTCTACGTGCCTGTGAAGCTGACGTGTTTGTGAAGTTGTAAAGCATTGAAGTGGCCGATTAAAAGTCCTACCTGAGCCTGGAAAAACCTGCTTCCCTGTGTTCTCCTTCCCTTCTGTTTGTGAGCTGTTACACGGTGAAATCCAGGAGTGAAGGAGATAAATTTTGACTGATGCCGTTATGCCGCCTGCTGATATAGAGAGCTGAGTGCCACGCGCTCAATGTCACTGGCTGAGCAGGCGCGAATGCCATTGGCTCAATTCAGTTGTATCTGAATTGGTGTGATCCAATAGGAGTTCAGGAATCTGAGAAAAGGAGTTTTTCCCATAAGCGTCAGTGATGCGATGTAAGTGACCGAAATCGAAAGGGAACCAGTGACTTTCACATGATAAGCAACAAGAAACCAGTTTGCACTGTTTACATGGAGCAAACTATACTCACCAGAATTACATTGGAAACTAATAAATGTGCTAACATGGTGCTTAAAATTACAAGTGAGAAATGTAGTTTAACACAGAGTTAAAATTGTCTTTAACCCAGGGTTAATCTCAGTGTGAAAAGCCCTGCAGTCACTTTGTTTGTTTGCTGTTTACAGAGCCTAGGGCTGTCACAGAGACAAGTGTGATATTTCAGGACTCCAAATTTAGTGATAGCTGTCAGGCAATAGAGATATTTTCTGAGTGCCATTCCATTAAAAAAAAATAAATAATTGCTTAAATACACAGCATGTTATGTGGGCTAAAAGTGAACTGAGGACACGAATCACTTTCACACACTGGGATGGTTATTAAAGCAGCATGAACAAGTGCATTGCTTTTCTAGATAGCACTATATCAGCTGATGGCTGCATGCTAGCAGGCACATGAAACATGTCATCACTTCTTGCCGTGGCTTGTCATCACCTTCTGCTGAGGGGGCCACCACGCCATTGCACGTTTATGAATGTTTCAGAGCAACGGCACACAGTCCATCTGACAGAGAACGTCTGAGTGAGTGTGGACACGACAAACCCCCACTTCAGCTCTATTAATAACATATGATACACAGATCTCCAGCATGCTCATTAATGTAATTCAAAAGTGACAGAGAGCTTGGAAACTGCTTGGCATGAGTAACTAATAGCCATTGACAGAAAGAGAGAAAGAGAGAGAGACAGAGAGTATTTTTGTCTGTTTAAGAGTTGGATAGAAACTCCCAAGCGTATCTCTCAGTGACATGGACACTTGCTTTTAATATTTCATTAGATAGAGGGGTCTAAATCTAAACAGCAAGAGAAAGAGATGTATGACTATGTTGGGTGTCAGTGTGTAAGCGGTCAGCAGTCTTCGAAGGGCCATAAAAACATCTATAAAAGTAATAATGGCTTCTGCGAGGACAAATGAAAAAAGAAGTGAAATCGATAAGAGGGAGGACAGAGTAACCTACAGACTGCGTCTCTCTTGGTTGATGTTGCCTTGATCTGTGAATGTATGATTAAGAAAAATACAGAGAATATGGCATTATGCAAAAATTATACATTTGAATATGGTGTTTAGACAGTCCCTTCAAAACTTTTAGAAAAGCAGTGAAAAAAATGGGAATAGAATAATTTATATTAGCAGAGTAAAAAATCTAACTAATCAAATGTTTTATTTTCAGTAGGGGGGCTTGTCCTTCAGCTTTCGAAGGGGCAACCTGGTTTTTTGAATGGAGACCATTGCTGAATCCTGATTCAAATGCAAGAATTACTGTGACAATATATTCTGAATAAGAGAAATATTGCTTATTATATTATCTATGTGCAGGTCTTAACACGGTAAACTGTTTTAAATTGAATTTACTTGCAAAACCTGTGTAAACTGATTGCCTCAAAATTAGCAAGCAAATTAGTTAGCCATTTTTGACTTGATAAATCTAACTACAACTTTGTATAGGTAACTTGTGTGTATTTGTAAAAGTAACCAGAAAACGTCATGGTTACTGGTGTAACCTCCGTTCCCTGATGGAGGGAACGAGACGTTGGTGTCAATGTATTGACACTAGGGGTCACTCTTGGGAGCCCGAGACACCTGTGGTCTTTGATAAAAGGCCAATGAAAATTGGCGAGTGGTATTTGCATGCCACTCCCCCAAACATACAGGTATAAAAGGAGCTGGTATGCAACCACTCATTCAGGTTTTACGCTGAGGAGCCGATATAAGGTCCAGCCATTTCAGCGGGTAGTTCAGTGTTGTGGCAGGAGGGACCAACGTCTCGTTCCCTCCATCAGGGAACGGAGGTTACACCAGTAACCATGACGTTCCCTATCTGTCACTCACTCGACGTTGGTGTCGATGTAGTGACACTAGGGGTCCCTATACAAAATGCCACAAGGCTGAACTGTGTTACGTGTACTGGCGGTGTGTGGTGGGCAGACTTGCTGTGTGCCTCATAGCCAGCACACCAGGTCGACACGTAACCTCCCCCAACACAGTTATGAGTGTCGAACGGCCCTTTTTCGGGGCAAGTCGACTACCCAAAGATAGAGACAGGCTTAACCCAATCGTGGTCTCTTTTCCCCTTCTCTTTTCCCACTCCCTAAAAAAGAAGGGGGATTATCTGACTGGGCCGCCAGGTCTAGTCAGGGGGTGTCCCTCCCAAGGGAGGAGGGGGATATTTAAGTGGAAGAATATGTCACATGGTCTTTCCAACCATGTGGAGAGCCTTAAAGGTAGACCCTGCCCAATGGGGGAGGAGATACTACAACATGGAGACTGGGGCAGAGGGGCTCTGCCCAAGGAAGATGCAGTTTGCTAGCAGGGAAACAAATTAGCGGAAGATATAGATTGCATGGGGTTAGCCTTACAGGGAACCGCCACATGCGGAGCACCTACCCCAGAACCGGGCTCTTAGTTAGCGCATGTAGTGGGCTGGCAGCGAGTCTCTCCGAAAACTCGACTGCCACAGGGCTCGGAGGAAGTCAACCAGGGAACAAATTTTGTGAACACTACTGGGAATTAACAGCGCACATCTTCAGCTCAAAAGGAGGTGGAAGGTGCTATGTGCAAGCGATACACCCGGCCGGCTATACCGGGCTTATCCGCTTGTTGCGTGCCACTACCTGGGATGAAACCGGTTCCACCCGGAGGTTGTAGAACCTTGCAAAGGTGTTGGGTGTTGCCCAGCCCGCTGCTCTGCAAATGTCTGTTAGAGAGGCACCTCTGGCCAAGGCCCAAGAAGCCGCTACACCACGGGTAGAATGGGCTCGTAGCCCTACCGGGGGCGGCATGTTTTGGGCGAGATATGCCTTAGTTATGGCGTCAACGAGCCAGTGGGTGATCCTCTGCTTGGAGACAGTGCTTCCTTTCCTCTGTGCACCAAAAGCAGACAAAGAGCTGCTCAGAGATTCTAAAGCTCTGCGTGCGATCCAAATAGATGCGTAAAGCACGCACCGGACACAGCGATGACAGGGCTGGGTCTGCATCCTCCCGGGGCAGCACTTGCAGGTTCACCACCTAGTCCCTAAAGGGGTGGTGGGAACCTTGGGCACATAGCCCGGTCACGGTCTCAGGATCACGTGAGAGTAACCTAGACCGAACTCCAGGCACGTTTCGCTGACAGAGAAAGCTTGCAGGTCACCTACCCTCTTGATGGAAGTGAGCACAGTCAGGAGGGGAGTCTTCAAGGAGAGTGCCTTAAGCTTGGCTGACTACAAAGGCTCAAAGGGGGCTCTCTGTAGAACCTGAAGAACTACAGAGGTCCGCTGAGGGAACGAGGCATGGCCTGGAGGGATTCAGCCTCCTGGCGCCTCTTAGGAACCTGATGATCAGATCATGCTTCCCTAAGGACTTACCGTCGACTGCGTTGTGATGTGCTGCTATGGCAGCATGTACACCTTCAAGGTGGAAGGGGACAGCCTCCCTTCCAACCTCTCTTGCAGGAGGGAAAGCACTGATCTGACTGCGCATCTCTGGGGGGCTCCCCGACAGGAAGAACACCACTTAGCGAACAGACGCCACTAAAAGGCATACAGGCACCTCATAGAGGGAGCCCTAGCCTGAGTGATCGTGTCTACCATCGCAGGTGGGAGACAGCTTAGGTCTTCCACGTCCCGTCCAGGGGCCAGACATGCAGATTCCAGAGGTCTGGGCGCGGGTGCCGGATGGTGCCCCTTCCCTGAGAAAGAAGGTCCTTCCTCAGGGGAATTTTGCCAGGGGGAGCTGTCGCGAGGAGCATGAGGCACGAGCCCACGTCTGGGTGGGCCAGTAGGGTGCTTACCAGGACAACCTTCTCCTCGTCCTCCCTGACCTTGCACAGGGTCTGTGCAAGCAGGCTCACTGGGGGAAAATGCATATTTGCGAATGCCAGGGGGCCAGCTGTGTGCCAGCACGTCTATGCTGAGGGAGGCCTCAGTCAGGGCGTACCAGAGCGGGCAGTGGGGAGGATTCTTGGGAGGCGAACAGGTGCACCTGTGCCTGTCGAATTGACTCCAAATCAGCTGGACCACCTGAAGGTGGAGTCTCCACTCTCCCCTGAGGGTAACCTGTTGTGATGTCGCGTCCGCCGTAGTGTTGAGGTTGCCCGGGATGTGAGTGGCTTGCAGCGACTTGAGGTGCTGCTGACTCTAGAGGAGGAGACGGCGGGCGAGTTGTGACATACAACGAGAGCGCAAACCACCGTGGCGGTTGACATATGCTACTATTGTCGTGTTGTCTGTCTGAACTAACATGTGCTTGCCCTGGATCAACGGCCGAAACCTCCACAGGGCGAGCAGAACTGCCAACATCTCGAGGCAGTTGATATGCCAACGCAGCCGCGGAGCCGTCCAGAGGCCGGTGGCTGTGTGCCCGTTGCAAACAGCACCTCAGCCCACTTTGGAGGCGTCTGTCGTGACCACGACGCGCCTGGGGACCAGTTCTAGAGGAACACCTGCTCGTAGAAACGAGAGGTCGGTCCAAGGGCTGAAAAGACGGTGACAGACCGACGTAATGGCAACGCGGTGTCCCGTGGCACCATGCCCATATCGGGACTCGAGTCTGGAGCCAGTGCTGAAGCGGCCTCATATGCATCAACCCGAGCGGGGTGGCCACTGCCGAGGATGCCATATGCCCCAGGAGCCTCTGAAAAAGTTTCAGTGGAACCGTTGTTTTCTGTTTGAACGCCTTCAAACAGGCCAGCACCGACTGGGCGTGATCGTTTGTAAGGCACGCCGTCAAGGTGACTGAGTCCAACTCCAAACCAAGAAAAGAGATGCTCTGAACCGGGAGGAGCTTGCTCTTTTTCCAGTTGACCCGAAGCCCTAGTCGGCTGAGGTGTGAGAGCACCATGTCCCTGTGCGCGCACAACACGTCTCGAGAGTGAGCTAAGATTAGCCAGTTGAGAATGCGAATGCCCACCTCCCTTAACGGGGCAAGGGCAGCCTCTGCGATCTTCGTAAAGACGCGAGGAGACAGGGACAGGCCGAAAGGGAGGACTTTGTACTGATACGCCTGACCCTCGAACGCGAACCGCAGGAAGGGTCTGTGTTGAGGAAGGATCGAGACGTGAAAGTACGCATCCTTCAGGTCTACCGCCGCAAACCAATCTTGATGCCGGACGCTCGCTAGAATGTGTCTTTGCATCACCATCTTGAACGGGAGTCTGTGTAAAGCCCGGTTCAGAACTCGTAGGTCCAAGATTGGCCGCAACCCACCGCCTTTTTTCGGTACAATGAAATAGGGGCTGTAAAACCCTTTCTTCATCTCGGCTGGAGGGACAGGTTCTATTGCGTCCTTCCGTAGGAGGATAGCGATCTCCGCACAAGGTAGCAGCGTTTTCGTCTTTCACCAAGGTGAAGTGGACACTGCTGAACCTGGGCGGATGCCTGGCGAAGTGAATCGTGCAGCCAAGTCAGACGGTCCGGACCAGCCCTCATGACGGATTGGAAGGCGCAAGCCATGCGTCCAAGTTCCGCGCAAGGGGGACCAAAGGGACAACGTCATCGGATGCAGGTGGGGCCTCGTGGCGGGGTGGAGCTCAAGGTGCCACACCACGTCGTGGCCGTGCTGAGTCCGAGGACATCGAAGCACTTACCTGGCTCCTTGTGACCACCCCCGGAACAGCCTGGGACGGGGGAGGAAGAGGCCTGTCCTCGTGACCTGTGGAGACTGTCAGATCGGGGGCGGATTTGTGCCACAGCTGAGTGCTCAGGGCAGGAGACCGCCGCTGGAGCGCCAACCTGCCAAATGGAGTGGTGGACAGTGGTCGTGATGCCAGCCGTACACACCGGATACGTGACCCAGGGAACAAGGAAACCACTCTTGCTGAGCTCTTGAGTACTGCAGCCACTTGGGCATGCAGTGCAATTAAATGCAAAAGGTAACAATAAGATGAAGATCTGCTTACCAGCTCCAGAGCAGTGGGTTTCGTTGTCCCTGGGTAGCGTGCAGGTCGGAGGCGGCTTGTCCAGCGGCACCGTAGGCCTTGGCCGTCAGAGACGACGTAAACCTACAGGCCTTGGACGGGGGCTTTGGGCACCCGCGCCAAGTGGCGGCGCTCTGCGGGCATAGGTGCACCGCGAGCGCCTTTATCCACCGGGGAATTGCCGAATAACCCTTGGCCGCCCCACCATCGAGGATATTGAGAGTGTGGAAGCTGAAAAGATCAGGACCGGGCAGTAAAAAGTGCCTCCCTCGACCTTGTCAGCTCTTCATGCACTTCCGGGAAGAAAGCAATGGGGGCGGGGCGTGGCTTTGAGCGGCGCCGCGAGACAAGGAACCAATCACCGAGCCATGAGGGTTCAGGGAAGAGCGGTGAAATCCACTCTAACCGACGCTCGCGGCTGCCCGGGAAAGCATGTCGTCATCTCCGCGTTAGCCTGTGACTGGGCGATCGACCCCGAAGGGAGGAGCCCAGCTGAGGCTTCCGACTGGATGAGCCCAATCTCCGATGCTGCGCTCGAGAGCTCATCACTTTCGTGGGCTCTGAATAAGAGGTCGAACTCGCCGTGAGACGAGCCGGCGGACTCACCCGGAAGCCCGATCGGGGTAGATGAGCGTGCTGGGAAATGGGAGGTCCCCGGGGGAATACCCGGTGGAGGCGGTCCCATTGGGGTCCCCAAATCGTCCCCCAGTGCTAGCCGCGCTGGCCTTAAACCCTTGGGTAAAAGGACCGAGGCAGGAGCCTCTGGGGTGGCTCGCTTTCTCACGAAGGCGAGCCACGACCGCAACGTTGCCATGGACATATTCTCGCAATGAGAACATGACCATCCACGAACGCTGTCTCAGCGTGAGCAGTGCCCAGACACGAAAGACAGTGATCGTGACCATTAGAAGGCGAGAGATAACGAGCACAACCAGGAATAACACACAATCGGAAAAGCATATTTAAAAAGACGCGTCTTTAAAAAGACGTTCCGTGTGTGCGCTCTTTTAGAGAAATATATACTCTTTTAGAGGGGAAAAATGCTCTTTCAGAAAATATACTCTCTAGTTTTTCTGCCGAAGCTCCCAGGGGCGTTCTCTGCAGTGCACCAGTGCAGAGGAGGGAGAAGCCGCTGAAATGCGCCGTCAGATCCAGCAGAGGTGAATGAACAGTAGTATTCAGCTCAATGAGCATGACCGTTCGGCTCCGAAGAGAAAATCTGAATGAGTGGTTGCATACCAGCTCCTTTTATACCCGTATGTTCGGGGGAGTGGCATGCAAATACCACTTGCCAATTTTCATTGGCCTTTTATCAAAGACCAGAGGTGTCTCGGGCTCCCAAGAGTGACCCCTAGTGTCACTACATCGACACCAACGTCGAGTGAGTGACAGATAGAGAACTTGAGTATTGGTAACTCAAACTGACAAGCTGAACTTATTTCAGTCAACTGAGAAATTTAAGTTAAGCCAAGTACACTGAAATCATGTCTACTAGTTCACATTACTAGACAAATACGTGTAAATTGATTGCCTCAAATTTCTCAAGCAATTGTTACTCAAAACTGGAAGTTGTTAATAAAAAGACAGACAACAGATTGTTGGGACAACACTAGGCCATTTATTTGTCCCATAAAACAATGCTAGTCAACAGTATTACTTTCAAGGCATGCTGTCAAATCAACAACTTAATTAAAACTTCAAGAAAAAAGTGCAAATGCTGCACTCAGGAAATAATAATAATAAAAAGTCCAATGTCCTTTGTCCAATTTTGTAATTCAAGATTTGGCTGGACACAAAAAGCAATGAAACATTGCTTTTTTTTTTTTCACTAAGAGCTGGTGAAATGCAGAAATGGATTACACTTAAGACTCAGTACACAAGTTTCTTACTAGTAAACAAGTTTCCTAGTTCTCTTAACCCATTTAATCCTACCAGATACTGTGACCAAAATTTAGTTTGAAATTTCAAGAGTGTAAAAAGAGTTGATCATGTATTTTACAAAGAGTTGTCAATTGTAAATGACAATGCAGACTGTCTTGATTTCATGTGAACATTTGTAAATGAATGGTGAAAATAGTCACTTGACCAAAGCCATTTAATTCTACTGTGCTCCTCTAAAAATTATGTCTGTGTCAAAACTCCATAAAAGGAAGAAAATAAAACCTGTCATGAGACTTATTTAAAGGGTCTACTATTGATTTATTAATAAGATTGCTCAGCCTCATATAAATTATGCTCACAGGACAAGTATACATGAATGTGGTCATAATTGTGACCAATGGGGAAATGCAGAGATCCATTTTTGAAAAGCAGACTGATTGACTCCCATTATAAAAGTGCAGATTTAAAAGTATTATTACAATAAATTTAAAAAAGTAAACATAAATATGCAGTTATTCTTGGTTTGTCTTTCCCTTTCCCCCCACAATTGCATGATAGTAAAAAATAATATATATAATTATGTTTCTTTATTGTTTGCAATTTTCTGATGGCAACTGAGCAAAATGACTGTATCACTCTTATTCTGTATTTTCCCACCAGTTACAGTTGTGACCAATAAATCTCATACTTTTACTAACTTAAAAGCGAAAAAAGAAAAGGCATACAGTTTCTTTCATTGGGCTATTCAAGGAGAAAAATACATGTGCCCACTCAGCTGGGAAAAAAAAAAAAAAAATTGGTGAACTATTCCTTTAACATTGTTAATCAAACAGCCAGTTTTCCAACAGGAAACAGAACACATCCTTCAGTGGTTATGTCATGAATAGTTATACTGAAAAATGCTCCATCATGCCACAATGACATGTTATGGCATCAGAAGATTTTTAAGCAATTGTATTTTCAGTTTGATGGACTTAAGCTGAAATGACAAATTATGAATGAACTCAAAGGTGTAATTTAATACTGGAGGATACTCCAAATGCAGTGCACACCTGTGGATCAACAAGTACATGGCTTTGGGAATATTTTCCAGGTCATCTACTGCAACAATACCTTCTAAAATAACTGCAGTACATGTGGAGTCAAGGTGCAGTAAGGAAAGGTGCGAGTGTCCTCAGGGATCACTGTCTATATGCCAATGGAAATGTGGGACATCTCTTCATCACCATCACAGTCCCTAAAAACAGGAGTGGTATATGACAACAATTAAGAGTAAAAAAAGTCACATCACATGTTTTAAGAACCATTTGCTTTGTTATATATTCAATAAAAAAATTTAAAAAACAAAAATAATAAAAAAATGCAAATAAACAAATACAATTCATAACTATGTGCATTATGTCTAGATGTAAAGGCCATTTCAAGCAGAACACCATCTGAAAGCAGTGGCTGCCAACAGTCAAACTGCAGCCCGAAAGGACAATCAAACAAGCTGAAGAGCATGCCAGCTATAAAAATAAAAACCTGCTCCGAAACTGCTGATTTGATATTTGAAAAGTGATCTGAATAAAGCATTTTTTAGAAGAAACCCCACACGGAACAGCCTGTCAATATGAAGCATTAATGCATAAGATTTATTAAATATTGACTAAATGATTGAGTTCATTTTGTTCTGTGATTTCTAAAGACTGATCAGAAAGCCAGAATCATGAGAGCACCCACAAAAGCCGTGTCATATACCGATGCTTCCCAACCATTTTTCTTGAATCAGCAGGCAGAACTACTTACAAAACATGTCTTGTAAAATCTGTGGGGTCCTCTCCGAGGAGTGGAAAGCCATGGAGAACTGCTGTTTGTCTTCTTTAATAGAAATCAGACATCAAAAGTATGAAACAAAAAAATTAATGGCACTCATAGCAAAAACACAACACAGAGCAAACAACAGCAAATGTGACATCCTGGTTACTTGCGTAACCTCCGTTCCCTGTCTGTCACTCACTCGACGTTGTGTCGATGTAGTGACACTAGGGGTCACTCTTGGGAGCCCGAAACACCTCTGGTCTTTGATAAAAGGCCAATGAAAATTGGCGAGTGGTATTTGCATGCCACTCCCCCGGACATACTCATTCAGGTTTTATGCTGAGGAGCCGAGACAAGGTCCGGCCATTTCAGCGGGTAGTTCAGCATTGTGGCAGGAGGAACACAACGTCTCGTTCCCTCCATCAGGGAACGGAGGTTATGCAAGTAACCAGGACATTCCCTATCTGTCACTCACTCGACGTTGTGTCGATGTAGTGACACTAGGGGTCCCTATACAAAAAGCCGCAACTGGCTGAACTGTGTTACGTGAACTGGCGGTGTGTGACAGGCAGACAACTGTGTGCCTCGTAGCCAGCGCACCAGGCTGACACGTAACCTCCCCCAACATAGTTATGAGTGTCGAATGGCCCTTTGGGGACAAATCGACTACCCAAAAGATAGAGACAGGCTAACCCAGTCGTGGCCTCTTTTCCCCTTCTTTATTTCCACTCCCTAAAAAACAAGGGAGATTATCCGACTGGGCCTGCCAGGTCTAGTTGGGGGGGGTGTCCCTCCCAAGGGGAGGACACCGCGGAGACCACACCTCGCCCAAAAAGAGGGGGGATTTTTAAGTGGAAAATACGTCACATGGTCTTGCCGACCATGTGGAGAGTCTCATGGTAGATCCTACCCAATGGGGGAGGAGTTGATACAAACATGGAGACTGTGGCAGAGGGGGCTCTGCCCAAGGAAGACGCAGTTTGCCAACAGGGAAACAAATTAGTGGAAGATATACATCACATGTGGTTACCTTACAGGGAACCGCCACATGCGGAGCACCTACCCCAGAACAGGGCTCTTAGTTAGCATGTGTACTGGGCCGGCAGTGAGTCTCTCCGAAAACTCGACTGCCACAGGGCTCGGAGGAAGTCAACCAGGGAACATAGTTTGTGAACACTACTGGGAATTAATGCCACACGTCTTCAGCTCAGTGGAGGTGAAAGGCGCTATGTGCAAGTGATACACCTGGCCGGCTATCCCGGGCTTATCCGCTTGTATTGCGTGCCACTACCTGGGACGAAACCGGTTCCACCCGGAGGTTGTAGAACCTTGCAATTGTGTTGGGTGTTGCCCAGCCTGCTGCTCTGTAAATGTCTGTTAGAGAGGAACCCCTGGCCAGGGCCCAAAACTACCGTTTTCTGTTTGAACGCCTTCAAACAGGCCAGCACCGACTGTGCACGCTCGTTCGTGAGGCACGCTGTCAAAGAGACTGAGTCCAACTCCAAACCGAGAAAAGAGATGCTCTGAACAGGGAGGAGCTTGCTCTTTTCCCAGTTGACCCGAAGCCCTAATCGGTTGAGGTGCGAGAGCACCAAGTCCCTGTGTGCACAACATGTCCCGAGAGTGAGCTAGGATTAGCCAATCATTGAGTTAGTTGAGAATGCGAATGCCCACTTCCCTTAACGGGGCAAGAGCTGCCTCTGCAACCTTCGTGAAGACACGAGGGGACAAGGACAGGCCGAAAGGGAGGACCTTGTACTGATACACCTGACCCTCAAATGCAAACCACAGGAAGGGTCTGTTTCGAGGTAGAATCGAGATGTGAAAGTACGCGTCCTTCAGGTCTACCGCCGTGAACCAATCTTGATGCCGGACGCTTGCCAAAATGCGTTTTTGAATCAGCATCTTGAAAGGGAGTCTGTGTAAAGCCCAGTTCAGTACTCGCAGGTCCAAGATTGGCCGCAACCCACCACCTTTTTTCGGTAAGATGAAATAGGGGCTGTAAAACCCCTTCTTCATCTCGGCCGGAGGGACAGGTTCTATTGCATCCTTCCGTAGGAGGGTAGCGATTTCCACATGCAAGGTAGAAGCATTTTCGTCCTTCACCAAGGTGGAGTGGATACCGCTGAACCTGGGCGGATGCCTGGTGAACTGAATCACATAGCCGAGTCGGATGGTCCGGACCAGCCATCGTGATGGATTGGAAAGCGCAAGCCATGCATCCAGGTTCCGCGCAAGGGGGACCAAAGGGAAAATATCATCGGACGTACCAGCAGATGGGGCCTCGTGGCGGGGCGGAGCTCGAGGTGCCACACCATGTTGTGGCCATGCTGAGTCTAGGTACATCGAAGCACTTACCTGGCTCCTTGTGACCACCCCCGGAACAGCCTGGGACGGGGGAGGAAGAGGCCTGTCCTTGCAACCAGTGGAACTGTCACATCAGGAGTGGATGTGTGCCACAGCTGGGCACGCATGGGCGGGGAGACCGCCGCTGGAGTGCCAATCCTGCAAGGGAAAAAAGGTGGATGGTGGTCTTGATGACGACCGTGCACACTGGGTATGTGACCCAGGGAAGGAGGAAACCGTGCTTGTAGGTTCACCACCTGGTCCCTAAAAGGGGTCATGGGAACCTTGGGCACATAGCCCGGTTGGGGTCTCAGGATCACTTGAGAGTAGCCCGGACCGAACTCCAGGCACATTTCGCTGACAGAGAACGCCTGCAGGTCTCCTACTCTCTTGATGGAAGTGAGTGCAGTCAGGAGGGCAGTCTTAAAAGAGAGTGGCTTAAGCTCAGCTGATTGCAAGAGCTCAAAGGGGGCTCTTCGTAGACCCTGAAGAACTACAGAGAGGTCCCATGAGGGAACGGGGCGCAGTCTGAAGGGATTCAACCTCCTGGCACCTCTCAGGAACCTGATGATCAGGTCATGCTTCCCAAAGGACTTAATATCCACTATGTCGTGGTGTGCCGCTATAGTGGCTACATACACCTTCAACCACATCTGGGTGGGCCAGTAGGGTGCTACCAGGATGACCTGCTCCCCGTCCTCCCTGACCTTGCACAGGGTCTGTTGCATACAGTGCCCCAGCCCGTTTTGGAGGTGTCTGTTGTAACCACAACGCACCTGGAAACCTGCTCTAGGGGAACGCCTGCCTGTAGAAACGTGAGGTCAGTCCAAGGGCTGAAGAGACGGTGACAGATTGACGTGATGGCCAAGCAATGTGTCCTGTGGTGCCATGCCCATCTCTGGACTCGAGTCTGAAGCCAGTGCTGAAGCGGTCTCATATGCATCAACCCGAGCGGAGTGGCCACTGCTGAGGATGCCATATGCCCCAGGAGCCTCTGAAACAGTTTCAGTGGAACCGCTGTCTTCTGTCTGAACGCCTTCAAACAGGTCAGCACCGACTGTGCGCGCTCGTTCGTGAGGCACACCGTCAACGAGACTGAGTCCAACTCCAAGCCAAGAAAAGAGATGCTCTGAACCGGAAGGAGCTTGCTCTTTTACCAGTTGACCCGAAGCCCTAGTCAGACACCTGGCAAACTGAATCGCATAGCCGAGTCGGACGGTCCGAACCAGCCATCACGACGGGTTGGAAAGCGCAAGCCACGCGTCCAAGCTCCAAGCGAGGGGGACCAAGGGGACAATCTCGTCGGATGTACTGGTGGGTGGGGCTTCGTGGCGGGGCGGAGCCTGAGGTGCCACACTGTGTCGTGGCTGTGCTGAGTTCAGGGACATTGAAGCACTTACCTGGCTCCTTGTGACCACCCCCAGAACAGCCTGGGACGGGGAGGAAGAGGCCTGTCCTCGTGAACCATGGAGACTGTCACATCAGAGGCGGATTTGTGCCACAGCTGGGCGCGCAGGGGTGGGGAGACCACCGCTGGAGCGCCGAACCATCAAAAATGGAATGGTGGATGGTGGTCCTGATGACGGCCGTGCACTCTGGGTATGTGACCCAGTGAACAAGGAAACCGCTCTTGCTGAACTCTTGGGTACTGCAGCCACTTGGGCATGTGGCTTAATTAAATGCAAAGGTAACAAAAGATTCTCCTCCAGGCCCTCCACTGGGGGATGGAGTGGTCTGCTTACCAGCTCCAGAGCAGCGGGTTTCGTTGTCCCTGGGTCGCCCGTCTCAGGGGCGCTTCGTAGCCTTTTGCGGGTTCTTGGCGGCCGACCATGAGATGGGTGGCGTCTGCTTCCTGCGGTGGGCTCCACGCCAGGTCCGGGCTGCATGGGCAGGCTGCGGCAGAGCCAGTTCAGTCACCACAGGGGGACACCCTTGGCGACGAGCAGACGGGGTGCGGGATCTTGAGCCGCGCCAGGGCAGGATGTGCTGGATAGCCTCCGTCTGCTGCTTCACCGCTGAGAACTGCTGGGCAAAGTGTCGCCGAACAGGCCAACCTGGGAAATGGGGGCAGCAAGGAACCGTGCCTTGTCGGCCTCTCCCATCTCGAGCAGGTTGAGCCAAAGGTGGCACTCCTGGACCACCAAGGTGGACATCAACCGCCCGAGAGACCGTGCCATGACCTTCGTCGCCCGGAGAGCGAGGTCGGTCGCTGAGCGCAGCTCCTGTATCAATCCCGGGGTGGAACTACCCTTCAGTTCCTTTAGCGCCTTGGCTTGGTGGACTTGCAGGAGAGCCATGGTGTGCAGGGTGGAGGCGGCTTGACCAGTGGCACAGTAGGCTTTGGCCATCAGGGACGACGTAAACCTACAGGCCTTGGACGGGAGCTTTGGGTGCCCGCGCCAGGTGCCAGTGCTCTGCAGGCATAGGTGCACCGCGAGCGCCTTATCCACCGGGGGATTGCCGAATAGCCCTTGGCCGCCCCACCATCGAGGGTAGTGAGGGCGGGGGAGCTAAAAGATCGGGACCGGGCAGTAAAAGGTGCCTCCCACGACATTGTCAGCTCCTCATGCACTCCTGGGAAGAAAGGAACTGGGGCGGGGTGTGGCTGTGAGCAGCATCGCGAGCCCAGGAACCAATCATCGAGCCACGAGGGTTCAGGGGAGAGTGGAGGGTTCCACCCTAGCCCGACGCTCGCGGCTGCCCGGGAAAGCATGTCCATCATCTCTGCGTCAGCCTGTGACTGGGCGACCGCACCCGAAGTGAGGAGCCCAGCTGAGGCTTCCGCGTCCGACTGGACGAGCCCGCTCTCCGATGCTGCGCTCGAGAGCTCATCACCTTCGCAGGCTCTGAATAAGAGGTCGAACTTGCCGTGAGACGAGCCGGCGGACTCATCCGGAAGCCCAATCAGGGCAGACGAGCATGCTGGGGAATGGGAGGTCCGTGGGGGGATATCCGGCGGAGGTGGTCCCACTGGGGTCCCCAAATTGCCCCCAGTGCTAGCCGCGCTGGCCTCATACCCGTGGGTAGAAGGACCGAGGCGGGTGGCTTGCTTTCTTACGAAGGCAAGCCGCGACCACATCATTGCCATGGACATGTTCTGCCAGTGAGTACATGACCCATCCACGAACGCTGTCTCCGTGTGGGCAGCGCCCAGACACGAAAGACAGTGATCGTGGCCATCAGAAGGTGAGAGATAACGGCCGCAACCAGGAATAACACACAAACGGAAAGGCATCTTTAAAAAGACGTTCCGTTTGTGCTGCTCTTTTAGAGAAATATACTATTTTAGAGAAATATACTCTTTTATTTCTGCGAAGTGCCCAGGGGCGTTCTCTGCAGTGCACCAGTGCAGAGGGGGGAGAAGCCGCTGAAATGTGCCGTCAGATCCAGCAGAGGTGGATGAACAACCATGGGAATTCAGCTCAGTGAGCATTGACCGTTCGGCTCCGAAGAGAAAATCTGAATGAGTGGTTGCATACCAGCTCCTTTTATAACCGTATGTCCGGGGAAGTGGTATGCAAATACCACTCGCCAATTTTCATTGGCCTTTTATCAAAGACCAGAGGTGTTTCGGGCTCCCAAGAGTGACTCCTAGTGTCACTACATCGACACAACGTCGAGTGAGTGACAGATAGGGAACATGTTCTTACATGTTATGCAAGTGTAATATTAAATAAAACAAACTTGTGCAGGTTGAAAATGTAAGAGCTAAGTTACTAGGTTCAGCAGGATTTGGGTAGTTTCAATCAACTTCAAGATTTTTGGTTAAATTTAGTCTATGACTGTATGAAGAAAATAGTATAGTTTAAGTGCTGTGATTGGTCACCATATCTCTTAAATTCTTCACTGTTTTCACTAGTTAATTTTAAAAGGTCCTGCAGTGTGACAAATTAATTTTGTTGTTCCTTTTTAAAGTACAAATATTCCATAGTCTCCCAATTAATATGGTTATAAAAAAACACTTAAAAATAATGATAAAATAATTAGTAAAAATCTTTTTAAAAATTAGTTTTAGATGGAGTAAATCATGTCACACCACAGGACATGTCAACTTCCCAAAAGTACTGCATGTCAACTACTCTTATGTAGAAATTAACAGTGTGATTTTCATAATGAATATGGATGATGTTCTTTGCATGTTTCCATCACATTGAATATTATAATTTTATTTATCTTTTGGACTTTATAATCAAGATAAAGTGCTCAAATGATAAAGATAATAGAGCATAAATTCATAAAGAAAATATTTAAAATTTGCAACATAATCTTGAAGTTATTATTCACACAGTTGTGTATTTTCAAATGAAAAGCCTAATACTTGACTCAGTGTGTTTCAATGACAACTAAAGATCCATATACTGTAACTTCTCAGCCATTACAAAAGATAATGATTATGATGACAGTGAAGATCAGTGCTCCTCATTATCACTACAGGATCATTTTAGATCATTCAAGTGAAGTTAATATGTTATATTATTATCAACAGTTGAAAACTAACTGAGGTCATTCTTGAACAATAAGGTTAAGTTTATTGGTTATTATGAGGGCATCATTTTGGCCACTCCTGGAAACTTGTATCACCAAACATTTTTGCATTAAACTTGTGCTTTTACATCATACTTTGCAGGTACTTTATCAATGTAATTTTTGACCTTAAAAACATTATGTTTTTAATACATATTAAGCACTTCAGATCATTAACCTTTAGTACAGTTATTAGAGCTTTTATAGTTAATGTTTCAGATTTGTATTTTCATCTGTTTGCATGTTTAATTACATACTGATATGAGTTGGCTATTATCTATTAATAATGTTATTCATAATGTGAGCATTTATGTTTGCCGGCGGCGCAGTGCCTAATGGAGTTTGACACTTTGGCTTAGTTGGATTGTCACTAGTAATTCCCATGTGTGCATTTAAAACATGTCTCCGAGCAATAGTGCATAAGGGTGATGAATATTTGATTGAGACTTGATTTCAATTCTAGTTCAATTATTCTAAATGGAAACACATCTGTCACATTTGGGAATCATTTTGTATCTCTTGTAATGGCTTAATTTACAAAGTTGATGTAAATTTGTTTAGGATCACTAATCTAATTGGGGGGAGGGGTGTTAATTGCCACCCCACATATGTTTTTGTTTTTGTTTTTTTTTGGTGGAATGGGGGTGGGGGGTATATTTGTCAACACAAGTGGCATTCAGATTTTAAAGTGTAGCTGACTGTGTGTGTACGTAAGGATGCTTCCATATCAGAGGCCAGGTCTGCGCAACCCTCCCCCAAACAGCAGCCCACAGTCATTCATCGGACCATGATAATTTGTGACTTTTGGCTTGTAACGCGCAGTCACAACTAAATCACCTTGGCAACTGTGAATAAGACTGTAATAATAATAATAATAATAATAAATATATTAAATAATCAGTTTATTATTATTATTTAGTATTTTATTTATTTTTTATATATTCTTTTTTTTTTTTTTTTGCAATTATCTCCAATCCCAGTTTAAACTAGCCAAAGGTAGTGTGCCGTTCTTAGCTGGATTAAGCTGGCCATGTTGGTCTCCCAGCCTATCCAAACTGGAGTTAAAGTTGTTTAGCTGGTCTACCAGTTGGTGTCCAAACCTGACCAGCTGATTAGTGCCCAAAACCTGTCTAAAGCCATCAAAACAGACCACCCAAACCAGGATGGCCAGGCTGGGAGACCAGTTAACCAGTTTAAGCAGCAGGTATATTGATGTTATTTTTTTATCTTCATGTATTAGTATAATATAGTGTACAAATCTATGTAGTTTTAGGTAATATTGCAACTAGATTAAATCTATGGGAGAAATGTATTGGCTTTCTAACTAACATTCCAGTACTGGGCAGAAACTGTCCAAGATATGAGAAAAGGAAGGGAACTGTCAATAGAGAGGAGATAATAGAGAGTAAAGAGCAGAAAACAAGAGATTGGGGTAGATGTCAGAAGAGAAGGTGCAGCAGTCTGAGAGTCTTGTGGCCAGCAGATTGCGAACCGCCCACTCCCGTCGTCATGGAGCTTGTGTGCATGTCAACATGGAGGGAATAAACACTCTCTTTTCTCCTGCATCCTCCTCCAGGCTGTCTGTGATCCTGTTAATGCTGACAGATGCGTTCCCCCCAGCGCTCTTCACGACAGCTCGCTTGCACACTAGGCAAAGGTGAAGCTAACATACAGGGCATTCTTAGGGCATTCTCCAGTCTACAGATAGTATGCTTACTATAACTTATTTACTCAGTTGAAAACTCTTAGGAAAATACAAATTTCAGAGAATAAACTTTATGCTTTCACATGCCATGAAAGCAGATGTACTCTTAGAATAACTAAGCCCTGTTTTTGAGAGTGCTTCATCAGAGAGCTCTCATGTTAAGTACGATTGACTATGTGCCATTCCTTTCTGTGTTTCTTTGCATTCGGCCTGAATGAGTTTAAAGAATACTGTAACATAACATGGTTGCACAAATAGTCATAAGAGTTAAATGAAAGAATTCAAAAATGAATGTTTTTTGTGCTTGACTGTTTATTCAAACTCCTGATGTGCTGAATTAAGCAGTAAGGTAATAGAGGGCATGCTATATTGTGAATATAGTCACAGGGGTGCTAATAGGGGTGCCTTTCGGCAAAATGTGAACCATGCCAAAGTTCACATGAACCGAATCCCAGACCACCTTTTCAAGCAGAGCCAGGGCTGTTTGCGAGTGCGCACCCAAGTTCAGTGTTTACACAAACTAAACAAACCAAACTTTGATTTCAAGTAAACAAGGGTGCGCACCAAAAGTGCTAGTGTGAAAGCACCTTCAAGCTAATTTCCGTCAACTTTATCATCACTGTTTAAGAGAAGTTTATATTTATATTTATATTTATTAGTATCTGTCAGAGTCAGATAGAGAGAAAGAGAGAGAGAGAGAGAGAGAGAGAGAGAGAGAGAGAGAGAATATAATGGAGAGTGAAAGAGAGACAAAGGGAGGGGAAGAAATGTGAGAAAGAAAGACTGAGATCACAGCAACAGATGGTTGAGCTTCTTCAGGGTTCTGTGGATGTTATTTTAATCAGACTGGAGACGAGCTCTGAACTTTTACGAGCAAAAGAGAGAGGAAAGAACTAAAGAGGATGTTTCATCAAAAGCACAAGTGGGAAGGAGAGGAAGAGACACTTTTAGCTGTAATGAAGTGCAGCACAACCATCAGTGAACAAGCACATTTCCTGGCAACACTCTCCATCCTGACTCTAGAATGACAGATCAAAAATTAAATTCATAATTCATGTTCATAAGGTCAAATGCTCAATTCCCCCATTTTTTTTATTTTATTTTTTTTTTTGCATCTAATTTTCATCTCAATGTTGCATTTACATAAACTATGCCCTATTTGTTTTAGAAAATGCAAACCGTTGGCTTCAAAGACGATTTTTTGGATCATCAGTCACACTCCAGTTGGGGTGGTGTAGTGGTTTAATATCAGGTCTTGTAAACAAAGGCTTGCAAGTTTGAGTCCCACTAAGGTTAATCTATTAACCATCATTGCTGTGCTCTTTATCAAGACACTAAACCTATAAATAAGTGTACTCTGTCATGCAAATGTGAAATTCTGTAATTACACACTTTATCAAAATTGAGATATGACTGGAATCGACTCTCTTAGACTATGACCTGCCCTGTGACATACAGGTTTGGCTCTACTATGATCAGATTAATGTACAAATCTAATCACAGCTTTACCATGTGTTTATGCACAGCACATTTAGAAAATGAAAAGACAAACAACCTCTGAAGCCATTTTTCCTCACTTTCAGTGCTGGCATAGTTACTGCATTATGCCTTTGTAGGGTAGTTCTGTAATTGTCTTTGGATAAAAGTGCCTGCTAAATGACTACTTACGTACTTATGCACAATTGAAAGTTCTTTCTTTTAGAACAACCACAACAACAAAAGATCTTTCTGAATGCTAATCTTTTGTGATGTCAGTAAATGAGAGGAGGTGAATGCAGTTTCAACAATACTGAACTTTTAGCCTCTCAGAAATTATGCCAAAACAAAGTCCTTAGTAAGTCCAAAATGAACTTTTACAGTCTTTAATAACACCATTGACCAAGACATTGATTTCAAGACTTTCAAAAGTGAAAGACAATGCTTCCCAGAACCATCTTAATGTCATCTTATTCTCCAATCCCACAAAGAAAATGTAAATAAAAGAATAATAACTGCAAAATCAACTGGGAGATATCATATGCATAATGACTATGTAAATTGTGGACAAATTATCATGTGTAAATGTATGTACACTCTTGACCTCTTTAACAAGATGAGAAATGTGTTGATCCCTGGTGCAGATCTCAGCAGGTGGATCTCGCAGTATAAGAGGTGTATGTTTCCCATTCAGCACAATGTGAATGGCTTATTAATTCTTATTATCCTGATCGCTGCACACTAAAATGAGAAATGGAGACATTTTAAGTTGACTAATTGGCCTTAGGAGGGAGGGATGGTGGGTTGAGAGGCATAGAAAGAGAGATGATTGTCGAACACTGGGTAATGTTCAGCTGGTTAGGCTAGTCTTTTTTTATGTTTTTAGAGGAGTTTGGGACATTTGTTAGCTTGGAGATCAGCTAACTGAACAGCTAAACACCAGTTTGGCCAGGTTAGGAGACCCAGAGGTGGTTAGAGTAGCCAAAAACTATACTCAAGTAAAAGTACAATTACTTTAAAAAATAAATAAATAATTACTCAAGTAGAAGTAAAATTACTAACATAAATAATTACTTGAGTAAGAGTAAGAAACTATCCAATTAAAAGAGTACACAAGTAGTGAGTGGACGTTAACCCCCTATATTCCATTGCATAATACACATTTAACATGTATTACAGAATTATTATTATTATTATTATTAATGGAAATTCTGTCATCATTCACCATCATGTTGTTCCAAACCCGTATGACTTTCTTCCATGCAACATAATAAGTAGATATTAGACAGAATGTTAGCCTGAGTCACCATTTACTTTCAGTGAATGTGTTTTTTTTTTTTTCTCTCCATATTTTGAAAGTGAATGGTGACCGATACTATCAGTCTCTAACATTCTGTCTAACATCTACTGTGTTCCACAGAATACAGAAGGTCACACGGGTTTGGAACAACATGAGGGTTGGGAAATGATGACAGAATATAAAATTATGGCTGAGCTATCACTTTAAAGGGATAGTTCACCCAAAAATTAAACTTCTCTTATCATTTACTCACTCTCATGCCATCCCAGATGTGTATGACTTCCTTTCTTCTGCAGAACACAAATTATGATTTTTAGAAGAATATTTCACCTCTGTAGGTCAGTACAATGCAAGTGAATGGGTGCCAACATTTTTATGCTCCAAAAAGCACATAAAGGCATCATAAAAGTAATCCATAAGAATCCAGTAGTTAAATCAATATCTTCAGAAGTGATATGTTAGGTGTGGGAGAGAAACACATCAGTATTTGTCATTTTTTGCTAGATATTCTTCTCTTCTTCTTCTATGCAGAGAAGAATGTGAATCAACAAAAACACAAGAAGAAGAATATGAAAGTAATCTGTTTCTCATCCACACCTATCACATCACTTCTGAAGATATTGATTTAACCATTGGAGTCTAATGGATTACTTTTATGCTGATTTATGTGATGTCATTTTAGCTTTAAAATGTTGGCACCCATTAGTAACACTGTATGGACCGAAAGAGCTGAGAAATTCTTCTAAAAATCTTCATTTGTATTCAGCAGATGAAAGAAAGTCATATACATCTGTGATAGCATAAGCTTGAGTAAATAATGCAAATTGTAATTTTTGGGTGAATTTTAAGGGTTCTTGTCAGATCTGAATGAATTTGTCAATAAGAAGAGAGGTTTGGAAACGTTTCTAGTAATTATTACGGTGGAAACGTGAGCGCGAGCGGGCAAGAGAGAGACACATGTTTACTGCTTCATCCACTCCTGCAATGTTTTATTTCATGCTGAATGTATTAAATTACTTTTTGACAAATCGTTACTTGACTAAAATAACATAATAATATATAGAGAGGCAAAACATACAGATACATTTTAAAATGTACTCTTTATTTATATTTATACAGAATTTTGCCATTAAGCTGAAGAATTCTTTATTAATTAAATATTTCACTGAGGTGATATTATTTTAACTCAGGAGACTGCACACAGTGGAAATGATAATTCTGTGGAAGATTTAAATATTCGGTTATATCATGTAGGTTATAATAACTTTGGTGCTGTTTATGGTCAGAAACGCTACCCAGCTTGTATTGGAGTTTAAAGATACTAAAGTATAACAAATAAATACAATAATGTACATTTGATAAAATGAGTTTACTCTTTATATTAACATATATATTAAAAATGACAAACAGAATGAAGATTTATTGTATTAATATATTATTTAATACAGTGCATCCGGAAAGTATTCACAGCGCCTCACTTTTTCCACATTTTGTTATGTTACAGCCTTATTCCAAAATGGATTAAATTCATTATTTTCCTCAAAATTCTACAAACAATACCCCATAATGACAACGTGAAAGAAGTTTGTTTGAAATTTTTGCAAATTTATTAAAAAAAAAAAAAAAAAAAAAAAAAAAAAAAAAATCACATGTACATAAGTGTTCACAGCCTTTGCTCAGTACTTTGTTGAAGCACAATTACAGCCTCAAGTCTTTTTGAGTATGATGCTACAAGCTTGGCACACCTATTTTTGGGCAGTTTCTCCCATTCTTCTTTGCAGGACCTCTCAAGCTCCATCAGGTTGGATGGGGAGCGTCGGTGCACAGCCATTTTCAGATCTCTCCAGAGATGTTCAATCAGGTTCAAGTCTGGGCTCTGGCTGGGCCACTCAAGGACATTCACAGAATTGTCCTGGAGCCACTCCTTTGTTATCTTGGCTGTGTGCTTAGGGTCGTTGTCCTGTTGGAAGATGAACCTTCTCCCCAGTCTGAGGTCCAGAGCGCTCTGGAGCAGGTTTTCATCAAGGATGTCTCTGTACATTGCTGCATTCATCTTTCCCTCGATCCTGACTAGTCTCCCAGTTCCTGCCGCTGAAAAACATCCCCACAGCATGATGCTGCCACCACCATGCTTCACTGTAGGGATGGTATTGGCCAGGTGATGAGCGGTGCCTGGTTTCCTCCAGACATGACGCTTGCCATTCAGGCCAAAGAGTTCAATCTTTGTTTCTCATGGACTGAGAGTCCTTCAGGTGCCTTTTGGCAAACTCCAGGTGGGCTGTCATGTGCCTTTTACTGAGGAGTGGCTTCCGTCTGGCCACTCTACCATACAGGTCTGATTAGTGGAGTGCTGCAGAGATGGTTGTTCTTCTGGAAGGTTCTCCTCTCTCCACAGATAAATGCTGGAGCTCTGTCAGAGTGACCATCAGGTTCTTGGTCACCTCCCTGACTAAGGGCCTTCTCCCCCGATCGCTCAGTTTGGCCAGGCGGCCAGCTCAAGGAAGAGTCCTGGTAGTTCCAAACTTCTTCCATTTACGGATGATGGAGGCCACTGTGCTCATTGGGACCTACAATGCTGCAGAAATTTTTCTGTACCTTTCCCCAGATCTGTGCCTTGATACAATCCTGTCTCGGAGGTCTACAGACAATTCCTTGGACTTCATGGCTTGGTTTGTGCTCTGACATGCACTGTTAACTGTGGGACCTTATATAGACAGGTGTGTGCCTTTCCAAATCATGTCCAATCAACTGAATTTACCACAGGTGGACTCCAATCAAGTTGTAGAAACATCTCAAGGATGATCAGTGGAAACAGGATGCACATGAGCTCAATTTTGAGTGTCATGGCAAAGACTGTGAATACTTATGTACATGTGATTTTTTTTGTTTTTTATTTTTAATAAATTTGCAAAGATTTCAAACAAACTTCTTTCACGTTGTCATTATGGGGTATTGTTTGTAGAATTTTGAGGAAAATAATGAATTTAATCCATTTTGGAATAAGGCTGTAACATTACAAAATGTGGAAAAAGTGAAGCGCTGTGAATACTTTCTGGATGCACTGTAAGCATAACCAGTAAGGTCCAAGTATTTTAAAAGTTCATATATGACGTTGTTTCTCTGACAGCCCCAGAGCTCTGACGCTCGGTGTATACGTCAGCGTCCAAATTCACTCGTGCATTTCTTTCACTCACTGCTGAGATACAGTGCACTCACTGCCATTAACTATATAGGAAGTTGTCAATCACGCAAACGGCAGAGCAAAAGGCATTTATTTACACTAAACTTGGATGTTTACATGGATTTATACAGTTAATCCGCCCGAAGTAGCTGCGATAGTTTCCAGTACACCCGCGAGGGCGTGGGGTAAATGCATAAATACTGCTCATAACATGTGGGGCGCGGGACAGAGATATATTGCTGCACTGATTAAAAGATTTACACTTAAAAACTGATGTCTCAAGAGCCCATATTTACAGAATAACCATGAAAATGACCATCACCATGTCACAGAAAAGCCTGCGTTATCATTAGAGCCACAACCTCAACGTGCTGCCTTAAGTTAGAGCTTCAGTTTTAATCTTGAAATATCCACTTGTCTTGGTGTTAAATGAAGGCATTGCATGATGAAACTATTATTTTTTCACTGTGCGTAGCGAAGACAGTTTTTTGCTTTGTTTGAAGAGCATGATGCTGCAGCAGTGATGGACTCGGCTTGAGTGACAGTCTGTGACAGCGCGCACAGCTGTGTGAACTTCCGCTGTCATAAAAGTCCTGTTCAATAATCTCTCAATAAACTATGCATTAATTAAAATTAAACCCAGTAATGTAAAATTAGTTTCTAAATTCATTAGAAATTTACTTGAGTTAGAGTAAAAGTACCCACTTTTTATTTTTATTTTTTTATTGATTCCATACATAAATCATAGAAACATAACATAAAATATGGAATCAGTTATATACATTAAACACCTCCCACCGAATATTACATCACACCCCCCACCCGACACAAACACGAACTACAGAGGTCACCAAATTAGAACATAATAAATAAATAAATAAAAAAACATTAAAAAAAGAGATCTTTCAAAACAACATCATCTATTCTAGAATAAATCTTATGGACTGATGGAAAGAATGTATAGTCCCTACACACTTTTGCTTCACTATGATCAAGGACTGAATCCATCAAAAGATTAAAGTCTCCTCCCAATATTATATCATGAGGGGTGCCAGTGGCTTGCAACATCCCTTCGAGATCTATAAAAAAGCCCTGATCATCAGCATTAGGTGCATAAATATTAGCCAAAATCAACCTTTACAACACATTACTGTGCTATCTGAACTGTGTTTTTGTGACTGTTCTTTGTTTATGTATTATCATGTTACTATTGTAAAGTGTCCTTAAGCTCTGGAAAGGCGCTATATAAATTAAACTTATTATTGTTATTATTATTATTATTTGCCCCTGATTTTCTGCTAAAACAATAATGACTCTTCCAAATGTATCTTTAATCTGTTTGAGACATTTGAATTGTAGATGTTTACTTATCAATGTAATGAATCCCCTGCTCTTACTCGAGCCAGCACTAAAGAAAACATGTCCACCCCATATCTTCCCAAATTTTTCAGCTTCCTGAAAAACAGGAATATGTTGACGTATTAGAAAAAAATTGATTGTATAACAAAAATAAAATTATAACGACCACATTCCAACATTAGTGGAACAATCAAATCCCAAACTTCCGCCGACCCAAACAAACAGAAAAAAGAAAAACGTGCGCATTAACCCCACACACGACAGTGCCAACCGGCGTTTAAACTCAGACAGTCCATGTACGCCTATAAGAGCCCCTGCGACAACTTTGCCATCAGATTGCTCAAGTCCAGTGTTTCTATACAAATTTTATGAGACAGAATTACATAACAGAAAATATTCTATAATACAAAATCCAGCCAATAAGCAGAAAAAAGCCAACCACTAGCGGAACCAGCACACACACAAAAAAAGGGGGCCATTCTGTTCCTCAGGCAGTCAAATGAATGTTCAGTAAGCCAGTCCATTCGGTCATTACACGAGTGTAAACATATGCCCTAATCACTCCAATGTCCTGCAAGAAATATTCCACAAAACAAACTCCAGCCGATAGGAGGCATAAGCATCAACAACATGCAGATTCATCCACAACTGTCCCGAGAGAGTGTTATTCCACAAAACAATCTCCAGCCGCTAGGCTGAACCAGCACAAAAAGAAACGAAAAAAGCACCCATTTTCCTCGGACAGTCAAGTGTATGTTCAGTGAGTCAGGCCCACTTGACAGCAACATGAAAATCACCAAATGGCTTACTCACTCGATTGTCTTTATGAAGGACATCGCTTGCTGTGGGCATGTAAATATTTTGCGACCATCCTTAATATCTAATTTCAATTTGGCCTGGAACATCAGTTCAAAAGCGACATTCCGTTGATGTAAGATTTTCTTGCATTCCTTGAATCAATCACATTTCTCTCTTGTCGAATTCGCAAAGTTTGGGAACAAGAAAATGCTGTGGTTCTTCCAAGAAAGCCTTCCTTTACTCCTCGCCTCATGTAATGCAAGATCTTTATCGAATGATCTTAGAAATTTGGCCAGAATTGATCAGGGCCTGTCTCCCTCAGTGGACCTCCAAGCCAGAACTCTGTGAACTCGCTTGATTTCCAGCTTATGGCCTGTTATGTTGAGCAGACTCGGGAAGAGCTCATCTAGGAATTTCACCATATCTCGGCCTTCTTCATGCTCAGGAATTCGGATTTTGTTTCATCAATTATGATTCTCCAAATCCTCCAGTTTTTCCCAAACACATTCCAGATCCACCTTGGACAATAGCGGATTAGTAGCTAAGTCCCTCTCCAATGACTCCAGATAATCAATACGTTTCTCAACATCTGTAACTCTTGTAACCAACTCAGTGAATTTCGTTTCCATGGAAGTGACCGATCGACGTATTACAGCAAGATCCTCCAAGTCTGCAATGACCTTCTTCAGCATTGCTGACACATTCATCAATTCACGCCGGATTTCTTTCAGTTCACTGTCCAAATTGAGTCAGATGCTTCTGGTCTGCCACTGAGGGAATCAGCCCGAGCACTTTAGTATCTTTTAATATATCCAGAGCCTGAGGATTTTGAATTCTTTGACATATTGTCTTCCCAAAACAATTAAGGATCAGGGTGTATCGAATCTCACCAGTTTGTGACCCAAATATTATTAAAATTAGCAAAGTGGGCAGAGCTCGCCATTCACAAGTCCGACCCTTGCACAGCACCCATGAGATGTCTAGAAGAAACCTCCAAAAGTACCCACTTTTAAACCTACTCTAAAAGTATTTTTTATTTATTTTTTTAAGTTACTCAAGTAAATGTAATGGAGTAAATGTAGTGCGTTACTACCCACCTCTGAGGCGACACACCAGTTGAACAGCAAAACCAGATGAACACCAGCTTGGCCAAACTGGTGTTCAGCTCATTTTTGCTGGTTTCCTAGCCTGGCAAAGCTGTTGTTCAACTGATTTTGATAGTCTCCCAGACTGGTCATGTTGATGTTTAAGGCTAGTTTAGCGAGGCTGTTAGGGGAAGAGAGAAAAATGAGAGAGAGAGAGAGAGATCTTAACATGGTATTAATGGGTATTGGAATGTCCTTATGCCCCTAAAAATCATATAAGTGCATGTGTTCGGTCAAGTACATATTTGTATATCAGGCTTATAAATCAAACTTATTTTACAGCCATCTAGAGTGTGTGGCTCGCGGAGCCAAGAAATTTACAGTTGCACATATCTCAACCATTTCTTATCTGAGCATGTCTCAAAATCCCCTTCCCTTCCCCCCTAGCTCACTAAAAGGCTGATTTGTTCTCGCTCTATCTCTCAGTAAAATACTCAGTACACAGCGCATACTGAAACCGGTGAGTGAAAGTGCCTCTCTCAAATGCTATCGCTTCAGGTAAGAGCCCTGCTTAGTTGTTCTAGTTTTCAAAAACCACCTGGAAAACATCCTGAAAGGGCTGACTCGATTGCAGATGGTTGATATAAACAGTCTTTATTTCCTAATTTTTACCTCTCAGTCACTGCCACTATCAATGTCTCCAGCACTGATAATGGTGGGACCTTATTTTATTAAATGGAAAGACAAAACTTTTTGATTGCATTACTGTAAATGTATAGGCCCATTTCTGGAGTCGTGATTGGGCTGTGCGTGTTCAACATTTGCATACCTGCAGTCTAATTGTGCGAAACAGGTGAAATTTAGTGCGGTGGGTAGAAACAGACCCTAAGGCCAAAAACAATTCAGGGGGTCCGGCTTTTACTCGCCAGTGATTGGCTCAGAGGAAGATGATTGATGGCTCAGACAACACTTCTAACTCACAGCGCTCTAAATATGTCAAAGACACTAAAAAACACAAGTTGAATAGGGTTGGATTATAGTACTGCTGAACTGTGACGTGAAGCACTTGGCTCCAGACATCAGGGGCCTTGTGTGTGTGAGTGTGTGTGTGTGTGTGTCTGTGTGTGTGTGTTATCTCTGGCTCCAATCACCATTAAGTATATTCAAGACAACTTTTCAGAGGGACCTCACAACATGATCCACAGAGAAGAGATTCAACCTTCTCTCTCTTTTATATATATATATATATATCACATAAAATATATATTTAATATAAATTAAAAATAGTGTTTTTAATATATTTGCAATATACAAGAATACAATAAAATATATATATACTGTGTGTGTATATAAATATATACTCTCTCTCTCTCTCTCTCTCTCTCTCTCTCTCTCACTCTCACTCTAGCTGTTGCCTAAAAAAAAATAAAAGCATACACTTTAATGCTTACACTTGCACACAAACTGTTCCAACTCTTTTAGAGAACACATACAACCTCCAAATATTCATCCAGTTGTGTCACAAAAAGTGATTGACATTGTACAATTATCATCATCATTGTCCATGTTATTACCCGCATTATAATATTCCCAAAAGAAATGCATAATCTTTATCCTTGTGTTCATGTGGGTGTGACATCCATTATTATGGCCTTTCATGCACTTCTAACACGAGAGAGAGAGAGAGAGAGAGAGAGAGAGAGAGAGAGAGAGAGAGAGAGAGAGAGAGAGAAGAAAGAAAGAAAGAGAGAAAGAAAGAGAGATGTACTCTTTTTAAGTACTTAGAGCTTAGAGTTGCACTGAGAGGATTTGATTGCCCTGAAAATGTGCGTGTCCTTACAAACAAGTAATGTGGCAGTACCATGATACATTGATGGTATCAGATGGTAATACCATGGAACTTTAATATACAGTATGTATGGAATAAGGTACAGTCAGCCTGTCATTATCGCAAAATAAACTGGGTGATCAAGACCCATTTAAAGCAGATCATTACTAGGGATGAGCGGATCGATACTAAAGTATCGATACTTCCAATACTGATGTAGTATCAAGAATATCGATCCTCACATAAAAATATAGATTCCGAAGTTTTTATTTTATTTTTAATAAGCGAACTTATTATTTAGATTACATGAATATTAATGCATCTCATAACCTTTGAAGTGGAAAAAAGAATTATACGAGCAAATTGTTGCATGGCACCAGAACTATTTTTACTTCCGCTCATCTTGAAGTGCAGAAATGCTAAAATACACCAGCAGTCACAAACAGCGCTCACCCTTTCAGTCATAGCACTCGTTCAAAGAGGGAGCAGTGCTTTCCTGAGGTAATGACAGAAAAAACAACATCTGGAGTTATTCACACTAAGTAATGACAAACCTAGATGGGACATGTATTTTAATGGGCATGTTTGACAATTTTTACAGATTTATTTAATAAATGATACCCTTATGAAAACTTACAATGGATTTAATGTAGTTATATTGTATTAACCATGACTAATAACCACGACTGTTGTAACCATTTTTTTTTGTTTGTTTTTCTTTTTGGCAGTAACCAAGGTTTTGATACAATTAACCATGGTTTTACTACAGCATTACTGTAGTATCCATATGGTAACTTGGTTTTAGTAACAGTAACCATATAATAATATCTATGGTTAATTTTAAGGTTTTATATGTGGCTTATACTAACTAATTTTTAAAAGGTTAAACAAAGCAGCCTAAAATCTAAAATAATTATATATAAATAATTGAAGTAATAATAAAGTTAGGTATCGGTATTGGTATCAATATCGGCGATACTGGCCTAAAAGTACTTGGTATCAGATCGAAAAGAAATTAAGTGGTATCACCCATCCCTAATCATTACCCTGCTTATGACACAGGTACATAGCAAATAAATAAATGAATGGACATGGCATATTTATTTGAGTGGAAATTATTTTAGCATGTGAGAGGAAAGAGACCATAAAAAGTAAGCCAGTTTAGCAGTCATAATACCACAATATCTGACCACAGAATGCTGCAATTGACCAATCAGAATCAAGTATTCCAGACAGTAGTGAACAAAGCATGGTACTGAATGATTACCATATCCATGTAACATGGTGTTTACGTTGTACTCCAAAGTACTTCAAATATTAGCATGCTAATATACCTTAGCACATTTCCAGAAAAAATATATTACTATGGTACCGAAAACAAACAAACTAACTAACTAACTATCTAATTAACACACACACACACACAAAAAAAAAAAAACATGGCAATATTATGATAATCCTTAATATTTTTTTTGTTAGTGGTGGACCATTTGTCTTTCCGTCTCACTCTATCTCAGGGCAAAAACACATCTCTGACCACACAATTATGTAATTAATTTAGACATTCTGTATTTTATTTCTGTTCAACCCACATTTTTGTTGCTGTTCCAATGAACTAAATAAAAGAGAAGCAGACAGTTTAGTTATGCTCTTGAACATTCCGTTGGAAGTCAACATGATAGGTGAGCCAGCAGACATCAAACCTGAAAAACGGCAGCAAAACTTCCTCTTCCGTGTTTATAATTCTCCTGAAGTCAGTCTAGACTTCGCTTACCCTTGTCTACATCACTTGCCTTCAGAAACATCTCGCTGAGCCTGCTGTGAGTGTACCACCTGCTTAATCCCCTCAAGAGACGCCACTGTGTGAGTGTGCGCACCTCATTTCACGTTTGAACACTAACAGTCATTTAGAAACAGAGAGCTGCTCTGGGAGCTCCTCACAGCAAAACAGTGTAGATTTTTTACTAAATATTGACACTTAGTAAATTAAAAATTCACTCTTTATTGACTTCAGTGTGCAATATATATTAGGCACATTTGAAATGCTGAAATAAAGCAATTTACTTTTTGAAATGACAGTGGAGATGGCAGGTCGGACAACAAGAGGATTTATTTTATTTATTTATTTATTTTTTGGTCGTTTGATCTTTGATCTGTCTTTTAGGCTGTCTTTTGAAAGATTGATAGAACTGTCAGAATTCTTTTTACAGCAGCATTTTGCACTTGAAACTAATCAATAATTTTATATTATAATATTCTAAATTACTTACAAAACAAACATATTAACAAAAGGGATGTGACATAAAACCCCTCTAAAGTCTGTTGAGTCACCCTGTGCTTATATCGCATTGGAACTGGCTGCAGTAGTTTTGAGAATGTTGTATTTGAAAATAAATAAATAAATAATGTATTTTGCTTAGTTTCTCCTGTGAAAGGCAATGGCTAACAGTATCAAGACAAATTCAACAATCGCAAATGAGACCTTTTTAATCTCAATTGTTTCTTCTAGACATCCATGCAATTAAATGGAGAGCAAGTGGGGATTTTTATCTGAAGTCTCCTTGCTTTCAGAATTGTCTCTTAAGACAAGCCTTGTAAACTCATATGTGAATTACATTAATTTTACAGCTCTATACTGTTACTGTTACAATTGTCTCATTAATTTATATTTTAATTTCTACATAGGTATTTAAGGATAAACATCTTAGACAATGCTGATATTTGAAGGTGAAGTGTGTGGAATGTCAAAAATAATGATTGTTTTCAAATTGGTTTCCCGAACAATCTCCCATCTGCCATTGGTTGACCAAATAGATAGTCCAGCCCCAAAATATTGCCATTGGCCATTACTATTTTGTGCAGGTCGGGATGCTCAAACCAACATAGTAATGTTTATATAGCACCAAAAATACACAGTATTTACACTTTTTGGAGAAATCAACCTAAGAAATACTTACTTATTGTCGTCTCTAAAGTGGGGTAGGAGAACGTATTTTAACATGACACACATCACCTTTAAATAAATGTCTTCTGAGTATTGAAGTTAATTTAAACAAAGATCACAAGCATCACCTTAAGACCTTCTTGAAAGCATCACCTTATGACCTTATATTTTTGTTCATTGCTTTATTACTTCTTTGCATGAATCACTTGTTTTGTATATTTTTGGCTGTTATATTTCTGGCTTATTATTTTTTTCAGCTATAGTTTCTTTCTTTAATTTCTCTCTATCTCTCTGTCTTTTCTTCACCTCATTCTGTAATCTGCTATCATGATCTATAATTCACAAACACACACACACACACACACACACACACACACACACACACACAGGTCTCATTCAACAGCAGTAAGGTGAGCTGACCCGTTTTATCAAGCGTGCCAGGCCAACGAGTCACCTTAGCTCACAGTTCTCTCTCTATGTTTCTCTCTTTCTCAATCCCTCATTCCCATTCTCTCTCTCCCTCCTGCTCGGTGCACAATAGATCTCCTACAGTGCATTGGTTCGGAGTGCCACTTTCACCTCCTCACATTACCCTCCATTCAAAAAGAGATACAAATGGATAAGTCATGAGAATGGAAACGTCCTGGATACAGAAACGAGTGATGAATAGATGAACCGAACACCGAGAGGGTGAAAGAGAAGACAGTTGTAAAACACCAGAGAATGAGAGACACAGAGGAAGAGGAAGAGAAATGAGGTTCTTCTTTGTCAGTCAATGGCTCTGCTGGAGTTTGTCTCCTCAGTGGCACGATGGAGACTGATTCTATACAGATGTCTACCGCTGGGAGTACAGAGAAGCTTTTAGCAGCTCACTCACACAAACCTGACTGACATAAAGGCAAAAATGACTGGCAGGTACTCTAAGCTACTACAACACACACACATACACACACACTGTGAAAAACCCTGCGGAGTGGATTAGGCCCCACAATGGCGCTCTTTATCCCCTCTGGTATGCTTCTGAGTGGAAAGTCATCCATTTTCACTTCTTCAAAACAGCATCATCAATCATCGTCGCAAACACACACAAACAGACACACACACACACACACACACACACACACATACTCAGGAATGCCCCGTGGGTTTCATCTGCAGTTAATAGCCATGTTCATCACACAGATATTACAGGTTAGCACACAAGACACTAAACACATGAGATAATAGCCGCATTGTGTCCTGTGTATATTGATGAAACCAGCTATAATTTATAAAACATGAAAAAAAGCACAAAAGATTGATTCATAGTCAGGAGGGATGAGACCCCAAATGTGCACTGTAATCAGTATCGATTGGCTGTGTTTTATGAAGAGACCATATGCCATGCCTGCTAGATTCCCAACATAAGAGGACCCCTAACTGACTTTAGTGAGATTATTACCTCATTATTGAGAACATTCAGTCAGTCGCTCAAGTCAGTTGAGGAGTTGGATCATGTAACACACAGGAAAAAAAAAAAAAAAAAGAGTTTTCTACACTTTCTGAAGAAACTTTGTGTGGTGTTTGCCCATTCAAATAATGGCGCCACGATGCCTGGGTGTTCTGGGTTGTTGTCAGGACATTTCTATGCAGGTCTTCTGCATGTTTTTTTAGCATGTTGCTATGAGGTTGCTAAGGTGTTTTAGGTGGCTGCTAGGTCGCTGTCAAAAGCAAGCCTTAGGGGCTGTTCACATCAAGTGCATTCTTGCACTAAAAAGAGAGAGCAAATAAAACAATACAGGTGTCTTGAGATTCATTTTTAAAAACTGATTTATTTTAAACCTGACAAAGAGTGTAAAAAACACAATGCTTTTTTGAGAGATGCTAAAAAAAAAAAAAAAACTGAGCTGCAGAGCAACAGTCAAAGACGTCCATCTAGCATATATTTAAATAGAATAACAATTGAAAAACAGTGCAGATAGATGCAAAAACATGTTCGGTGTGAACAGCCACTTAGCAAGCGCCACTAATCAACAATGTTAAGGAGGCATATCTGTATTATTTCATTAGGAAAAATAAATAAATGTGTGATCATGTGTATATTTTGACAAATACTGTATGTAAAAACAAATATAATAAGCAGTAGAAGTAAAATTGTCTGTGTTAAACCAGTTAAATGAAACAAAATATTGTTCTAGAGAAGGTTCCACTAAACCACTAAAGTTTTCTTTTGACACATATGGTGTCACTGTGTAGATGTCAGGATATCAATAAAGGAGCTGTGGTTAAGTTTTTGGATGTTAAAGGAATAGTTCACCTAAAAATGAAAATTCTGTCATCATATACTCACCCTCATGTTGTTCCAAACTTGGATGCCTTCTTTTTTTTTTTTTTTGAGGAACACAACAGATGTTCAATTACAGTCACTGTTCACTTAATTTTTATGGCAAAAATATGTAATGAAGTGAATGGTGACCGAGCCTGTAATTCTGCCACATATGACTTCACATGTTGAAAATATAGTCATCTAAATAGGAACCTGTGTGAATGTGAATTTCGTGCAATGGACTTCCGGTGGCAAATAATTTTCCCTCACAGATTTCGCATGGAGTTCAAGTTTGGTGAACTTTGACATGCAAATTCGTCGCATTGAGCAATAGAAAGTTGCTTGGTTTGTCAGTGAACTCTGTGTGGGTGGTACTTCGTACATAGCTACACTGAATATTCACATTGGACATGGATATCATTCAGTGACGTGCACCCTCAGCAGGGGCATGGCTGAAGGATAAAAAAGGGCACTGATATTTTTTTGAATGATTAGTACTTATAAATACTTATTTATTTGCTTTTACAGTTTTTAAACATTCCTCTTTTATTATATACATATCCTGTTAGCCTATTATGTTATCTTTCTAATAAAAAAATAAAAGAATAAATAAAAAAGATGAGTTTTCTCTCATCTCTGCTAACTTCATCCTGTCATCTCTGCTGCTTCCTCTATGACCTCATCATCCCCTCTATAGAACTGATTTATAGTGTACTTTCTCTTCATTTCCTTTAATATTAAGGTACTGTTATCTTACTATATTCTGTTACAGCAGTAATGTGGCAGAACCATGGTATAATGATGGTACCAAGATTTTTTTTTTTTTAATTCCATGGCAGTGATTAGTCTAATGGCTTATTCATTTAAACAAAAAGTAAAATGGATTTGGCTGAATCAGATAGATCGTTCAGTTTATGACAGTGTTCTATGAAAGACATATTGAATTTATATCTAGGCTAAAAGTGACGCGACCACTCCCATTACAATTAATAAAGCTGTCTACACTGCAAATGTGCGATGTCGGAAATGCAGTAACAATCGAGTATTATTTTTCTTATGAACTTCCACTACTGTACATAGAGTGGAGTTCTTATATGACCTGCTATCTGCTGATGCAATGCCACTTAGATGATCCCTGTGGCAAATTGGTAAGTCATACGTGTTTGGGAACAAATGAGATGAATGAGTAAATGATGACAGAATTTTATTTTTGGGTGCATTATGAAAATAGTGGAAACACAAAACAGTGTGTTGATGTTCAGTGTTTCTGTGTTACTCTATTCAGGTTCCATTAAATTGAACTATTTCTTTACTGAGATTTAATATAAAATGAAAAGATCCACACAAACATACATTCACACACACAAACATACACAAACACACACACACACACACACAGTTGACTCCTTGAGGATATAGGCTGAAAGGAACAGATGTGTGTGATTAATGGAGTGACAGAGGGCTGTGAGGGAGAAACAGCAAACGTGTTCAACATTATCAAGCACAGATGGGCTTATTTTACACACAAACACACACACATACACACACACACACACACACACACACACACACACACACACACACACACACACACACATACAAACACCCAGCACAACAGCACACACATGCTGACACAATCTAAGATGCTTACATGAACGCATGCATAGGTCCATCCTTCTCTACTACAGGAAACTTGACAATTTCAAGATGTCATGCCAAAACCATGTCCATAATCACCATGGACATTAATGGGGACATATCATTAGGGTCTGGGCTGGGGGGTTACATTTTAGAAAATATGCATACTTACTGTGCTCTGAACCGTTCAGCCCGATGGTGGAAAGCCACTATAAAAAAAATAAAAAAAAAAAAAAAAAAGAAAGCTATAGTGGATGTAAACAGTTTTCTTGCATTGTTGGATTTTATAATGAGCTGATTTTTGACAGTTATCAGCGTTTTCTTGAACAAGTACGCAGTCATTGATATTTGACATGCGCCCAATGTTTATATCACTGTGCCAGAGAGCTATGTAGGGCAAAGAACAGCACAACCCTCATTTAATATGTTTCTGTATAAATACAAAGGCAGAGTTTCAGGTTAAACCTGTACAGACCCTCAGTGTGGGGTTGTCAGGGATCTTATGGGCATCTTCATGCCATATGGACTCGAGAACACACGCACACAGAGGCAAACTGAGGCATGATTGAAAAGTATAGGGATTCGAACCCAGTGCTAGCCTCTCAACCCTTCACCCCTAAATGAGACACAGGTCGATCCCCAACTCACCCCCAAACCATCAACTGTAGGTCCGGATGCAATCACTCATGGCAACTGTCACCATGCCGACAGCAGGGGTCCTGTTTTCCCATTGGCTGAAAGGGAGGTCTGTCTCTCACGGACTGTCCATCTGTCCATCAAAGTAGCCTGAGGTGCTCAGAGACACTGTGGCCTTTCTCACTTGCTAACACACACCGAAGAAAAAACAGACAGTAAGAAAAAGAGAGAGTGAGAGGCATCCTAAATTACAGAGTGTTTCTGTATAAGTTATAAAGGCAGCATGTGTTTAAAGCAGCCATTTATACACCCACCCTTACAGCACTAACAAGTGTAAGTGGAGTCCCAACTGTACTGCTCTAGTGTGAGTGACAGTGGCTGAATCTTTAACAGTCTATCTCTCTCTCTCTCTCTCACACACACACACACACAATCTCTCTCTCTCTCTCTCTCTCTCTCTCTCTCAATTTCAATTTAAAGTCACTCACACTCTCTAAATTCCATTTAATCAATTCAATTCAAACAAGTTTTATTGGTCTGACTGTTGTACAGTATTGCCAAAGGTTATTAAAACAACATAATACAGTATAGACTATAAGTATATGAAAACAAATGAAAACAAGTTTAAAAAATGTAGCAATATTGAGCATACAGACACATGCACATTTGATAATGTAACAGTGTTTTGATTGTTTAGGTCTGTCCAGTGGCTGTGGTTTCTCTCTTATCCTGTGGCAGGCTGCTACATATCTAGCTTCCGTTAGTAAAAGGCTTGAATTCTCCCCTAATATGGGACTTATTTTTGTTTCATTTGGTAGTGTCATACATTTTGGTATGGATTTTCTCAAATAGTGGTCTCAAGCTTGGGTCGTTGTTCTTTAAATTCTTGTTGAAATGGAGTGCTCTTTTTAGGACACTAATTAGCTGGGTACATCTGCCTTTATGAACCCTGCATGAGTTGTTTGGTGTTGCCCTGGGTACTATTAAAACATTTTGCAAATTTGAGTATGCATCATTTTAATTGGCTCTTTTTCCCAGCTTGAAAATTCTTGTGATTTCAGTGGTCCCCGTACTTCACTGCCATTCAATACAGTTGGTACAGTTTTTGCTTTTAGTATTTTTAGCCATATTTGAATTGGAATTTCATACCCAGATCTGACTGAATGTTTCTATGACATCAAGGAGCTGCTGTAATACCTCTTATGCTTTTGATAGAATGAACATATCATCAGCAAAGAAAAGATGGTAGAGGGGCAGTTGATTAGTTTAGTGTTTTGGCCAGTTCATTTACATAGATATTAAATAAAGTGGGACTCAAAGGGACAACCTTGTCTAATGCCTCGATTATGGGCAAAGAATCTGTTTTTCTATTTGTATAGCACACTTGTTGTTTTCATTATTTTTACATTTTTATGATGTCAAATGTTTTCTCTCCAATTCCATTTGCTAGTAGTTTTAGGGAGAGTCCTTCTTGCCAGATGAAGTCAAATGCCTTCTGAAAATCCACAAAACAAGAGAAGACTTTGGTTTTGTTTTGCTGTACATGTTGTCAATGTTTGTGTGGAGGGTATAGATGTGGTGAGATGTTCTGTGTTTGGGCTGGAATCCACGTTAACTTTTTTTCTTCAAAATGCTGTGGACTCTAAGAAAGTTTTGTAATCTAGCATTTATAATAGGACAGAACATTTTCACAAGTTGCTGTGGACATACAGTACACCAAAATAGTTGTTGGGCTCAATTTTGTCCCCTGTAGGGAAAATACCCCACACTCATTTTAAGAGCTTCATAAATTTGAAGACGGATTGTCCGGATCACTGTGTTTTTGGTATGATAAGTTTTTCAGTGTTTTTCTAATAGTTTTAAAGTAATTGTCAAACCACTTTTCATTATTTTATTTTATTTTTATTTTCTTCAAATTGCACATTGATGCTGAATGGTGAAAGATATTGGCAATTTCATTTACTGCTAGAATTGCGACTTCTACATTGTTTGTATATGCATGCATCCTTTGACTGAATTGAGTAAGCTCTCAGCATTTTTTATTTTTTTGTATTTTTTTAATATTTTTAGGTATATTGTAATTTTTCAGTGCTTTGATAAGGGTGATTGTGAATGCTCTGATATGTCCTAGATCAATTTCTACAGTACTGCTGCCTAAATGAGAGTTTCATGTATATCGACCAAATGTGTTTCCTTGTAGATGACCATTAACTACTGTGTGCATGGGCCCAGTGACAGACAGAGCTGCAATAGACTTTTCCCACTTTTGTTTGTGATTTTGTCATAGTTATTTCTGAAGTGGTGTGATGGCTGCATGTGGGTGAGGTTTGCAATGTATTTGTCTTCTTTTGTGTTGATCTGTATGGTTCAACTCCAGTCCTGGCATTTAAATTGCCACACATTGATACATTTCCATTGACTGGAAATGGGTGATCAAATCAAGTAGGAGTTACCTGGTCAGAGTGGTTGATAGTAGAACTATTTCTCTGAAGCCTTTTGGACAGCCAGTGGACATATCTCCTCTACACCATGTCTCTTGCAATACTATAATGTCAGAATTTTGAATTTCGTTTTTGAAGTCGGGTTGAGATGTCTTAATACCAAAAGTAGAAGAGCAAAGGCCCTGAACATTCCAATGTGAGATTTTCAATAAATATGAACCCATTTACAACTTCCTTTGCCAATCTAAAACAAGACAAACTTTAACATATTGCATTATTAAAATAAGTTAAATAATTAGAACAACAGTTGCATATAACTTCTACATAACAAAAATGCTTGTAGTAGTATTTTTAAAGAGTATTTTTTTCTAGGTATTTCTTTCAAAAGTTTCGAACCCATTTGGTGAGAAAAGAGCAGGCTTAGAAATTGCTGGATGTCTTGTAGTTCCTTGGTTCCTTGTGAGGCGTTGTGGGTGTTGGTGGCAGAGGTAGGAGTAGTGACTGGTGCTCTGCTTGCTGCTTGTGTGTAGCTCTTGGTGCCAGGGTGTTACACCTGCAGTAGGCACTGTGGACGAGGAGGCAGGGGAGCTGATGGGGTGTCTATGAGGGGGGTAGCCTGTCACAGGATTTTTCCGGTTGTACCTGAGGTGGAGTGAGCTAGGAGTAGGAGCTTGTTGACCCTGGTGTGTTGGAGGGAGGCGCTGTAGGGGGAATCTGGGATGTCTCCTCGGAGTGGTGGGGCTGCGATGGGTACTGCCTTTCTGTGGAGATGGACATGGTTACAAGAAGGCTGGGGAATTCGGAGAACAGGCAGGAGTCAAACACAGGGTAATCAATGATAGTAATAACGCTCAGAATTGTAGACTAGGCAAACAAGGTTTGGCGTTGAATGCGTGGAAACTGGGAACTTAAATAGACAGGGTTACATGTGATACAGGTGGAAGAGTAATCAGTCTGACTGGAGGATTATGGGAAATGTGGTTTGTGAAATGTTAAAACTCAGGTGATGGCTACATCTGGCAGCGTTCGGGGGAGATGGCAGGCACTGCGGGTGTAACAGAGCCCCCGCCCCTGTGAACGGCTCCTGATGTGAGGAGGTTGTCTACGTCGGGGTCTACCTCGATCTCTGGGAACGGGTCGATGAGGGAAATTGCGGTGAAACTAAGTGATGAAATTAGGGTCCAGAATGTCCTCAGAATTAGTCCAGGAAATTTCCTCAGGACCGTAGCCTTCCCAGTCCACCAAATATTGAAGTGTCCGACCCCGGCATCGAGAGTCCAGGAGCTTGTGTACCCGAAAGGCTTCTTCTCCATCAATGAGATATGGAAGAGGTCTCTGAGGGGCTTGAGAACCTTCCTCTCTCTGAGGTCCCACAGGTTTGAGCAGGGACACATGAAATGTAGGGGAAATACGGTAGTTAGCAGGGAGCTGAAGTTTAAATGATACAGGGTTAATTTGATGGAGAATTTTGAAAGGGCCAACATACTTGGGACTTAGTTTCTTGCATGGGAGTCGTAGACGAAGATCTCAGGTTGATATCCAGACCCATTGTCCAGGAGCATAGTTGGGACCCGGGCGGTGATGGAGATTGGCTTATTCACTTTGTCGACGAATGGCATGTAGTAAGTGGACATGAGCTTGGTTCCAGATAGCCTCGCTACGTTGCATCCAGTCGTCGACTGCGGGAACATCAGAAGGTTCCCCGGACCAGGGAAAGAGTGGTGGTTGAAAACCTAAGATGCATTTGAACGGTGTGGTTCCAGTGGCAGGTTTGAACAGAGAGTTCTAAGCATATTCAGCCCAGGGTAGGAAACAGTTCCAGTCGTGTTGGTTGACTTGACAGTAGGCTCTGAGGAATTTACCCAGGTCCTGGTTTAGCCGTTCGACTTGTCCATTAGATTGAGGGTGATAACCAGAAGTTAGACTCACGTTGACATTGAGTAATTTGAAGAATGCGGACCAGACTCTGGAGGTAAACTGGGGACCACGGTCGGAGACAATGTCCTCAGGAAGGCCAGAAAGGCGGATGACATAATGAAACAGGCTCTCTGCACATTCCATGGATGAAGGAAGTTTGGGCAGAGGGATGAATCTACAGGCTTTAGAGAATCGATCCACCACAGTTAGGATGGTAGTGAAACCCTGCGAGTTGGGTAGATCCGTGACGAAGTCCACTGCAATATGGGACCAAGGACGTCGAGGGGCAGGAAGAGGCTGAAGGAGACCAGACGGGAACTGTCGAAGAGATTTAGTGGTGGCACACACATTGCAGTTTTTAACATAGTCAGCTACTTAAGTGGCTAGGTTTTCCCACCAAAACTGGTTTTGCACTAACCTGCATGTAGCTTGAGTGCCTGGATGTCCTGAGCAGGCCGAGTCATGAATCCACTGAAGAACCCTGTTCCGTAAGGAACTGGGGACAAAGACTTTGTCAGGAGGGCAGCCAGTGGGAGTGGGTTCTTGGTTCTGAGCTTGGGTAATATGTAAAGAAAATGTACAGTCAGATAATACATTCAATCATTAAGTCTCCTCACATTCATTCTCTCTCAGGGGAGGGGTCTTTGTCTTCTCAGGTGTGAATCATATCAATATTCATGATCATCCATGCCTCCTTGCATCTGGCCTTTCTAACGCTAAAAGAGTTTTACAAAAGTTAAATGACTATATTGTTTTGTATGAATGAGTGATCAGGACGGTTTCACATCATTTCTGTAGCAAAAACTCTAGGCTACAAGATCCAGTTCTCAAAAGTCTTGTGAACAAATGTTTAGTATGTGATATGGCCTTATTTCAGTGACTTATAATTTTTTTTTTCTCAAAAGCCATGCATAAACGTTATTTTCTCAAAAACACAAACATGTACATACATGTTGTTCACATATTATTGTAGCCCAGTTTGTGCTGAATACAGTGTTATCAGATTTCAGGCATTAATATGTTATTAAGCAACTGAAAAAAGCACAAATGTCAAGGCATGTCAAAGTTTCTCCAGGGCCCAAATCACCCTCAGACCCCAGAGGGTTAACTGCTCTAGCGCAGGTGGTACCAGAGTAAGGGGGTAGTGATACATAATGGTGACAGAGTTCAGGCCTCGATAATCAATGCCTGGATGAAGACCCCCATCCTTCTTTCCTACCAAGAAGAAAGCCACCGAAGCTGGAGAGGTGGAGAGTCGAATGAAACCCCTTTCTAGGGATTCTGCTATGTATTCTTCCATAGCTTTAGTCTCTGGCTCAGATAAGGGGAATATTCGTCTGCATGGAGGAGAGGAGCCTGGCAAAAGGTCAATAGCACAGTCACAGGAATGGTGAGGATGAAATTGGGTAGCTTTAGCTTTACTGAATGCCTCCCAGAGATCCGAATAACATTGTGGCAGGGTCGACATCTCCTTTTCTGGGAGGATAGTCATGGTACATACCGGAGGGAGAGAGATGGGTTCAGGGAGGTTGAGGCAAGACTGGAAACAGAAGGTACTCAGAGTAATTTGTCCATCTTTCCAGGAAATCTCAGGGTTGTGAAATCTCAGCCATGGTAAGCCAAGAACAATCTGTTTTTTTGGAGAGTGAGTGACCAGGAACTGAATTTCCTCATGATGAAAGAGTCCAACTTGGAGATGAATGGGTTGAGTTATCTGCTGAATCTTGCCGGAGCCCAAGGGTCGTCCGTCTAGTGCTGCGACATGTAATGGAGGGACACAAGGGACAAAAGACAATCTTAGATTCATGGCGAGGGCTAGGTCAATGAAATTACCAGCAGCCCCAGAATCTAAGATGGCTGACATCTGCTGTTCACTATTCTGAATATGCAATATGACAGACAATTGAAACTGATCAATATGAATCAAATTGGTGAGTTTTGAATTCTCTGTCATGCCCCCCTTCCTAGGGGGGCGAGTAGGGCAGGCAGCCAGTAAATGTCCCAACTGTCCGCAGTAGATACAAAGTCTCTCTCTGAGATGGCATTGTTGCTCTTCGGTGGTGAGGAAGGAATGACCCAATTGCATTGGCTCGTGAAGACTGGTAGCAGCGATGTCAGAAGGAATTGATTGTAGAGAGCTGACTGGACGACAGGCTTTGATCGGGTTGTCCAGGCGAATGGCAAGTTTGATGAATTCATCCAGAGATCTTCCCTCATCACGACATGCTAGTTCCGTTTGAAGGCCAGAGTTTAGTCCTTTACGGAACAACAGTTTTAACGTATCCTCCACCCACACGGTTTGTGCTGCTAGAGTGCGGAATGATAAAGCAAATTCAGCGGCTGACATATTATTCTGGTTTAAACACAACAGAAGTTCTCCAGGGTCCTTACCACCCTCGGAGTGCTCAAAAACTTCCCACAAGCGAGTTAGGAAGTGAGACAAAGAACACTTTAAGATGTTTTCTTGACTCCAAACTGCCGTAACCGAGTCTAGAGCTTTGCCTGACAGCAGTGATATAATGAAGGAAACACAAGCTTCATCATTGGGATACATGTGAGGTAGTTATGACAGAAAAAAAGTTCACATTGTAACAAATCCTCAACACTTACTGGGTGATCCGTCAAACTTCTCTGGAAGAGAGAGTCGAGGATTAACAACAGCCGTAGAGGGCATTGGGCTGCAGGCAGAACTGCTAGTGGAAACCCCCTTCGGAGATACACATGGGTTGGGTTGCACGGACTTGAAGAGTTCTTCCGTGATAGATGTGAGCTTGCACAGCTGCTGATGGTGACTAGTCAGCATGGCTGCTTGCGCTGAAACAAGCTCGTGTAACTGTTGAAAAGCTGCTGGATCAAGGTTTGGCGAAGTCTTCTGTAGCGAAGACGCTGGGGCAGTAGTGTTAAGATCCATATGCAGTTTAATAAGGTAAATAAATAGTAAAAACAAAGTAACAAAACAAAGAGCAAAAACAAAGGCAGGCAAGGGATTGGTACACAGATAGGCAGTCCAGAAAGGCAAACAAAGTAAGTATGAAAGGCAGAGGGGTAATCCAATAAACAGGCAGTAAATCCAAAACACTCACAAGAAGGCTGAGGAATTCGGAGAACAGGTAGGAGTCAAACACAGGGTAATCAATGATAGTAATAATGCTCAGAATTGTAGACTAGGCAAACAAGACTTGTCATTCAATGCATGGAAATTGGGAACTTAAATAGACAGGGTTAAATGTGATACAGGTGGAAGAGTAATCAGTCTGACTGGAGGATTATGGGAAATGTAGTTCTTGAAATGTTAAAACTCAGGTGATGGCAACCTCCGGCGGCGTTCGGGGGAGATGGCAGGTGCTGCGGGTGTAACAGTCAGAGCACAGCAGATGATTATTCTCGAGTTGGGGAAGTTGGAGCACACTCTCCTTAGAGATGTAGCTACTCTATCCTGCTGTCTTCTCAGGTCAGTGGTGCAGGTGTAAATAATGGTGGCTGGGGTAGCCTAGCTGCTCTATATACAACAGCTCCAGGGGCTTATGGTTTTATTTTATTGATGTTATTTCTGGGGAACGTTTTTTCACTGTGAGGTGGGGTTGGGGCATCAGGGGGATGGATGGGAGTATCAAGAAGAGTTGTGGGGGTAGGAGGTTTGCTTGTTGGCTGTACTGATGGAAAAGGAAGGGTCAGCTCTTTCTATGTCTCTGTATCAGCTGTTCAGTTTGAGATGACAGTTGTTTTCTACATGACTCTAGTTGTCTTCTCTTAGCTCTCTCAAGTCTTCCATCATTTTAGATAATTGTTTAATATATTCCTCCCTCTCTCTCTCATCAGTTCCTGAATCACTGTCTTTAGCATCACCATTTATTTTCTGTAGTCCTTGTCTTTCTGTTTGGTCACTCTGTTGTTTTAAATTACTGGTTTGATGTATAAAAAATAAAATAAAATAAAACATTAACATCAACAGCCAAAAAATATGCACTTCATTCATAAGAATCTGTTGTTGTGCGAACTGTGTGTAGGTGTGTGTGTGTGTGTGTGTGTGTGTGTGTGTGTGTCCACCCATGCCAGAGATTCAGATGGGCCACAGAATGTTCTGAATAAATCATGAAATTCATGATGCTCTAAGTACAGCATTTGATTCTGTGTCAACCAAAAACCAGCAGCACTGACATCTCACTGCATGTGTGAATGTGTGTGTCTCATCTGACTTTAGCATGCTGAAGTTTACATCAGTGTTAGTGGGCATCAGATGCTTGAGAAGTCTGAATCAGACGAATATGAATCAGAGAACATGTACATTCCAGGAAAGATTACAGCCTTCCAGGAGCATTTACTTGTACTGTAAGCATTAAAATCTACCTAAATTTAAAATTGTGGTGTACTTTTGACACACTAGTTTTAATTGAACACTCTTTGGGATGGATAGTATTCTAAATGGGATGTAGAGTAACTATGTCTTGCTAGCATTCTTGCTTTAGTCCAGAGCATTTATGCTGTTTAATTTGAGGCTTACATTTTTTTCATTCTTTTTCTGCAAATACTGTGATTGTCTGAGATGTAACCATACCCTGCCCATTAGACTATATGCTGTTTGATTTAATAGACACCCTTGTATGTCCAACAGACCACATTCATCAAGCATCCACCTGTTATGCTTTTACCACTATTGTGCCCATAAATACACTAAAGTGCCCCCCAAAATAGCTCTGCTATTTTATTAAACCTGTTAGGCTGATGCTGCGTGTTAGGAGGATTGCACATTAGAGCATGTGTGCACACTGTTAAAGCTTTTACAACATCAGATAAGCAGTACACGGCAATCTCTCCAAGGAAGACATAGCCTATTGTAAGGTCTTCTCTAAGGACGGACCCTTCACGGGATTTTTAGGACACTGTGTCAAGTTAAACGTCATTTGAAAGGTACAAAAACACATCTCGAGAACCCTGGATTCAGAGCTGCACTATCCAGCTGTGTTTGAACGCAATAACACATCCTCATCTTGTGCAACACAATTGAAAGAAAGTACTCTGGCTGCTCTGAGTAATTATTGTGCATGGTTCTCATCTTTTAATGGGTAGATACGGTAGTTAAATACATGAAACAAACATTCTGCACTAGCACTGCTAACACGAGGTTGACAAAGGTTGCTGTAATTTGCAGAAGCTGTGTAATTAGCTGGCAGGCTGGCTCCATTTCGATCATATCCTCTGGGAACTTGTTAATGTAGCACGCCACCAACTGCCACACACAGATAGTAGAGCATGATTAAATTCTCAAACCACAACATGTTATTCATAGTAGATCCATGGCCTGCAGTTATGTCCTCAAAAATGCAATTAAAACAAATGGATGAGAGAGAGAGAGAGAGAGAGAGAGAGAGAGAGAGAGAGAGAGAGAGAGAGAGAGAGGAGAAGAAAGGAGAAACACAAGGTGAAATAAAAAATTAGGAAGATTGACAGCTGATTCAGTGGCACATGAGAATCGGCAATCACTTTTTGAGCAGACAATACATTCCCATTTCCTGCGATTGTGATTCCTGTATAATTGTTGCTGCCTTGGTGCAATAAATAAATAAACACACCTTTACAAGGTATAAACTTCTGACGCGCCTTCTATGCACCCACCCCTCCAGCATAAAAGCAGAACTCTGCAAGAGTGAAACAAAAAAAAAAAGACATTATATGACTAAAGAAAAGCAATGAATCTGCAAGATAAATGAAGAAAGAAATTAAGGGATGGAAAAGACCATTTGGGGGGTCTGTCATTGAGTGGTCTATTATGATCAGTGGAAAAAGTTTGAGTCTGGGACTGACAATTTCACCAGCAGATGTCAAAGTTCAAATCAGCTGGCTCAAGAGGTAGACACAGAGTACGCCTCCAGTCATTTAACCAAACACAACCACATGACTAAATAAGGACAAGAGCGGTATCATCATGACCAAAATAACATATCATTGAATAAATCTGACTATTTAGATCAAGGATACACTAACAAAAACAAAAAAATGCTAATGTACTACAATATTTATGGACTTAGAACCATGGCAATATAATATTTCTGTTATATAATGTTTTTTTTTATTTTATTTTTTTTTGGACATGTACCATAATAGCACAGTATTTTGGTGTACCATGAAAATAGCATGGTAAATTAATATGAAAATCGTTCAGTGCCATGGTGTATATTGAAGTAACATGGTAGTACCATGGTATTCTTTGAAGTACAAAAAGTAGCCTCACAGTACCAAATATACCATGGTATGACCCTAGTATTTTTGCTATGTGACGGTACCTTTTTTAAGGGATGTAATAACATTAATATGGTGATTGTTTAAAACATGGTGTCTATCAAAGTACCATGGTAGTACAATGGCATGCTTTAAAATACTGTGGAATACAATGTAAATAAATGGTAAATGAGCATGTTAACAACTCAGTACCTGGTATATTTCAAAGTACCATGGTATTACCATCTGATACCATCACTGTACCATGGTACCACCACAACTTTTTATAAGGGTATGTGAGGGTGTATGGGCCAAGATTGTGTGTTATGGTCACTCATCATGTATGGGAACTGACCACCCATTCACCCACCCAAACCTAGGTGGGCAACAGCTGTCAATCAACCCCTTTCCCTAGCATTAAAACTTACCCGTGAAGAGCAGCTGAGAAAAAAAAAAAAAAAATGTGAGAGAAAGCAAAAGAGAAGGCAATCTTAATCCCTTCATCTCGTTATGATGTGGCACGACCTTGTCCTACAAAAAGCTTTGATGATAGGGGCTTTCCATAATAACCTGAAATACAGGGCCCCTAATATCAGCTGGTGTTGAAAAGCAAAAGTCTGGGTGACCATCAGGGCTTATGCTAAAACTCCTAGCATGTGCAAATTCAATTACAGCTAGTCCAGACAGGGCACATGGGTCAGCCCACTAACCCAAGGAATGGCTCTGATCCTGGGCTAAGTGGGGTCCTCTCCCCCCCTTTTGGGTTCCCATGTAGGCCATCACTTGGCAATTTAGGCTTGGGCCTAAATGACCTTCGCACTGAAAAGTGTAATGAGAGATATTATGCGCTTTAGGAAGCGAAATATGAACTTGCCAGGGGACTCTTTTCCAGACTGACCTCTGAACCATTGGGATTATTCCTGTGGGTGTTTGTGGTAGCATGGGGAAATAGAGAGCATGTCTTAGAGTCTGTGTGGCATGAGCAGATGGGTACTAAGCAGGAAAAAGATTTAACCAAATACTAAGAAACATTTGTAAACTTGAAAAAGCAATAAGCACATTAGTGATGTTTGTCCACAGCAATCTGTTCAAACCAGCAGTTAGACAAATAAATACATTTTCTACATACCTCTGAAGCAGTGAATATGAAACTAAGAACACACATTTGCACTTAAACTAAAACTAAAAACAATTTACATAGAGACTCCCAATGGTCTTAATTTCTTCAGTTAACAGTTTTCTCTCTCTGCCATCTTACACAGGATGGGGAATGACTTTAAGTTTTTTGTGTAGTATATGTATGCCTCATCTTTGAAACTGGTGACAATAGTGATTGATTGATTGATTGCTGCATTTGTATCACCGTGTTAGTGCTGCACAATTAATTGTATATTAATCCAGATTATGATTATGGATGTCAAGATTAAAGGTACCACTTTACAATAAATTAGCATTTGTTAATAACATTAGTTAACATGAACTAACAATAACAATATTTATGTTAATTTCAACATATACATTTTTAAAATCAAAAGTTGTGTTTGTTAACATTAGTTAATGCACTATGAACTAACAATGAACAATTGTATTTTTATTAACTAACATTGGCAAAGATTAATAAATGCTGTAAACAAAATATTGTTAATTGTTTGTTCATGATTCCTAATGCATTAACTAATGTTAATGAATGGAACCTTATTGTATAGTGTAACTAGATTAATTAATCATGATAAGGGTTGATTACAGCATTTCATTTAAGTCTACTCTTGTTGCATCAAACTCAAGGGCCACGTTCACACAACAGCGGAAAACAGATGTCAGTCCTGTATGATAAAGTTACGTTCACACACAGTTTGATTATTTACGAGAATGACAACCGCTTTCCATAACTGAACTGACACCCGCAAATTTTCAGGACTCATAACTGCATTTTTGGCAAACGTGTTGTTTGAATGGAATTGTACTGGGGTGCGTTTCCCGTACAGTGACGTAACCCACTGCGTAACCACCATAGTATGATGCACCGTTGTAGAAATTAACTAACTAGTCACGACTGTGTCCCAAAACCATAGTACATGTCGCACATCCATCGTTCCAACCACGTTGGTTGAGCTGTTGCCAATGATGTTACTCAGGGGGTGGAGTAATAACTTCCATAAATATTAAATTATAAATGTACACCAGAAAGCCATTTAATGCAAGAAAGCTGCTGAAGATACGAAAGCGGCATGCACTTTGTAATGTGACATGCTTGTGCTGCATTAGATGGGTTTCCCTCTACAGTATATTAAACTTCGGTTTTCCCAGACGCACTTGAGCAAACGCACATGCACACTCTTCAAAAACATATTAACGCCACTTATGAATTAAAATAAACACATAAAAGCAATGTGTGATAAAGTGCTTTCTTTAAACAGGCTTTAATCCCTTAAAAGGCTTTACTCGTGTCATTTCAGAATGCCACTTTCTGCAAAATCCGGGAATAAATTGTTTTGTTAAATGCATGTGAATGTGGTCAAAATCTTGACAGAACGAAAGATATGTATGGAATGAAAGATATAGCAGCCCCGGCAATGTCAAATGATGTCCACAAAGCAAACTAACAAGGAACTATGCTTCTAACCACAGGTAAAGAGCTATAGTTCCAACCATGCAACTTTGCAACTCTGTTTGCGAATGTTCGTTGGAGCTATGGATTTGGGAAACACCAAATCGCTGAACTATGCTGGTAACGATGGAACTTGTAACCATAGTTGGCTAAGGATGCTTTTGGGAAACGCACCCCTGGACAACTAGTTGTCATTCACATCATACAATAATGTGAGAGAGCCACACTGTACTGTACACTGCATGTCTCATGTGTTTCATGTGAGGTTTTGTTAACTCACAGAGACAGAGATATGAGCTGTGTTTCATAAGAAAATCCAACCACTGTCTTCCACCAGAGCTGATAGGGGGCGTGAGCCGTGCAACACAAATGATGTGCCCTACACTCGGTTAAAAAGCATTCAGAGCCACTTTCGGTTAATTATCATCTGATGGATGAACTCGCACCTGGATTGGACTTGTTTATTTAATAACGTGCCGTCAGTTGTGATAAGACATAGTGGTTTTATGGACGTTGCCATATTTGATATTTACTTTAATCACTGTCACTATGGTTACAGGTGTTAGAATACGGGATGATGGCAGGGGAGCAGAGCTTACCCCAACCCAGGATGGGACCTAAAGTTGTGGTGATGGGGTGGAGGGGGGGTGAAAAGAATGGAAGTATGCCAGCAATGAGAGAGAGCTGAGGGGGCTTGAAAAGAGGAGGCTATATTTGATTGGATGAGATGCCTGATAGAATGAATCCTGAGATCTTCCTGATAGAACTACGCTTACATTACTAAAGCAAAAAAGCACTGTTGGTAATTTGGAACTATTTTGGATTTGTTAGATGTCACCTTGCTCGCTTGCAGCGTAGACACTGTGTAATACCAAAACTAAACTGCAAGCAAGTGATGTGAAGCTGCACTTCTGAAATCATTCCCTTTATATTCTCCCACTGTAATAACAAATGTATTCAAATTTTGAGTAAACATACAATAGTTTTGATGTTGCTTGGATGAAGAATGTGAAGTTAAATAATTTAAGCCCTGTGTATTCAGGAACAAAGTTCTCAGCTTGTTTTAAATATGTTCATAGAGAATATGGCATGCAATTGCCCCATAACACCAAAAGTATGTTTGAGTATTTTAATGTAAATTCTATTAATTGAACTTAATAAGCGTGATATGAAGGGATCAATATAAGGGAAACTTATTGACATCTATTATTTCTTCATAATCGTGCAGGTCTATACTGTACACGGCTATTTGTTTTCTATTATGTTAATGTGTTATTTGTTACAGTTTTGATCAAAGAATGATTAAGTAGTTGAATCATTCAAACATGCCAAAACTCCAAGACATGAATGGTTATGTGTGATTTCAAACTATTTTCTAACAATGTTTTAGTCGATAGTGAATGATGCTACACAAACACACCAAACTCTGGCACAGACACATGGGGACACTCCCCAAGACTAAAGACACAATCACTGTAGGCACAGCCCTGGTTGGAAAGCACATGGGGTCCTTCATGCGGCCCGGACTCTTTCCCCTAATTTCACAAAGGGCTGACATGAAAGGGATGGCCTGATTATAGCCTGCAGGAAAATCGATCCTGGATAAAATGAGTCATGGAGGAAGAAAAGAAACAGTGCAAAGACAGAAAGAACGAGTAGAAAGGGAAACCACTTTTCTTTGATGTATTTGAGAGATATGGTGTGATGTTCACAAACACATAATTATTGATCTAAATTATGTTGAGGGAACTAAAGAGACCACATGAGATTTGGAAACTGTGAAATGTTGAGGTAAACATTTCTTTGGTGCACACACACACACACACACACACAATGTCAAGTAACTTGTCTAGAAACCTGTGCTCCCATAAATGCATAGGCACGCAAACACAGAAGCAGGGAGTCGTGCTAGGAATTGTGACCCTTCAGTCTCCTCCGTATTTACCTCCACATTTCTTTCTCTCACTCTCAGACACACGTTTCACTCTCATAAACTCTTCCCACTTACCAATTACAATCAGTCTTTCCTGCTTCCCTATAGAGAGGTGTGTGCCTGCATCCAGGTTTGTTTGTATGCAAGATGCACTGATTGATTGGCTGTTTACCAGTCAGTAGGAGGCACATCCCCCAAAAGCAATGAACTTTGGAGCCTTGCTGTGACTCAGAATGATGGGTCAGTTAGTGGTTAGGCCTGCATAGTCACACTTTTGACTTTCAGCATAAAGTCTGGTCAGGTATGCAGCATATGTTTGCTAAAAACTACCCATTTATACAGGAAAATCTGTCTGACCAACAGTTCATTTTGTTCAGTGACAGTGCCATCAGAAATAGCTGATACCACAGTAATAGGCCGGCATGACAAAAACTCATTCAAACAATTGCACAGCAGTGTTGCTGTACAAATAAATGCTAAATACATTTGGGGAAATGCGTTTAGAAATCCAAATCCGAATTTCTGTCTGTCTAGAAGTAATAAATTCTGATTATTCCACAGACATAACTCAAGAGCAAAGTGGAATAGTGTGGTTTACTTGCTACTAAGTACCTCAAACAAATCTCTGAATATCTCTTAAAGATTTTATGCCACTAACCTGGGAAAGCCAGTGATGACCTAGGAGCTGTACAACATAAAAATAGTGTACAACATAAAAATAGTGCAAAACGAAGAGAAGCAATTCAAGCATCAATGTAAAAAAGACATACATGAAGTTCAGTGTGATACCAAGGGGTCAGAGTTTGACTGGTTAGTGTCAAGAGTTAGCCCCTGCTGGTAATGAAGTAACTACACTTTTATGGTGGCCGAGAAGTGCACAACACAACCAAATTAGCAAAGCAAATAATAGCTGAAAACACAACAGAATTGAGCCAGTGCACAGCAAAATTACCAAAACAAATAAATATTTTTTAAGCACTGTATTTTAAGCCATGTGACACTCTGACACAATGCATGAGAGATCATGAGGCTGTTTGGAAGATGCAGAGAGCTGCTCGTCCCATTGAAGGTCACTACAAGAGTTTCCGTTGAGCACAGCCTGCATACAGCCCATTTTTGTGGGAGCAACAGTAGCGGTCTTAACCATCACGCAATTGCGTGGGGCCCCGGACATCTGTGGGGCCCTAGCTGGAAAGCTGAGCAAAACACTCAGGGGTGACGGCTGACGTGTTGTTTTGTGTTCAAGCACAGTGACGCTGTTTTCAGCTGTCTTGGAGTGGTTCACATGCATTATGTATTGTATTGTATGTGATTGTATTACTTCATAAGACATGGATTAAACCACCTGAGTTGTATGGATTACCTTTATGCAGCCTTTACCTTTATGTTCTTCTTGGCTTGAAAATGTTGGACCCCATTGACTTCCATTGGATGGACAAAAACACCTAATATATTTATCAAAATATATTTGATTGTGTTCAACAGAAAAAAAAAATAAAGTCATATGAGTTGGAGACAGCATAAAAGTGAGTAAATGATGAGTGAATTATCATTTCTGAGTGAACTATTCCTTTAAGACAGTGGTTCTCAACTTTTTGTTTTTGATGATTGCCCCCTACCAGCTCTAAACTAATAATAAAAGTGATATTGTTCATATATTTCAAAAATAAGTGAAAAGACCAATAATACTGCATATTTTGTCCCACTGAAATGATCATTCTACATTATAGCATTGATTTTGAGTTGGATGCAGATGTAAATTTACTCATATCAACAGCAGTAAAGTTATCTATAACATACATATATACAATAACTAGAGGTGCAGTAGAGCAACTAGAGGTGCAGTTAGGGGGGACTGCACAATCCCAAGTAGGAAAACTTCATTTAGTCAGGCCGTTTTTTCCTTCAGAGCATCATATCAGTGGAATCCAATACCACAATCAATTAGAGAATCCCCCATCTTATTCATTCAAGTATAATTTCAAGAAATGGCTCCTTGATAATCAACAATGTTGACACTGATGTTGTCTCCTTTCATCTATAACGAGACTATATTCATACTATATTTGTATCATTTAAGTGTTTTATATATGTGGTATTTAACTGTATCTAACTGAGTTGTATATGCTTTTTATCTGTTTTGTATATGTTTTTTTTATTTTTTATTTTATTTTATTTTTATTTGGAGGCCTAATAACATCAGTCAAAGGGACTGATGATGAAAATTAGCCTTTTGGCTGACTCAGGTACATTTACATTTATTTGAATATTGATTAATGTACATTGTCCCTTTTTAAATAATGTATAATAATAATAAAAATCTATAAAAAGTAAACAAAAATATTTTTGCCTATTTTTTAGGATTTACACATTTCTATTTCATCTGAAAAAAAAAAAAATTGTGAATTTTGCATTTGCCCTTTTAAAAATGAATTATTTATTTTTATAGTTTTGACAATAGTATTTGTAACAAGACCATAGTAAGCAAGCACATGAAAGCATGGATCTTCTTCACTACCACGGTTAGATGTAACATGATTATTGTAAAACAAACTATGGCATTTTTGAAATTATAAACAGTAGACCTACTCTAAACACATATAAAAACAATAAATACAAAATATAAATATGTATACGTTGAAACACAAATTGTAAAATGTAGCCTATAACAAATTTAATAGAGCTGAAGTAGTGATATGATAATATTTATTATTAATCTATTTCTCCCCTAAGTTAGTGTTACTATAGTAAATTCAAGGGTGGTGATGTAGAATTCTGTGCCGAATTTACATGTTTTCCGATGCTTGCGCCTTGCTTCACACTGATTCTCACAGAGCTGCGGGTTTAAGAGCTCGAGACCGGTCTGCAAGTAAAAACACACCTTCTTTGTCTTGTGCTGCTCTGTCCATTGAGCTGTATCCATCTACAGAGCCATGCAGGTGCATTAGCCGAGGTTGTGCCTCCGCCTGTGTATTTGACGCTGCTAAACCATATACTTCAGATGCGTTGCTAGACTTCAAAATCAGATGAACTGTGGTACAAATGTGTACCAACCAGTATAATTGAGAACTAACTGATATACTCCAAGTCTAGATAAACGTTTTAATGCAAAGAGGAACTTGACGATAGATTTGAATATTATGACTGATAAACACCCCCCATTTGTAACCTACAAATATTCTTCTTTAAAATTATAAATTAGACAGATGTGTGTATATCTTAATGGCAAAACTACTGGTACAATAAAGTAGTGAATGGGAGTCGACTCCAAAAGAGTCGATTCCACGACTCTGACTCATCCTAGAATCAGAGTCGACTCTGATACAGGAATCGATTATTTTGTTAGACACTGTATCTTTATGAACAGGACGTTGTGATTGGCTCAAAATGAATTGCCGTTCTTAAGAACCAATCACATCCTCTACAAACACCTGTCTTTTGGTGGGACACCACCTCATTCATCATGTGCGTTTGAGTGAGAGATAATGTGTGTGCGTGCAAAAGAGAGAGGCTGTGACAGATTTTAAAACTTTCGGAAGTTTGTGTAGTATTACATCAATGCAGGGGACAGTGGTTGGAGAAGTGGATTCTCCCAATTTATCTAGTTTCTATATGACAATGAAATTATTTCCGACCCAGCCTGTTTCTTGTTATTTTCCCTCTTAAAATTGGATATTGCAGCAACTAGGGAATGACATTGTTATAAGTCATTTTAAGGCAAATTTATGCAATTTCTCTAATTATATAATATGCCTATTAATAGTCATTGAAGTGAATCGAGCAAGAAAATATGTGATTTGTTTTTCCATCAGCATGGAAGCCATCTAGACTAAAATAAGCTTCTCCCATCCCACTAACGTTAGTGTTTGGATTTAGGTAGGAGAAACTGACTATCAGTTACAGAAAAAACTTCAACTTTATCACAGAGTGGCAATCGGATGCAATAAGCAGTGGACTGAGTGAGCTATATACGAGTGACAATTAAACTATGATTTTTATAATTCCATTGATTTTCCACTCATGCCTGACAAGCAATTTTGGGGGTGAAAATATATCACTTGGGAAGGCACTGCCCACTAATGGCCATCCGTGGTGATGGCCCTGAATTTTGAAACTATCCTGATTGAAAATAAATGCAGTCGAAGAGTCGATTCCATCGACTCCAACGGCTGGAGTCGGGAATCGGAGTCGACTCCAAAAAACTTGAAATCGAACACCCCTACAATAAAGACCTACCCTTATCATTTCTTTTTGCTTGCTAAAGATTTATATTATGGTACGTAAACATATCTTGGGACTGTGTCAATTTCAGGTGTCTTTTGCAATATACAGGCTATGAAACATATTTCTCCAAACACTAGCTTAAAAACTTTACTTAAAGGATCAAATATGTGAACAAACACACACACAAACACAGGTTAGTAGGTGGTGTCTGTTATTTTGTTTCAACTTCCTTCCTGCTGCTAGAATTTAGCGGTAATAAAGGTCCAGCAGTGACCACACCATTTTCATCATTTTGTTCCCCATCAGTGGGGCACAGGAAGTGGACAACCTCTCACTGACTAGCAGCATAATTACAAGCAACACAGTTCAGTGTAGGCCGGGAACGGTGGGTTAAATACCGGTGTTTATATTTGAGGGGACATGACATACTTTGCCCAACTGACTGTGTGGGTAGGCAATTTACAGCACCACAAAATTATTATAATAATTACAATTTTCATTTTGATGTTCCCGTTGATATGAAGAAGAGTTTTTTTTTCATATAGCAATTTGGGCCTAATCTTGGTTTGAAAGATGGATGGGACCAAATAAACCAAATAAAAGAAGATCATAAAGGTCTTCTTAGTGTAATAAACCATTATTCCATCCATCATCGTCCATCCATCACCAATGACACTGCCAAGTATGTAAACCAATATGCTGCTGTTTGAATCTTTAGGCAGTACCAGTCTTATTTTTGTTAATGAAAATTCAAACTACTATTTCTTTTTTTTTTTTCTTTTTTTTTTTTAATAAAAATAAAAACTAAAAGGACACATCCAAAGTTATAATACATAGGCCATTGTCTAATTTGAGTGGGCTACTTCGATAAGTTCAGATGGCAGGACTGTGTTGAGATGGGGGTAAATAAAACAGACATGTGGCATCAATGTGCAGAGTTTCACACTGGCCTATGGCTTGTTTGGCAGTCCTATTTCTTCATAATTTCAATTCTATCAGGCCTCAATCCCGATTGCATGCAGTAGGATGAAAGGAGGGAGAAAAGTCACTATCAGAGAAAATTACAGGAGATAAAAAGGGCAGGGACAGTGAAGATTACCCATGATTACCCGGGTGAATGCTACCGTGGGAGAGAGGGAAGCTGGGGCTCGGAGAGACAGAGAGAGATGGGAAGAGCAAGAGAAGGAGAGAGAGAGAGAGAGCAGGAGTGCAGGGCGAACGGAAATGAGGGTGAGCTACTAAAAGCCTCTCCATTTGATAAAAGGAAAAAATGCTTCCGTTTGCTCTTGATCTTTATAAATAACTGAATGATGTCTTATTTCGTATCAGGTCATCGTACCGCAGCACCAGACAAATGAGCATTGCTTAGAGCTCATATCCGATTCTCACAATTACATTTTGAGTTTATTACTTTTTTTGCTCTTTTGCGTAATGACCGTGACAAGATTTCCTACAGGAAATAACAAGTATTACCCACCATCATCCCACACACACATAATTATTCCAGTTTCTTCCAGCCAGTCTGTATTTATTCTCATCATCTTCGTTTACATATTATTACAACATTTTATCTCCTCACAATTTTCCACGTCTCACATCATGAAATGTTAGATATACTGTAGGTAGCAATTTCGGACTGACATAGATCAGTCTTGGTTATGGGTGGCTTTAAAAGGTAATAACCGTTCGATTGTAAATTTGAAAAAGCGCATACATGCATAAGTTCACAAAACGTTTCAGTCTGCCTGATATCAACATAATGTGACAGATGAGAAGCACACACATCAAACATTTACTACACAAAATTTCTGTTCTAAAGATGATGTTTGCACATCGATTAAATGCAAGTATAATTTGCAGTTGGATGTTCAACTTTTTTCGCATACTCTTTTTGTCCTCATAATTTTTGGCACATTATTATCATGCAGTTACACACTAACGTGATGATTGATGTATGCAGTCATGAAATCAAAGACCCTCCACTCAAAATCTCATGAAACACAAGTGGTCATGATGCATATTACCATGTGTAAATGACGAAGGTACCTGTCCACTTGTGATAGAATTGCCGAAACGCATTTTAAATACCAAGCAATAAACAGGACACACATACACAGTGGGAGAGTGAGTGAGTGAGAGAGAGAGAAGTAAAAAATCATGCACTAGGTTAAAATGGCTTTCTTGTTACTTTTTTATGTCAAAATAACAGACAGCAATTATTCAGTATTATCCATCAATGTTTAAATAAATCGGTAAAGGACGGAGAATTTCCGGAAAACGCTAGGGTTGGGTATTGATACAGATTTACCGATTAGATATAGATTCATATGGGTACATTTCTGTTACAATGTCCATTTTGCTTAGATATAAAATAAATTCTCTCTCAGCTAATGCTCCTAATTATATTATAACCTTCTAGGTACAATTTGAAAATCTAAATTTTATAAATTATATTTTACCATTAGTTTTTCATCAAATTGGTCACATTTTAGCTTTTGAAAAATGTTTAAATTCAGTCTATTCCATCAATTAATGTCTTGGAATTGCATATATATATATATATATATATATATATATATATATATATATATATATATATATATATATATTTATATATATACATACACTGGCGACCAAAAGTTTGGAATAATGTACAGATTTTGCTGTTTCGGAAGGTTGATATGTAGAACACATTAGAAGCTTAATCGGTACATTCTCTTTAAGACTAGCGGCATCAGCCAGTAAGCACATACCTAGGGATGTCCCGATACTGATACTAGTATCACAATTGGGTTCAATAATGGTACTCATACTTGTAAAAATGCTCCGATACCAAAAGCCGATACCATCTGAAGCACGGATGTCATTATGTAAACTTTCAGCACATTAATTAAAATCACGTGATGTCCTAGTGACATTATTTAACAGCAAAAGCTGTGATTTAATGTGATAAATATATAGTTTGCATGTGCAGTGTTTTAAATGTGAGTGCTTGTGAATGTGTGGAGCCGGTGTTGTGCAGGCATAAAGACACAAACTGCTCATACCTTTAAGAGATCTTTGGCTCATACGTGGAAAAAACTATTATGAGCATTGCTATGTTTGTAGCAGATGACAGCAGGCAGAGCGCTAATTAAATTTTAGCACGGGTCATGTAGTGATTACATATTTATTTAAATAGTTGCCTTTTACGGTTTAATAATCACTTTGAGTCACATAGCGACAGGCTTTTCTGGATTGAGAAGCTGCTGTCATAACATCAGAGCTCCTTGGTCATAACAATACAGAAACACTTCAAAATAAAAGCTCTGCCAAAATGAAAAAGTATGACAGAAATACAGTAGATAACTACAGTATAGTTATGTAATATTCACTGTTATACTACTACTACTACTACTACTACTACTAATAATAATAATAATAAATCAATAGTATTTGCATTATATTTAAGCAATATCTCACATCTGTAATGCTCTGTTATGCAGCACTTTATTTGACAAAAATAACTCCAATATTGTATTTAGGATTATGCTGTGAGGTTCTGTATAAAATCACTTCATTTGATAAAAATAATACAATATCTTGTTGAAAATTTATTGTTATACATTCATTTGATTAAAGTTTTAATGAATTTATATATTTAAACACCATTTTGATGATACAGTTTAAATACACTTTTGATATGGAGTTCAGAAAAAACAAAACAAAACAGGAATCGGACTTGTTATTGGCAAGTACTAAAAAAAGTACTCATACTCCTCCTCAAAAATTGTATCAGGACATCCATACATACCTGTATAACGAGAGAAGACGTTTCTTTAGCGCATCAATGTGTGATTACAATTAAACGTTTCTTTTTTTCTTTTTCTTTTTTTTTTTTATTTATTTATTTTTTATCAACAACTGACTGTAAAAAACAGAAAGGGTATTAAAAGAGACATTATTCAATGACACATGGATCTGTGGATCTCGTCTTTGGACACACAGAACTAGTTAAACTTTTACTCTCAACACACAGTGAAAGGACCTCTGTGCTAATAACTTCTCCACTATACTACTCAATCACTGGTGAGTCAAATCTGAACATTTACTTGCCAATAGGTAATCATAGACATTTTTAGTTGCATAGTGTGATATTTGGTTGCAAATGCAAGTGATTTACTTGCATTATAGAGGGTTGCCACATAGAGTGAAAGATCGATCTTGGGATTTAAGAATCAATATTGAGATCATTCTAACAAAGATTGTGATGCATCTGAAAATCTATATTTTTACCCAGCCCTAGTTAACGCAACCCCTGGTTACGTCTCTTTCGACCCAATCCACCAAAGAATATAAATACAGCTGGTTCTGCGTCAGCAGCCTGCAATAACACAATATGAGGAAACGGCTGTTTGTCTCTAGATGACTCTAGGAACACACACAGTCATACACACAAAGATGACAGTCTCTGAGATAAAATTATGGTGTGGATTAAGCTATACACTCTAACTCCTCTCCAAAAGTGGTATAAAAAAATAAGAAAAAGAAAGTTATATTGGGTAGTCTCTGGGAAGACTGCCAGAACCGGTCCACAACACCACAAATAACAAAAAGTCATCTCAAGATTCAATCTCACTACTTTATTTGTGCTTGTTTACTGTCAGCTAGAAACTCAGTCTGATAGTTTCAGAGTGGCCCACTTTCAGGGGATGAGGTAGAAAAGCTGATGTTCTTGCTTTTTGCCATGGATTTAGCTTGGAATGAATCTCTCACACTTGGGTCAAAGAACACATTTTAAAAGAAGCTCTGAGTCCTTCTAGCCGATTATGACACTCTCTAAGCTTTTAAGTTCATCCCTTTACATAAATTCATGAAATGGTTTTATGAACCTGTGTTCCTATAGAACACCACAGTCTGATTGTTTTCTGCCATAGGGGAATTGATTATTAACAATATCTTATAAAACATTTAAAGGGGTCATGAATTGCTCTTTTTTTATATAGTTTTATTATTTTATTATTTATCCACTGATAATGTTAGAAAAGTTCCCTTTCGTAGGAACTCGAGCTGCATAATCGCATTGGGACACGCCCTGAGTGTCACATGGTCTGAAGCCCTTGAACAATAAAGCCAATTTATTGGCTGGTAGCGCTTAAGCATGCCCCTAGGGAGCTATGTCACGGGCTCCATAAAAGTACTCACTTTGGTGCCATCGAGTCAGATTTTCTGTTCTTCAGTGCACGATCTCTTCTAGCCTGTGTTGTACCAACGACTCATGTCGAAGAGAGGATCATTATTATTCTCCCTTTTGAGTGGCAACACAGGATGGAATTTAAGAAGTGATTCACGTTGTTTTATACAGCGTAATTTTTTAGAGCAATTTTAATGTGTTTTTTTTCCCCAAACATTACAAAGGTCCGACAGGGACAGTGGCGCTGTTCGAGGCTCGCAATTTCTCACCACAAGGCGTTATCCCCACTTCTTCCAGTTCCACGGCCTCCAGATTGGGGTTCCATGTGCGGGGGCAGTTTGGGATTTTCGGCTTTGTGTCCGAGAAGATTGGAGTGCGAACGGACATCAGATTCTTCCTCATGTTTGTTGCCCTCCCCTTTAGCGAAAGCACGAGTCTCATCGGACATGCTCTGAGGCCTAGCTCGGCATTTGTTTTTTCTTTTTCTGATGAACAAGCATGTGAAAGAGTTACCATTTGGGTCTTGAGCCATCGCTCTCAAAGAACACTGTATGAGAAAATTTGTATGAAGGTTAGGAAACAAATTGGCCCCTTTGTCCTTATTGTCTTTTCTGTCATTCTGGGAGAATGCACATGAATAAGGCAATGGAGAAGCAGCCTCTGCCTTTCTGTCTCTCCCCTCCCCGTTCGAAGCATATTGCTCGCTGCGGAAGAGATCATGCATGGACCAGTGAGCCCAGCCAGAGAACAAGGGGGCTGGAATAAGAGAATATTCCCCAACAGAGTGATGGCGAACCAACATGCGAGCACTTTGTCGGTGCCATTATTCTTTTGGGATTCTATCAGATGCGAGGTATTTTAACTTATTTTTATTTTTATTTTTTTTTGTCTTTAGCTTATTCGTGGACCACGTGGGTGTTCTGGTGAGACAAGACAGCACTGCTGTCTCTGCTTGATTTTTTGGTGGTGGCATGGATGTTGTTCTTTTCAGTCAGCTGTTGGATCTACACACAATGGTTTTGCATTTCAACCAAGTGCATCACGTTAAGAAATACCTTGAGCTAATATCGGCTTCATTTGGAATTTCCCTTGTTTTTCCCCCCACGCCTAGCGCTGGGGAAAGAGTTGGTCAAGGCAGTGCTTTTGATCGTGAGGGTGTTCCCCATAAAACATTGGGACTGGTTTAGTTCTAACCTGTTTTTTTCAGTACACCAATTTAACTCATTCTCCGCCATAATTTACACTGGCGAACGAGCATTGGATATTGTCATCTTGAGTTTTTACTCTGCCTCCAAGACCATGGGTCTTGGGGCACAAGCAATATAACTCAATGTACGATAAAAATAGGTCTACACACGAGCCTGATGGGCTTGCTGTGTAATGAAGGATGAGCCCCTATTCAGTGAACAAAATTGGACCATATAAACATATCCGTTTCTATCCTGTTAGCCCTTCGGTCAGTATAGGGATGAGTTTGACTTTGTACATGCCTTGAACGTCCGACAATCAGAATCAAAATAAGCTTGTCAGAGCCAGGAATCGAACTTGGGTCTCTGGTGCAAGAGTCTTCTACCACTGAGCCACAGAAGGGAGTTGAACCCAATAGTCAGATGCGCTCGTAAAAGAACTCAGAAGAGTTTATTAACAAAAATAGCAAAAGAGCACAAAAAGCAATTTCTTACTGACAATCACAAAAAACAGAAAAATCTTTAGTCCAAAAAAGGATCTGAAAGGAGGAAAAATAATCTCCAAAAAACTCAGGAAAAAGATATCAAAAAACAGCAAAAAATAAACACGGGGAAAGAACAAACCAAAAGGCTTACAAAGTTTAGTACTTGGAACTAGAGCAAACTTACGGCAGTAACATCAATAACCAAGCAAAGAAACAAAGGAAGTGAACAACTTAAATACACAGTCCAGAACGAGGCACAGGTGAAAACAATAACACATGATAAAATGGCGGGAAACTGAAAAGAAATACAATGAGGGCCTCTAGTGGCCAAAATAAAACATTAAAGCAGAAAACTCTGACAGGGCCCCTCCATCCAGGAACGGCTCCTGACGTTCCCTCCTGGACGACTGGACTTGTGAGCATGAAATTCTTGAATTAGTTCGGGGTCCAAGATGTCCTTGGCAGGGACCCAGGAGCGCTCCTCAGGGCCATATGCTTCCCAGTCCACAAGATACTGCCGGGACCCACATACTCGACGGGCATCCAGTATTCTGTGGACTGTGTAGGCTGGCTGGCCACCAATGATACGAGGAGGGGGAGGTTTACCTGTTGCAAGAAAAGGAGAAGACAAAACAGGTTTTAACAGTGAGACATGAAAAGTGGGATTTAGCTTCAAAGACCTAGGTAAATATAAATGGTAAGTAACTGGGTTTACTTTCCTGACAATCCTGAAGGGGCCAATGAACCTCTGGGAAAGTTTACGGGATTCCACCCAGAAGGGAATGTTCTTGGTGGACAGCCAGACTCTTTGGCTGGGGCGCAGAGTGGGGGCAGGTCTGCGTCTACGATTGGCCTGGTGTTGATACTGCTGAGAGACCTTCAAGAGCTTGAGTCAGGCTTTTTTCCATGTCTGGCGGCAACGTTTAACGAACTGTTGAGCAGAGGGAACTGCAACCTCCACTTCTTGCTCAGGGAATAGAGGAGGGGTGTATTCCAACTGGCACTCGAAAGGGGACATGCCTGTAGCTGAGGAGCGAAGGGTATTGTGAGCGTATTCTGCCCACATGACGAAGGAAGACCAAGAGGACGGGTTGTTAGCTGCCATACACCTCAGTGTAGTCTCAAGATCCTGGTTAAGCCTCTCCGTTTGCCCATTGGACTCCGGGTGGAACCCAGAAGATAGACTCACTGTAGCCCCCAGAGATTGACAAAATGCCCGCGGAAAATTGGGGTCCTCGATCAGAGACGATGTCTTGTGGGATGCCAAAGACTCGGAAGATGTGGTTTATAATCAATTCAGCAGTTTCTTTAGCGGTGGGTAGTTTGGGCAGAGGAATGAATCAGGCGGCCTTGGAGAATGTCAACTATGACCATGATAGTGGTGTTGCCTCGTGATAGTGGAAGTCCAGTGATAAAATCCATAGAAAGATGAGACCAAGGTCTATGAGGTATGGAGAGAGGATGCAATAGCCCCTGTGGAGAGCGGTGAGGGACCTTATTTTGGTTGCACGTGGGACATGCATTTACAAATGTTGTCACATCCTCCTTGATAGTTGGCCACCATCGTCTTTGGAGGAACTCAAGAGTGCGAGAGGTACCAGGATGACAAGTGAGACGAGAGGAGTGTCCCCACTGGAGGATCTGGGAGCGGACAGCTTTAGGGACAAACAGGCAGTGGGTTGGCCCCCCCTCCTGGGTCAGGTTCTCGGGCTTGGGCTTGTTTTACAGTATTTTCCAGATCCCACCTGATAGGAGCTATTATCTTGGAACTGGGAATAATTGATGCAATAGAATCTTCCTGAGGAGTGTTTACATATACTCGGGACAAAGCATCATGTTTTAGGTTTTTAGAGCCGGGGCGGTAGGATAAGATGAACTGGAAACGGTTGAAGAATAAGGACCAACGTACCTGGCGGGGATTGAGTCGCTTTGCCTGCTGAATGTATTCCAGATTTTTATGGTCCGTGAGTACTTGGAATGGGTGTTTGGCCCCCTCAAGCCAATGCCTCTACTCTTCAAGCGCTAGCTTAACTGCCAGTAACTCTTGATCCCCAACATGATAGTTCGTCTCAGTCTGTGTAAGGCGGTGGGAAAGGAATGCACATGGATGCAACTTGTTGTCCCAAAGAGGGGAGGACAGCACAGCTCCAACCCCTATGTCCGAAGCATCGACCTCCACGATGAAGGGTTTATCTGGGTTAGGGAGAATGAGAATAGGTGCAGAGGTAAAATGGCTTTTGAGTTTGCTGAAGGCCAACTCTGCTTCATGTCCCCAATTAAAGCTGGTTGTGTTCCCCTTGGTGAGGGCAGATAAAGGAGCCGCCACAGAACTGAAGTTCCGGATGAACTTGCGATAAAAATTGGCGAAACCAAGGAAACGCTGTACTTCATTTACCGACGAGGGGGAGGGCCAATCCACAACTGCTTGAACCTTTTGAGGGTCCATTTGTATCTGGCCAGGCTTGATAATGAACCCCAGGAACTGAACTTTGGTCACATGGAACTCGCATTTCTCAGGTTTAACATAAAGATGGTTATCGAGAAGACGTCTGAGAACCTTACTGACGTGTTTTACATGTTCTTGGAGGGAACTCGAGAAGATGAGCATATCGTCCAAGTAGACAAACACAAATTGGTTGAGCATGTCTCTGAGAACATCATTAATGAGAGCTTGAAATGCTGCAGGAGCATTGGTGAGACCGAAGGGCATAACCAAATATTCATAGTGCCCAGTGGGCGTGTTGAAGGCGGTCTTCTATTCATCTCCTTGCCTGATGCGCACGAGATGGTAGGCATTGCGCAAGTCAAGCTTAGGGAAGATGGAGGCTTCTTGCAGAATTTGGAAAGCAGTGGTCATTAATGGCAAGGGATAGCGGTTTCGAACAGTGATCTTATTAAGGCCCCTGTAATCAATACATGGCCGGAGTCCACCATCCTTCTTCCCAACGAAAAAGAATCCAGCTCCAGCAGGGGAAGTGGATGGTTGGATGATACCTGCCGCAAGGGATTCGTTAATGTATTTGTCCATAGCAGTTAGTTCGGGGGGAGACAAAGAGAATATACAACCTCTGGGGGGCAGGTTCCTGGGAGCAGCTCAATGGCACAATCATAGGGGTGATGAGGAGGTAAGGAGGTGGCCTTCCTTTAGCTGAACACTGCCTTGAGGTGATGGTACTGAGCAGGGACTTGAGACAGATCTAGGGTTTCTTGGAACTCGAGAACAAGATCAGGGGAATTCTTGGCCAAGCATGTAGTCTGACAGGTGGGACCCCAACTGAGAACAGCGCCAGTGGACCAGTCAAAGTGTGGGTTATGCTGGAGGAGCCAGGGGTGACCGAGGATAATAGGAAACTCTGGAGTCTGTATAAGGTGAAAGCACATTCTCTCCTGGTGCTGGTAAGTGACGAGACCAAGGAGAGAGGTGAGTTGGGTTATTTTCCCTGGAGCTAACGGTCTTCCATCCAAGGCTGTTGCAGTTAGGGGGGCAGGAAGGGAATTAATAGGAATCTGGAGACTCTTGGCAAGGGAAATATACATGAAATTCCCAGCAGCACCAGAATCAATCAATGCCCGGAGTTGGTGTTTTTGATCTCCAAGTGAGTGTGATGGGAAGGTGAAGCTGTGCGTGTAACTTCCGTTACAGTCCTTCCTTGCCTGTACGGGACTGGGCGTTTCCTGAAAGCTCGGGTCAGGCAGAGCGAAAATGACCATACACTCCACAATATAGACAACAGCGCTCTCTCATGCGACGGTCTCATCTGATGGGGAAAACCTAGTCTTTCCCAATTGCATGGGTTCCGAGGACTCGTGGGGCACTGGTAGCATTGGAGCAAGTGCTGGACTGGCAGACAATGTGGAAACAGATGGCCGGTTCAGGCTTCTCTCCCTCAGGCGATTATCCAGCCGGACTGCTTGATCCATGAGGGTCTCGAGATCACGAACAGGTTCTCTGGTAGCCATATCATCCTTGATTGCCTCAGACAGACCATTCAGGAAGCACACCATGAGGGTCTCGTCGTTCCAGCCGCTCCCTGCTGCAACTGTCCGAAACTGTATGGCATATTCAGCCGCGCTGCCATTACCTTGTTGGAGGGCGAGAAGTCTCTTAGAGGCTTGCCAGCCACTGAGGGGGTGGTCAAAGACTCGCTTGAACTCTTTTTCAAACACAGAATAACTGGAACAGAAGGGTGCCTGTGCCTTCCAGACCGCTGTTGCCCAAGAAAGAGCCTTGCCAGAAAGGAGGGTAATAATATATGCAATCTTGGCCCGATCTGAGGGGAAGGAAGATGGTTGTAATTCAAATGTGAGAGAGCATTGAGTCAGGAACCCATCACATGCACTGGGATCACCTGAAAAATGTTGCAGTGAAGGTAGGCAAGGTTCAATCAGGGGAGAGAGTACTCAAGAATCCGGAAGGGGTACCAAGGCAGCAGGAGAAGCAGTAGCTGAAGTAGAGAGCAGCCAGTCCAGGATCTGACGAACAGAAATCATGAGATCCAACAGCACTTGTGAGTGTTTAGCCATCACAGTCTCCTGCTGGACTAGTGCTAACTCATGGTGTTGGATTGTAGACTGCTGCTGAGCAATTGTGGCCAGGAGTTCTTGAGTGTTAGGCATCTCTGGGTTCATAGTGTGGCTTGGTTATTCTGTCAGAGCCAGGAATCGAACGTGGGTCTCTGGCGCAAGAGTCTTAATTTCTACCACTGAGCCACAGAAGGGAGTTGAACCCAATAGTCAGATGCGCTCTTAAAAGAACTCAGAAGAGTGTTACACATAACCAAGACATTTTTTTATTTTATATATATATATATTTTTTTTTTTTTTTTTTTTTTTTTTTTTTTGCATTAAAACAGTTATAATTTAGTAATATATGACCTTGGACTCAGGTACAAACTCAGAGAAACAACCCTCTCAGTAGATCTGCGTGCTCTGACACATCTGGAAGAATTTCTGCTCTTAGTAATATTTCTGATTTTGTTGTTCCATTTATGTTCATTAGATCGGACAAAAGAGAAAAATACTTCCAGAACCAAGACGGCTGAAAAAGAGAGCAGGTACTGTTGCGGTGAGAAGAAGTTGAGGTGGGACATATGAAATAACCAATAGACTTTAGTGTACATGGCCGGTGGTAGGTAGAGGGAAAATTCAGATAGAATTTGATTGCAGGGGCATATACAATTTTTTTTTCCAAACAAGTCATCAATATCTTTGACTGCAACTTTTAAATACATACAGTAAATCTGCTAAATGTTGATTTTTACAACTTTAATGACAACAGTAGAATACAGACAGATTCAAATCTTACAGCCAAATAAGAACAATACTAATATACACAGATAATATATTTTTTTTTTAAATCCATGTTTGTTTCTTTAACAATTTACTCCCACCTCTTAACATAACCAAACAGATTTTCAGAGTGCTAGCATGTATTAAGAAGCTTCAGTTGGCTCCTCAGGCTGTGGCTAACCTCAGTGAAATATGCAGTTTACAGATTTGAGAGACAAAAGTAAATTTCAGCTGGCTTAGACCACACTGACCCAACCGTGACTGACGCCACACCATGGCCTCTGGCCACGCAGGGAATTATGGGATGTCCATGTGGATTATCAGGAAGAGAAGGGAGAGTTTTTTCTTTCTCTCTCTTTCTATCTGTTGCATAGACCAGCGTTTCCCAAACTGGAGTTTGCGGACCCCCGGGGGTCCTTTTTAAATAGCCAGGGGGGTCTGTGGAAAATTCACCTGAATTGTGAACATTGTGTTGCAATTTTGTAATTAAATAAGCAATAAAAAAGTGAGGGAAAAAAAACTACTTAATATAAAGCTATTGATAGTATAAAAATACAACTTAACAGAAATTTAGAACAATATATTCAAACAGCCTATTTAAAAAAAGTTGAAGATTCTAGACCGCAAATGAAGTGTGAGGAAATCTGCTCATTCTCATGGTAACAGTGACTTCTCTGATTGGTGAATGATTCTCGCTTCAAGATGACTCGAGGGGAAATATTTTTTACACGCGTTATCTACAGGAGTTTTTTGTGGATTACATTAGACAATATCCATCAAACACTGAGACACGGAGCTGTTAATTAATTAATTTTGTTACTTCATCCAGTAAAAAAAGGGGGTTAACAGAACGTATTTCAAGTTATATTGAATGTGAATATTCAAAAGCCTAGATAAAGTATGCTACTGTCATATCATATTTAATTAGTATTATAGTTAGTATAATATGATGATTGACGATCCAGCTTCATGTCAAATGCAATAATACATTTCCTAACACAGTGACCCTTACTTTAACCATAGGCCTACCATCTGTCTAATAGTGGCCAATATTAATTCATTTCATTATATTTATGCAGTATTTATCATTTTCCGCTTCAGTATAACTGTCATTTATGTGGATATAAATCGCGTCCCATTTGCTGCCTATCAGAAGAGAGCCTTTATGAATTTGATCTCAACCCATTTTACATTATTCTCCGTCTCTTTTATTTCATACTCACCCTACTACCCAATTCACTAGTCATCCAGAAATAGGAAAGGTTGTCTTTATGACGCTGGATCAATATTTGTTATTGTTACTTTGTGAGTTTCATCAGAACTCAAAATTCAAAATGATGATAATGACTGAATAATAGTAATTTGTTTTGTTCATTTTTCCATGGACATTTGAGCATGTAAACATTCAATAATTTGTTGTGTGAACTTCATCCATTACAAGTGCACATATTTCGCTACATTTCTGTAGAACTACAGTACTTGGTGAATTTGTTTCTGATGGGGCACTTATAAGCTACGCTTTCTAAGTGTTGGCTGGCTGCTTGCCATTATTTCCTATGGTAATGTTGACATTTTTTAATCTAAAATTATTGGTTGTTTTGTTGGACTGAATTAAGGATTGAAGTCAAAGTGTGCATAATATCCATTTTGACGATGTTATGTGGAGTATCTGAATTAATTTTGTTATTTGAATGTATTAAGTGCTATCATTAGTATTTTTAGCATTTCCGGTTTGACATCAGGAGAGATAGAGAGAGATAAAACACACCTTATAAATCATTTAAAAGTGTCTTGTATGTCTTAACAGGTATTTTGGTTTTCTTTCGAGTCTGTATATGTTTTAAAAGAGATTGCATTCATTTAAAGCATTTTGGTGGAAGATTGACACTTGTATATCAGTATTGTTTATATATATATATATATATATTAAAGGTGTTTTTCCCTTTAAATTGTTTTTCTTTTAATCTCATATATGCTGGTGGATTTGTATTTCCAAATAAGCAGATCATAAAAAAAAAAATCTTGGTCTTTATTTCACTGGTGCATGTGTATTAAATTATTTGTTAATGCAGCATAATGTCATGACTTAAGAGGGGCACATCATTATTAACTCATTATTAGCTACCCATGAACCCATGACTTGTTAATGCATCATAATGTCATGACTTTACTTTGTGGGGCACATCATTATTAACTCATTGTTAACAACTCGTGAACTATAATCAACAGATGACATGCTAATGCAGCATCATGTCATTACTTTACTTGGTGGGGCACATCATTATTAATGTACTAATAATATCAACTACACATGTACTACACTAGTATTCATCCCAGTTAAATCACATATTTTTTTAGAATAATTTGGTTTGTTTGTCATGATGTTAAAGCTGAGATGCAGACATTGCCTGTGCTTGAATGACAAGTGAACTGAGTGGTAGGACCCACAGTGGTAGGTGAGTATGAAAGGAAAGAAATGGAGAATCACACAGAATGGGTTGAGATAAATTACTATTACAATGAATAATTATTGGTGGCAATCATTAAAGGAAAAGTTCACCCAAAAATGAACATTATGTTGTTATTTACTTACCCTCATGCAATTCCAGATGTGTATGACTCTCTTTTCTTCTGCAGAACACAAAAAAGATTTTTAGATGAATATCTCAGCTCTGTAGGTCCAAAAAATGGTGAATGGTGACCAAAACTTTGAAGCTCCAAAAAGCACATAAATGCACATCTGGAATGGCATGAGGGTGATTAAATGATGGGAGAACTATTCCTTTAATATGTTCAACATTTGATAATGACGATCCAGGTATATTATGCAGAATAATCCTGTGTCATACAGTGATGTTTGTGGCGAAACTGAAGACATTATGATCATATTAAATTATGCATATTTAATTCAAGGTTAAAGTAATTCACATTATTTCTTATAAAGCCTGTTTGATTTAGTTTATTCCCTAATGTTAATTAATGCATCAACTAACAAACATGTACTAACATGTAATTAAGGTGACCGTTATTAATGCATGAATTCATATGACTCATGTTGTAGTTAATATTAGCTCATCATTAGTTCCTGATTAGTCCATTCCTTAACTCATCATTAATTTATGCAGAGGTAGCTATTAATTCAGGTATTAATTCATGATTACTCATGTACTGTTATTATAAAGTGTTACCACTAACTCCAATATGCTGACCAGTCTTTCTGAGCATAGTCACATAAATGGGTGTTTCTTCAACTTCGGGCACTATAGCAATGTGGACTTCTAGAAAGTAAAGTCTTATTTAAAAAAAAAAAAATCACTCTTTAACTTAAAAAATGTCTACAAACAATTTTCAACTGTGTATGTACATGCATCAAAGGAAATGAGTCATAAAAAAAAACAAATATTTAAATGCTATATGCTTATTTCATGCTATCATATATATATATATATATATATATATATATATATATATATATATATATATATATATATATATATATATTAATACAACTGTCCCACTGTTGTGGCATCATTTCCAACTCACAAAACAAGTTCACATTTAACAAGTTAGCATTAAGCATCTAATATATATACGTATACACACACACACAACAGTTAGTTCATATCCTCGAATCTGATTGGACGAGAGATGTTCCATGAGTACTGATGTTCTCACACCATCATCACTCTGACGCTTCACTGTGGGTATTACTCCACTGTGTTCGTGCCGTTCTAAACTAAAGTGTAAGAGCAGTGCAGATGTGTTAAGAGCTACTGTATATGTGTCTCTTTACATGAGCCAGTAAGGTGAGGTGAAGTGAGTCAGCATCAATCAGTGTTTACATACAACAGTGCTATGTGATTGCTTGTATTACTACTACACTACTAAAGCTAGAAAATAGCTTTAAACGGCTTTAAACTAACAACTTCAGCAATACGGCTCATCATAGCTGAGAGACACAACAGACTGATTAATTACACTAACTCAAGGCGCTTACCTCTTACTGGACTTTCCACATTGGAGAGGACATACTGTTTAAAATGGCGGTTTCTATAGAGAATGAGTCTTGTGCACCGGCTACCGCAAAATAGGGAGAAATACCCCCGCTTGGACAGCTATGTTTCCACTGAGAAAGCTGATCTTCAGAAAGCTGACAGCATCTCTGCTTGGTAGTGGCAAAAGCACACACTCCATCTCTCTCTCTCTCTCTCTCACGCACACACACACACACACACACACTCACACACATACACACACACACATCCATCCTTGTTTATCCAATAACTTGGTAGAAACAGCACAAGCCGTGATACTATTTCTGAAGTGACATTTCTGATTTACTAACAAAGGCTTGGATGCATCATTTGGTTTGAACCAGCAACGGCAGATTCTGATCCATTGCGTAAGAATGTAGTTCCATGCACAAATGTGTTTTTTATGACCTTATTCAGTTTTTCCTAATTTTTTTTAATTTACTTGTTCATTGAACTGTTGTATATAAGCAATAACACACTCGCAATCGTGCTATATGGCCCTAAATCAGCACTGCTATGATTCGGCCGAAGGCCGAGTGCCTTGGGTAATCGCACTCTTGCTCGTGTGATATTGCTTAAATACATGCATATATATATATATATATATATATATATATATATATATATATATATATATATATATATATATATATATATATATACCTACCTGTATATTACATGCTAAATGCTAACTTGTTTTTTGTGTTGGAAATGACGCCACAAGAGTGGGACAGTTATATATATATATATATATATATATATATATACATAAAAATAATACAAAAAAACATTTTAACACAATACAAAATAAAACTGCTTTAATTGATTGCTCGCATTTGCTACATTAAGAAAAAGGGAAGAATATGGAAACATTGAGAACGTGAAAAAAAAACTGACAAACAACAGTACTCATTACTCAACTCCTCCTTTATTCATCCATCCTTCCCTCATCCTCTCTCTCACTCTCCGTCTCTCAATAATTTCTCGCGCTCTGTTGACAGGCATTAAGGAATGTCATTAACTGACACTCAATCCACAGGTTGGTCCAATAGAATTCCTCTTTTCCACTCACTGTTAAATCCAGGGCTTTAGACGTATCATTTGCCAGCTGTCACTATTCATTCTTCTGTTTTCTTCATATGTCATCTTTCACATTCTGCTCGTTTGTCCATTTATTCTGCACTCTCCTACTGGCTTTTCATTAAAGACATAACTACAAATGGAAAGTAAGCAAAAAAGAGATATTACTTGGAAAGAGATGAAAAGTTAGGCACATATGACATACATTTAGCATGGAAGGAATTAAACATGTCTAAACACCAAACACTCTCATAATACCTGAGGCTAAACAATTATTAAAGGTATCATATTCTCCACTTCTGTAGCATTTTATCATTTTCACTTAAGTCCACTTATACTGTTAGTCAAAGTGTTTTGCACCAAAGAGAGTCATAATTTGACCACTTTCCATCCTCTCTCTCTCTCTCTCTCTCTCTCTCTCTCTCTCTCTCTCTCTCTCTCTCTCTCTTTTAATTAAAAAGGCTGTTTTGCTACTGTTCCTTTGAGGCTTCCATATCTAAATGACCTCTGTTATGATTGGCTAATGTTTTCATATGAGAAATGAGTAACAACACACCAACAGAGTTGCAGAATACTAAATAGTTGTTGATGTGCAAATGTGGGTAGTCATATTTTAATGTGCTAATGGTTGTGACATCCTATAACCAGGAACAAGCCATTTTTGAAGCTTAGTTGCAATAAAAAAATCAGGGTGGACTGGGGAGGAACTTTTAACCTGACACAGCATTTCAAAAACATTGCGCTCCAGCCAAAGTTGTCTGTCTGGTGAAAATGTACAAAGAAAACTAATTATAATAAAAAATAAAAATAAAAATAAATAAAAAAAGCAGATGGAATGCAACATGTATGAACGGCCCCTTAAAATGCTGTCTAGGTAGGCACCCCATTAGGTTTTTAGTGAGCTAGTGTCCAAGGCATCATTCTCAAATTACAGTTTTACTTGAACATTTTTATTTGCAGTACCTCTCTATATAATCAGACAGCACAAACACTTCAACATTTCCTATGTTTTTATTCACCTTGACGGTGACAGCAGCAAAGGTGGAGAGAGAGAGATCATTAAGCGTCCTGTCTCTGTACTGAGGGGACTTCAGCACATGGAAGAGAGGAGGACAGGCACTTTTATTAGCTACTATTCTGTACAGATGGTGTAGAGCAGGCGAGTCAGGCCCTCTGGGATTAAAACCTGGGGCTTGATTAAGCATCGGCCCTGGCGAGGGTGCGTCTGAGTGGGGGGCCACCTGGAGGAGCTTCCCCTGGAGGAATGCACTCCTAACCCTGCCCTCCCTCTGCCTCTGTCAGGAGGCGGCAAGGACATGAGGGGGGAGAGAGAGAAAGGAAAAGAGAGAGAGAATGCTGAACAATGGAAACCAAGGTTACATCATAAACAAGTCATTTAAAAAAAAAAAAAAAAAAAAAAACATTCGAGCAGGGCGGAGAGGTGAAAAGAAATAATGTTCACCGTTATCGCTTAATAAAATGTTAATCTGTTTGACCCTGAAATTTCCTTTTACAGCCTGCAGCCTGGGTCAAAGAGAAGGAGGGGGTCGCTCATGATTAAACCTGCAGTATATGTGTGAGAGGAGAGGTGAGGAGAGTTTGGTCACTGACCATCTCATGCATATTGCACACAACAATGGCAAGTGCTGAGTACAGCGACGCCATGCAAAGGGCAGACGTGTGAGAGACAGCTCTGCGAATGTCTTTGGAACGTGTTCTTGAAAAGCTTGAAGATCTTGAGAATAGAAGCCGCAGGAATAACATTCAAATTGTTGGAATTCCTGAGCATGAGGAGGGCAGAGAGATGGTGAAATTCCTAGAGGAGCTTTTCCCAAGTCTGCACGACATAACAGGCCACAAGCTGGAAATCGAGCGAGCTCACAGAGTCCCAGCTCACAGATCTGCTGAGGGAGGAAGGCCCCGATCGGTTCTGGGCAAATTTTTTAGATCATCCGATAAAAATTTTGTGTTGCGCCAGGCGAGGAGCAAAGGAAACTTTCTTGGAAGAATTACAATATTTTCTTGTTCCCTGACTTTGTGAATTCGACAAGAGAGAAACGTGATCGGTTTAGGGAATGCAAGAAACTCTTACATCAGCGGAAGATCACTTTTACTCTGATGTTTCCAGCTGTTGGGCCTCATGTATTCAGATAGAAGACAAAGGCAGGCCTAGCACAGTCGTAAAACCTAACACAGGCCCCCACATACCAAGTCGTACATCTTACTGATAAAAATCGCACCAAAATCAAACAAAGGGAGTCCAAAACAGACTACAAATCCCATGAAGCCTTGCTCACTAAAGGATCGAACTCTCAACTCCTATTGGATGAGGCACACAACAGAACGCACTTCAACCATGACATCATCAGGAGTAGAAATACCTCTGAAATGCTTCCGGGATTTGCTTCCAGCAACTTTGTTCGCCATGTATAGACATAGCTCATCGCTGCTCTCAGGTGCAACCTCGTGGCACAAGGAAGTAACGTCCAACTTGAAACTGTGGCCATACAATCTCCGTCTCGCTGGACAAGTTGAGATTACTCTGTGTTCAACCGAACACTCTAACGGATCCGAAGGAGACCGCCGAGCAATCCGCATCTTCACCCGTTTGCCTGCAGAAGTGAAGAGATTAAAGATTTCTCTTCCATCTTCAATCAAGTCGACATTTCTGATTTCTCCGCCAGCCTGCCAAGAATCAGCAGCCATACGCCCGCCGACAGAGCGAGGAAATGGCCTCCCGTCATCACCCGAGCCTCGAGGAACCGAGTCTGAGTTAAAGGACGGATGAACACACATTCTGCATCCTCATGCGATTCAAGTAAGAGGTTTACGTCTGGGCAGAGACAGAATATTATAGTGTGTTATTCTTGTGTTTCAAGGTTTTTGGTTTACGGACCGCCATGTCCGCTCATTATTAATACTCAGGGTATTAATTATCACGAATTTGATTTGCTGTATTGTGGTCCAACCAAATTGGACTGTTGTGCATTTTTGCCATCGTGGGTGAGACCGGCAAACTGAGTTTATCCATTAAAGAACCAAAGAACGCGGGACTGTTTACGAGCCGTCCACTGCGTCTCTGAGTGATAAACTAACAGCTGCTTTCTCTCCCACGATCGTGAAATTGGCTTTGGGGCCGTCACTTAATTCTCTCTCTCTCTCTCTCTCTCTCTCTCTCTCTCTCGTACTAACCACACACAAACACACACACACACGACCCCTCACAAACATTCTGGCACATATTTTTGGCTCGTAGATAGCTTCGTGCTAAAGCTCAGCTTTGTCCCTAAGCTATTGTACAAGCAGATACACACGGTAACTGGTAGATGCCATTGACTGGTTTCTCTCCGCCCACATTCGCGGCCATTACTTTACTTCGGGACAGTTATGGATGAATCTATCAGTTCCTTGTGCTTATGCCTCCTGTTGGCTGGAGTATGATTTGTGGAGTATTTTCGTGGGACATTGGAATGATTATGTCATCTGCTGCACACATCAGCTGGCTCACTGAAGATTCGGTTGTCTGACTGAGGAAACTGAACAGCTTTATATCGGCTGGAATTTGTTTTGTGAAGGAACACACCTTCGAGACAGTTCTGTGAATGAGTCTACACGTTCTTTGTGTCTATTCTGCCTATTCTGCCTATTGGCTGGGGTTTGTTTTACAAAATATTTGATGTCATGTAATTTTGCCTTACAAATTTGTGAGGCAAAATTGAGCAATCTGATGGCAAAGTTGTTGCGGGGGCTCTCGTAGGCGTACATGGACTCCTTGAGTTTAAAGGGATTGACACCGGTTGGCGCTGTCGTGCGCACATTTTTCTTTTTTCTGTTTGTTTTGTTCGGGGGGAAGTTCAGGGTTTTATTGTTGCATTAATGTTGAAATGTGGTCTTCATAATTTTGTTTTTGGCACACAGTTTATTTTTTCTATTATATCAAAATGTCAAATGTTAATATAAGTGTACTATCTCTCTCCACGTGGAATGTGAATGGGTTGGGGCACCCCATAAAAAGAAGGAAGGTTATTTCTTTTCTTAAACGTCAGAAATATGATATAGTCTTTCTTCAAGAAACACATCTTTCCCTGCAGGAAGCTGAAAAATTTGGGAAGATATGGGGTGGACAAGTTTTCTTTAATGTTGGCTCAAGTAAGAGCAAGGGAATCATTATATTGGTAAATAAACATTTACAATTCAAATTTCTCAAACAGTTTAATGATAAATGAGGAAGAGTCATTATTGCTTTAGCAGAAATTCAGGGGCAAAGTCTGATTTTGGCTAATATTTACGCACCTAACGCTGATGATCAGGGCTTTTTTATAGATCTTGGAGGGATGTTGCAAGCCGCTGGCACCCCTCATGATATAATTTTGGGAGGAGACTTTAATCTTTTGATGGATTCAGTCCTTGATCATAGTGAAGCAAAAGTGTGCAAGCCCCCTAGGGCAACACTGATGCTTCACAGGATGTGTAAAAATCTTGGTCTTACAGATATTTGGAGACTTTTGAACCCATCTAGTAGAGACTATAAATTTTTTCATCAGTCCATAAGATTTATTCTAGAATAGATTGTTTTTTTTTTTCTATCCAAATCCCTCATTTCATCTGTTGTTGATTGCTCAATTGGAAACATTTTAGTCTCGGATCACGCCCTGGTGAGTTTAGAGGTGTTGCCACATATAGAGAAAAATAAATCAAATAGCTGGCGCCTTAATGTATCCCTTTTGCAAAATCCTGATTTCCAACAAATGTTAAAGACTGAAATCAGTGTTTATATGGAGACCAACTGGTCCTCGGTATCCTCTGTGGGCATGGCTTGGGAGGCACTTAAGGTGGTTCTTAGGGGTCGGATCATACAGTATGCCTCATTCATCAAAAAATCCAAAGCACGAGAACTCGTGGAGTTGGAAGGAAATAATAAAAGTGCAGAAGCAGAGCTGAAGCGCCGTATGTCATCTGATGGCCTCAGAGAATTGACCCAATTGAAATATAGATGTAATACTATTTTGTCGCAGAAAGTGGAGTTTTGATTATTCAGGGCAAGACAGTCATTCTTTGAGTCGGGGGACAAAGCAGGGAAGCTTTTGGCTAGATATATAAAGCATAGAGAGTCTTTTTCTACCATTCCCTCAGTGAAATCTGCTGGTGGTGAAATTTTTACCTCAGCCATTGATATTAATAATGCCTTTAAATAATTCTATCTTGATCTTTATAGTTCCACGTCTTCGTCTACTGAGGAAGATATTAGAAACTTTGTGGAACCATTAGATCTTCCTAAACTGAAGACTGAGCAAAAAAACTCTCTTGATTCTGAGATAACCTTGGAGGAGCTTGACGAGGTACTTAAGTCCAAACCTACTGGCAAGGCTCCGGGGCCTAGATCCTATGCTACAGAACTGGCTCCACTTTTGTTAGAAGTTTATACTGAATCATTAAAGAATGGAAAGCTTCCTCCAACCATGACACAAGCCCGGATCAGTCTAAATCTTAAAAAGGACAAAGATCCAAGTGAGTGTAAAAGTTACCATCCAATCTCCCTGATCCAACTAGATGTAAAAATGTTGTCAATAATTTTGGCTAACCGATTAAGTAAGGTTATGACATCTCTTATACATACAGGTGCATCTCAGTAAATTAGAATGTCATGGAAAAGTTCATTTATTTCAGTAATTCAACTCAAATTGTGAAACTCATGTATTAAATAAATTCAATGCACACAGATTGAAGTAGTTTAAGTCTTTGGTTCTTTTAATTGTGATAATTTTGGCTCACATTTAACAAAAACCCACCAATTCACTATCTCAAAAAATTAGAATATGGTGACATGCCAATCAGCTAATCAACTCAAAACACCTGCAAAGCTTTCCTGAGCCTTCAAAATGGTCTCTCAGTTTGGTTCACTAGGCTATCACAATCATGGGGAAGACTGCTGATCTGACAGTTGTCCAGAAGACAAACATTGACACCCTTCACATGGAGGGTAAGCCTCAAACATTCATTGCCAAAGAAGCTGGCTGTTCACAGAGTGCTGTATCCAAGCATGTTAACAGAAAGTTGAGTGGAAGGAAAAAGTGTGGAAGAAAAAGATGCACAACCAACCAAGAGAACCGCAGCCTTATGATTGTCAAGCAAAATCGATTCAAGAATTTGGGTGAACTTCACAAGGAATGGACTGAGGCTGGGGTCAAGGCATCAAGAGCCACCACACACAGACATGTCAAGGAATTTGGCTACAGTTGTCGTATTCCTCTTGTTAAGCCACTCCTGAACCACAGACAACGTCAGAGGCATCTTACCTGGGCCAAGGAGAAGAAGAACTGGACTGTTGCCCAGTGTTCCAAAGTCCTCTTTTCATATGAGAGCAAGTTTTGTATTTCATTTGGAAACCAAGGTCCTAGAGTCTGGAGGAAGGGTGGAGAAGCTCATAGCCCAAGTTGCTTGAAGTCCAGTGTTAAGTTTCCACAGTCTGTGATGATCTGGGGTGCAATGTCATCTGCTGGTGTTGGTCCATTGCGTTTTTGAAAACCAAAGTCACTGCACCCGTTTACCAAGACATTTTGGAGCACTTCATGCTTCCTTCTGCTGACCAGCTTTTTAAAGATGCTGATTTCATTTTCCAGCAGGATTTGGCGCCTGCCCACACTGCCAAAAGCACCAAAAGTTGGTTAAATGACCATGGTGTTGGTGTGCTTGACTGGCCAGCAAACTCACCAGACCTGAACCCCATAGAGAATCTATGGGGTATTGTCAAGAGGAAAATGAGAAACAAGAGACCAAAAAATGCAGATGAGCTGAAGGCCACTGTCAAAGAAACCTGGGCTTCCATACCACCTCAGCAGTGCCACAAACTGATCACCTCCATGCCACGCCGAATTGAGGCAGTAATTAAAGCAAAAGGAGCCCCTACCGAGTATTGAGTACATATACAGTAAATGAACATACTTTCCAGAAGGCCAACAATTCACTAATTTTTTTTTTTTTTATTGGTCTTATGATGTATTCTAATTTTTTGAGATAGTGAATTGGTGGGTTTTTGTTAAATGTGAGCCAAAATCATCACAATTAAAAGAACCAAAGACTTAAATTACTTCAGTCTGTGTGCATTGAATTTATTTAATACACGAGTTTCACAATTTGAGTTGAATTACTGAAATAAATGAACTTCTCCATGACATTCTAATTTATTGAGATGCACCTGTATAGGTCAGGTAGGGTTTATTCGGGGCCACAGCTCTTCTGATAACATCAGGCGTCTCATCAGTATCATGTGGTCAGTACTGCCCTACAAAGGCAAAAGTCCTTAACTCGCTAGAGTGTGGAACTGAGAAAAATGACTTTAAAGTTTTTTAGTTGTCCAGCCAAATGTATTATAGGTAGGAGACTGGAAATCTGGCAATTAGATGTTTTAGTAATGACATTTATCTACATAAAAAAAAAAAAAAAAAAAAAAAATTGAGCTCAAACTTTACTTTTGACCCCTATTTTGAAGTTACTGTACTCTGCCTGAGAATTCACGCCAAGGCAAAAGGCAGTAACTTCCACATTATCAGTATTTTGATGATTTCACCATTTACAATATCATTATAGTAAACCCTGTATAAAATCTAATGATCATGGCATTTATTTTGGATGATTTACAATTACTTATAGCCATGTACTTATTGCTATCCTGTGCTTTGGTTGTATTCTGATGCCATTTTTAATATATTAGACATGACACATACCTCCATAGTGGTAAAGAATATCTTCAATTGGTGTGCAGCAAAATTAACAGGTTGACTGCAGATAGGTGACACTTAATTATATGAATAAATACAAGATAAGAATATTTCTAATGAGTAAACATAATAATTTAATTAATAATGGAATGCAAAGATATAACAAATCATGTACAAATTTAAAATGCATGGGATTGGAATAAGAGATAATAAATACAGCCACAGGCCTACAAGGTAGTTCCACAGCTGGTTAATCAAGGGATAAGTTTGGCTACTATGCTCCAATGCACAGCTCTCTGACTGGTGGACTGGATTGGCCAATCTCAAAGGCTATAATATAGAGTAATGTGACTATATTAATTGTTTTTCTGAATCTGACCTACTGACATCCAGACAAAAAGTTATACTTGTGGTTGGATACCGTTTTGAAAGCAATTTATTTATTGCAGTGTTAACTAACGTTAAAGGATACAAGACATAAGTTAGCCTAAATGCTTTTACAACGAATTGAATGAAAGTAGTCTAGCCTAAAAGATTGACTTGTGGATTGATGTGAATGCCAGAAAGAGGGAATAATGCTCAGAAATCAGAATGCTTGTGGATCGTTGTGGATTAAACATCTGCGATGACGTTCATTGCCATGGATTTTATCGGGTTACTAGGAAAGGTAGGACAGATTTAATTGCGAACTGTTACTACTGAGTTTATGTGTGATCATGCTACATGCTACGCTGTCACGGCATTCGAGTCCACACTCGTGCAACTAGTGGGCAGCCCCACACTGTCACTGACACTGATGTTGACAGCTGTCACTGACAGTCTGGCACTGACTGAATAATTTACATTATGAAAAAAAAAACAAAAAACAAAAAAACATTGAGAATATTTACGATTACTTATTGTTGGCAAGTTATCTAGTCTTTGCTTGTTTACAGTGCTTTGTTATATGGAGCAGTTTGGTAGCCTATTCATTGGATAGCCAAGTAGCCTATTTATGCTATAGGCTGCTAGCTAGCTAAATGAAGTAGATTGCGATCTATCTATCTAATTCGTTTTTCTAATGCATCTTTTGTGATACACACTTTCTTACCTTGACCTTGATATCGCCGTTTCAAAGCCATCTCAACCATCATTTTCCCTCAAGAGGCCATCCTTAAACGCTATAGAAAAACACTCAACAATATTTGTTTACTACACTTTTATTCAGGTATCATGTGTCAGATTGCTTCAGTGACAGATGTATGACAGTACACAGGCTACACTGTAATTTAAATGTGGTAAACTTTCATGTAAAAACAAAGGCAGAGTACAGTAACTCCATGCCGGCACAGTAGCTTCATTTTGACGCACGGCTAAACAAAGGCAGAGTACCCTAACTCAATTTGAGCGTTCCAAAACAAAGTCAAAGAGCGATAATTTGGAGTTATGGAGTTCTGCCTTGGTTTCTCCTGGGCTTTTGGAAGTTACTGTTAAGACAACTCATTATTTTCTCGAAAAAACAACGAAACTGACTTAAGATACTTATCCACATGATAAAGGAGGTCTTGAATATCTCAAAAATATCAATAACTAATTTTCGACCAAAAACGAAGTTACGGCCTTTTGCCTTTGCACAGCAGAGTAGTGAATGATCAGTCTTAAGTCGCTGCCATCTCACTTGACGCCAAAAAGGTGTTTGATATGGTAGAATGGGATTATCTTTTTAAGATTTTGGAAATGTATGGGTTTGGGAGTATATTTATTGGTTGGATTAAGTTACTTTATAAACACCCTGTAGCAGTGGTACAAACAATTGGATTAATTTCAGATTATTTTTCTCTGAATAGGGGCACTCGGCAGGGTTGCCCTCTTTCCCCATTATTGTTCTGTCTTGCAGAACCATTGGAACAATTAGCAGCTGCAATAAGAAAGGAGGATGATTTTCCAGGGGTGATTGTGGGAGGTGTGGCGCATAAACTTCTGCTTTACACAGATTATATTTTATTATTCGTCTCCGACCCCACTAGATCTATGCCTTGTCTCCACAGAATTATTAATTCCTTTTCCAAGTTCTCAGGATACAAAGTCAATTGGTCTAAATCTGAAGCTTTGGCTTTGACAGCGTACTGTCCAGTAATGGACTTCCAGCCGGGGCCTTCAGTGGCCCAAACAGGGCATTAAGTATTTGGGAATTTTATTCCCAGCAAATTTGTCTGATTTAGTCAGAGTTAATTTTGATCCCTTAATAAAAAGGTTTTCGAATGATGTGGACAGGTGGGCTTCATTACACTTATTGATGATTGGGAAGGTTAATGTAATTAAAATTAATTGTATTCCAAAATTCAACTACCGGTTACAGTCTCTCCCTATAGATGTCCCCCTATCTTATTTTAAGCAATTTGATATCATAGCGAAGTCCTTCAAATCAAATCAAATCAAATCAAATCAAATCACTTTATTGTCACACAGCCATATACACAAGTGCAATGGTGTGTGAAATTCTTGGGTGCAGTTCCGATCAACATAGCAGTCGTGACAGTGATGAGACATATACCAATTTACAATAACATCAAATTAACACAACACAATTTAAACATCTGTTATACATAATTACACTCAACTTAAAACATCACATTAACACAACACAATTTAAGCATCTGTTATACACATAATTACACTCAACTTAAAACATCAAATTAACAACACAATTTAAACATCTGTTATACACATAATTACACTCAACAATATACAAATAATAACATACACTGTACAGTATACAATATGCTGTTTTTGTTTTTTTGTTTTTTACTATATAGATACTATATAGATACACATTATTCAATAAAAATTAAAAAATAAAAATATATAAAAAATGTATATATATATATATATATATATATATATATATATATATATATATATATATATATATATATATATAGAATGTACAGTATTGTACTGTATTGACATTCAGGCTGTCGGTTGATAGTCAGTTGTTAAGAGAGACATAATATAATAACAGTAATATAATTTATGACAGTCCGGTGTGAGATAAAAGAGTAATAAAGTGCAGGGCTGATGTATTTTGATCGTGGGAGATCAAGAGTTCAGAAGTCTGATTGCTTGGGGGAAGAAACTGTCATGGAGTCGGCTGGTGCGGGTCCTGATGCTGTGATACCGCCTACCTGATGGTAGCAGTGAGAACAGCCCATGGCTCGGGTGGCTGGAGTCTCTGATGATCCTCCGAGCTTTTTTCACACACCGCCTTGTATATATTTCCTGGAGGGAGGGAAGCTCACCTCCGATGATGTGTTTGGCAGTTCGCACCACCCTTTGCAGTGCTTTGCGGTTGTGGGCGGTGCTATTGCCGTACCAGGCGGAGATACAGCCAGTCAGGATGCTCTCCACAGTGCAGGTATAGAACCGTGTGAGGATGTGGCGGTTCATTCCAAACTTCCTCAGCCATCTCAAGAAGAAGAGGCGCTGATGAGCCTTCTTCACAACTACTTCAGTGTGGATGGACCATGTGAGTTCCTCAGTGATGTGGACACCCAGGAACTTGAAGCTGCTGACTCTCTCCACTGGTGCTCCATTGATGGTGATTGGACTGTGTTCTCTGTCTTTTCTTCTGAAGTCCACCACAAGCTCCTTTGTCTTACTGACGTTGAGGGAGAGGTTGTGCTCCTGACACCAGTGTGTCAGAGTGTGCACCTCCTCTCTGTAGGCTGTTTCATCATTGTCAGTGATCAGACCTACCACCGTCGTGTCATCAGCAAACTTAATGATGGCATTGGAGTTATTTGTTGCCACACAGTCATGTGTGTACAGGGAATACAGTAGTGGGCTGAGAACACAGCCCTGCGGGGCTCCAGTGTTGAGGGTCAGTGATGAGGAGATGTTGCTGCCTATTCTAACCACCTGGCGTCTGCTTGACAGGAAGTCCAGGATCCAGCTGCACAGCGAGCTGTTTAAGCCCAGAGCCCGGAGTTTCTCATCTAGCTTGGAGGGCACTATGGTGTTGAATGCTGAGCTGTAGTCTACAAACAGCATTCTCACATAAGTGTTCTTTTTTTCCAGGTGGGAGAGAGCAGTGTGTATTGTAGATGCAATGGCATCATCAGTGGAGCGGTTGTTGTGGTATGCAAACTGCAGCGGGTCAAGAGAGAGTGGTAATACAGAGCAGATGTAATCTCTGATTAGTCTCTCAAAACATTTGCTGATGATGGGGGTCAGAGCAACAGGACGCCAGTCATTTAAACAAGTTGTTTTTGATTGTTTTGGAACAGGCACAATGGTGGATGTTTTAAAGCATGTGGGGACTACAGACAAAGAGAGGGAAAGGTTGAAAATGTCCGTAAAAACACCAGCCAGCTGGTTCGTGCACGCTCTGATGACACGGCCCGGAATGCCGTCTGGGCCCGCGGCTTTGCGGATATTCACCCGTCGGAAGGATCGGGTTACATCCGCTACAGAGACGGAGAGTGAACTAACCTCTGTAGCTTCAGCCGCGAGAGCTCTCTCCGCGAGGGCGGTGTTATTTCCCTCGAAACGAGCATAAAAAGTATTTAGCTCATCCGGTAGAGAGGCAGCGGTGTTCATGGCGGAGTTTTTATTCCCTTTAAAGTCCGTGATGATGTTAATTCCCTGCCACATGCTTCTAGAGTTGGTGGTGTTAAACTGTCCTTCAATCTTGCTCCTGTACTGGCGTTTTGCTGTTTTGATAGTTTTTCGGAGGGCATAACTGGCTTGTTTATGCTCCTCCGCGTTCCCGGAATTAAAAGCGGAGGTCCGCACATTAAGTGCCGCGCGAACATCGCTATTGATCCACGGCTTCTGATTCGGATAGATTCGCACAGTTCTGGTCGGAATCACTTCCTCTACACACGTTCTGATGAAACACATTACTCTATCAGTGTAAAGCTCGATGTCGTCATCAGAGGCGGACCGGAACATCTCCCAGTCCATGCGATCAAAACAGTCTTGTAGCGTAGAGTCTGATTGGTCCGACCAGCACTGGATCGTTCTGAGTGTGGGTGCTTCCTGTTTCAATTTCTGCCTGTAAGCGGGCAGAAGCAGAATGGAAGAGTGGTCCGATTTGCCAAATGGTGGGCGGGGGAGGGATTTGTAGCCATCCCAGAACGGAGAGTAGCAATGGTCCAAAACCCGGTCCCCTCGTGTGTTGAAACTAATGTGCTGGTGATATTTTGGTGCGACTGATTTTAAACTGGCTTTATTAAAGTCCCCGGTCACAATGAACGCGGCCTCAGGGTGCGCGGTTTCCTGCTCACTTATACTCCCATACAGTTCCTTGAGTGCCCGGTCTGTGTCGGCTTGTGGGGGAATGTACACAGCTGTGATAATGACCGCTTCATTTGGAATGGTAAGCGTGCCAGATTAAATGTCAATAAGTTACATAGGCCGATTGACAAAGGTGGGTTAGGCCTACCCAAGATTTTGTTTTATTATTATGCATTCGGTCTCAGACATTTGGCTCATTGGTCACTTCCACCTGAGAGAGCCCCTCCCTGGTTTCTTATTGAACAAGAAGTTATTGCCCCTATTTCGCCATTGCAAAGCCTTTCGATCAAACTAACCGGAGAAGTTAAGTCATACCCCGTTATTTCGCATTTGCACGTGGTTTGGACTAAAGTGTCCAGAGTGTTTAATTCGGACATTTATTTAAATGTTGCCTGAAGCATATGGCTGAACCCTAAATTACATATTAATAAGTCCCCTTTCTGTTGGTCAGAGTGGATTGGGAGGGGGGTTGCTACACTCGGTGACCTATATGAGAGTGGAGTGTTGAGATCTTTAGGTTTTTACAGCTGCACCACCTGCTCTGTACTGTTTTTGGGAGTGGTGTACACCCCCCCTAAAGCGGCAGATACTTTGGAAATGGTGATTACTGCTTATGGAAAAGGTCATGAAGCTTCTGTGTATTACTCCCTGTTAATTCATAGTCTGGGGGATGGAGTTTCATCTTCTCTCAAGAGATTATGGGAGAAAGATTTAAACTTGGTATTGGAGGAGGGAGAGTGGGCTAGGATCCTAAAAGAATCAGGTCTGCATCTAGTGATTCTGCATCTAGTGATTGAGTGGTTGAGGATCCAGCATTTTGTGTGTGACGTACTGGACACTCAGTTTTCATTTTGCCCCAGACTTTGTATTTTGGGTGATGGAGGGGTCCAGAATATAGGAGATAAATATATGAAAAGCTGGGTTCTAACCAGCGTGATGATTGGCAGACAGCTAATCCTTAGGGGTTGGAAGTCAACTGATGCACCCTAATTTCGTGAGTGGTGCACCAAGTTGGGTGAAGTGGCAGCTTTCAAGGAGATGACTTCCAGATGGCTGGGGAACCTGTCGAGTTATGGCAGAAAATGGGGCAGTTATTTGTCTCATGTGGAGAGGTCCTAGTGTGGGGCAGTGGAGGGAGACAATTTTTTTTTTTTTTTTTTATGTGGGTATTTAGTTATTTTAAATTGGGGGGGGGGGTATAAAGGGTTATAAGTTGATTCTTAATGCATAATTTTGTGGTTAAATTTATTTTTGTCTGTCTTGGAATCAATAAAAAATGTTAATTAAAAAAAATAAAATAAATAAATGGCAAGTGCTGGCTGAGACTGAAAGTTTTGATCTTATTTGCTAACCTTACACAACTTCTTCAAGTAGGTTTTGTTTTTTACCAGTCTGCCTGGAAGTTGTGTTAACAAAGTACCTGGTTTATACAATTTTGAGGAAGGTCTAATCACTAAATTTGCCAAAGTTCACCACTTGATTAGAGGCATCAAATCTTTGAAAGACACTTTCATTTGGTTTGAGGTACTTGAAGGAATAGTTCAACCAAAAATGAAAATTATGTCAATATTTACCTCATGTCGTTCCAAACCTGTATAACTGTATTTCTTCTGCCTAACACAAAAGTATTTAAATGTGAAAAAAATGCGAAAAACTATAAATAAAAGTGACTTTTGCATTATATTCCAAGTGTTCTGAAGTCATACGATCACTTTTATGAACAGACTGAAACTACAGTCATTATTCATTCTCAAATCAAATCGATGATGAACTTATGTAAACAGAGCCTAAATCAAATATGGTAGCACTTCAGTAGTATCATTAGCGTCATAATGTTTGGTCACAAAATGCCAAGACCCCATAGGTTTGATGTTATTGATACAGTATGTCATATTTGATTTGGGCTTTGTTTATGTGAGTTGATCAGTGATTTAATTTTATTTGAGAGTAAATAACAACTTAAATTTTTGTTTGTTGATCATACAAATTGCAAATGATCGTATGACTTCAGAAGACTTGGAACAGTTGGGAAAGTTTTTTTTTGTTTTTTTTTTTTTTTAAGTGAGGCATTTTCCACTGCTATTGTAAGGAAATCAGCAACCATGACATTCTTTAAAATATATACTTTATATCTGTGAAATAATTAGTGCTTTTGTACAGATTTTATTTATTTATTTATTTTTTTTTTTTGTACAACTGTTCATTGAGACTGCCATGCCATTGTTTGAATTAATTTGTCAACACCAGTTTCTTATTGTGGTATAAACTGTTTCAGATAACCCGTCCCATAAACGGCACATAAAAACAAAATGAAATGTGATTCAGATGGTTTCTTCCTGGATGGTTTTGAGTGGTGGCTAGAATGAGGACCAGACTTACAGCCTACAGGAGACTAAGATGAGGGAAAATGATACAAATCTGATGGGTTCCCTCTACATGTGTGTGAGCAGTTCAAGAGACTCGCCGAGATGTTTCAATATAATCCCCCCACTCCCTTACCAGCATCACACGGAACCACAGGAATGCATAGATAAGAATTGTAAATAAACTTCTGTCCTCCCTCTCTCTCTCTTCCCACTCTCTCCCTTTCAATCTATCCCTCTAACGGCCCATTCCTCCCACTACTCCTTTAATAACCCAATCTCTCTCAAAGGATCAAAAAATGACCCAATGCAGTAGATTACAGATAAATCACCCATCTACCTTTGCAAAATCTCCAAATGAATACAGGTGCATGCCCACACCTGAAAGGAGACTTCTCCTGTAATCTCTCATTCTTTCCCTCCTTCTCACCATCACTTTCTGGAGGAGAAAGAGCGATCTTGGTTATTGCATTATTTACAAACCAATTTAACGTGTTCTGCTCTGTAAATAACCATCCACATCCACTCCCAAAGGACAGATAATGCTGATAAAGAAGGGGGAGAACTGGAAAAAGTGAGGGAGAGAGCAAAGAAGTTGTATTTAAATGAATCACTTGATTACAACTTTGAACATAAGGTGCCTCGTCATCACCCAAAGATTGATGCTAATAAAGTTAAAGCAAATGCAATTCTCATCCTCACTTCCGCATAACTAGATCATCTCTGAGCATATGTCTCACAGTTTTGTCAAAATAGAGAGGTTTGCTAATCTTCATCTTCTTTCGGCTGCTCCCGTTAGGGGCCACCACAGTGAATCATCATTGATCTGCATATTTGACTTGGCACAGGTTTTATGCCAGATGCCTTTCTGACACAACCACCAGGGGCTGGGGGACTCACACCTATGGGGCAATTTAGAGTCTCCAATTCACTTAACCTGCATGTTTTTGGATTTATGGGGGAAACCGGACCACCTGTAGGTAACCTACACAAACACAGGGAGAACATGCAAACTCCACACAGAAAAGCCCAATTGAGTACAACAGTGCTAACCACTGAGCCACCCAATAGAGATATTTGCTAATGATGTAGAATAAATGAACTGAACATACCCTGGAGAATAAATTCTCTCAGTTCTCTCTCTCTAAAATAGGTGATAAATTCATTTGAAAATAGTTTGGTGCTTGACAGCTATATTGGTGGCTTAATTGTACAAGTATGAGACAAATTGTTTGTTAATTAGAAATAAATGACTGTTTGTGTGTCATCGGGAATTAGAAAGACCAAGAGATGGTGTGTTTTCTTGTCAGTAAGTGTTTTGAGAAGATTAAAAGACAGATATTACATTTATATTTATGCATTTAGCAGACACTTTTATCCAAAGCGACTTACAGTGTATTTAATGTATACATTTACATACACAGTTAGTGGGAATCGAACCCATGGTCTTTACGTTGCTAGTGCCATGTTGCTAAACCAACAGAATGTCAGACGTGTGTGTGTGTGTGTGTGTGTGTGTGTGTGTGTGTGTGTAAGCACATCACAAGCAAGTAACAATTTATATATATATATATATATATATATATATATATATATATATATATATATATATATATATATATATATATATATATGTACACAGTGATAAACTCCAAAGCTACCAAGACACATTAAGTCTAATCCTAAACTAATAACTATGAATCATTACTTAGAGCACAAGATTAACATGTATCTGTGTCCAGGAAATGATCCTAAATCCACTCTCTCAAACTTCTGTGAAAAACAATAAAATCATACTGAAGCATGAAATAAACAGATAATCAGTTAAGAGATTATTGGTTAAAACAGCAGATATTAGAAACTGAATTGGCTCAGGTAATGTATTACTTTCCAATTTATAACTCACTACTTCAAAATGACAAAAGAGGTCGGCAGTGCACCCAAAAATGATTAATTTCTTAATAAAGATTTTCTTGATGACAGTGTTTTTTTATAAAAATGACAGAAACGGCACTAATAAATGTTGGTTAATAAAAAACATTACAGCTTGAATATCATAATTAAGCAAGAGTGCGGTTGTACTTAATGTGCGGCTTGGACCAAGTTCCGCAGGTCATCACAGTCATGCCAATATTCAGTAAAACAGCACAACTGTGAGTGTAATATTTTCATAAAACAATTCTATAAACAAAAAGTTAATATCAACTTTCCTCCAAATTAGTCATAATATGGTCAGTTATTTTGTCTATTTAGGCTCGGCTAACAAAAACAGGCCAACCATTTGGAATGCCGTGAAAAGACAAGTGGAGTGATACAGTGAAGCAGTTTTGTTATATTAAATATCAGCACTCTTCGAACGCTGCTTATTCCAATCAGATTAGAGGGCCGAAACTAACTGTTGTATATTTGTATGTCACTGTAAATCATCCAGTGTGTGCATGTCGGATTTCTGTGATAGATAAAGTGTCATTTTGATTAATCTACCTTCCATCTCTTCTAAACTGAGACAGACACATGTACACATTCCCCCACAGCAGAATGAATGGCTTTGATAAGCCCCAATAATACATGAGAGAGCTCTAAAGTAGCGTGACTGATCTGCGGTGCAGTGGCGCGCAGGCCTACTCTCCTGAACGCAGGCCAGAGGAAACTGCCAGCCTCTGAGCCAAGATGGCCACCAGCGCTGGTTCCCAGCCACTAGGAAGTGCCCAGGGGCCCGACTTCCTCTGGCGCCAGCCCATGTGAATCCGCTCGTATTTGTTTTGCACTGGTCTCATGGTCCCCGTTTGTGTATCAGTTTCACATTTGCAGTCTCTCTAAACAAGCATGACCTGTGTTATGAACTGCCCCTTCAGAGAATAAGGGATTTAACAAAAGTAATTCAAACCAGCATTTTGCAAAGTTTGGGTATACTTATTGTATTAATGAAAGTATTTCTACTTAGGTGTACCCCAAGGAAAGAGAGAGAAAAGGACAGAGACAGAATTAATACAGAGAGGTCTGGATTCAGTTAAAATCTGAGGTTGATTTCAGTCAATAGCGGTCAAAACACAAAGCAGAGGATTCACATTTAGTCTGTTCGCAACAGGAGGGAACATAACTTTGAGCCCTACAGACTAAACGCACAACATGCATCCACCCAAAACACACACACACACACACACACACACACACACACACACACACACACACACACACACACACACACACAGCGTACCGTAGCATAATCATTTCTCTCTCTCGCTCTCTCTCTCTCTCTCACACACACACACACACACACAGAGTAAAAAAACTTTTTGTCGGGTAACCTAGAAAATGGCCTTCAGGTGGTAACATTGAAATTAACTGGCTTTATTGAAGTCAAATAATAATAATAATAATAATAATAATAATAATAATATATTCAATATGACTAATAATAATAATAATAATTCCTTACATTCATATAGTGCTTTTCCATGCACTCAAAGCTCTTTACATAGTAGCGGGGGAATCTCCTCAACCACCACCAGTGTGCAGCATACACCTGGATGATGTGATGGCAGCCGTAGTGTGCCAGAGCAGCCACCACACACCAGCTATCAGTGGAGAGGACAGTGCAATGATGTAGCCAATTCATATAGGGGATTATTAGGAAGCCATGATGGATAGAGGCCAATGGGCAAATATGGCCAGGATATACACTGCAAATGTAGTAACCTGTTGCCTTAAGGATCCATTTGTACTTGATCCAACACTTAAATATGACTTTTGTTGGTGTAGTCAGGTTGATTTAGTCAGGTTAACAGTTAATTTAGATGTTAACATGAAGCACATTTTGTGGGTTAACTGACAAAACATTTTTACAGTCTACCACTTCTATTGTTTTTATATAAAATGTATTCTAATTACTTTAGACTAATCCTAGCCCAAACGCTAATATTATGGCTAAAAAAGAACCATTTGCATTTATAGAATTTTAAAAACAATATTTGCTCCATTTATGAATTTATTTTCCAAATGAGTATATCCCAAAATATCCCCAAAGGGAGGTTTTGTCAGATTGAGCTCACTTTAGGGCTAAATTGTCCCCAAACTATAGCTAATTATGTATACACACAGTGTTAATAACTTCATTCTAATCATATGATGCACCACCATGAATGTTTTCCAAAATAGAACCAAAGTGAAGCAGGTGACGTTATATTTGTCTCTCTGAATGCTCACATGCTGCTGTGTAGTTTAAAGAAAATATCTAAAATCCCAAAAGGCTGTCTGAGATACTAATATATTCCTGTATGCCGAGCATATGTCGAGCATATCATGAACAGGTTGAATCTTGCATACGATTTTCAATTAAAACAGACTGCAATGAACTCCAAATTGAGATGTGTTTCATCAACACCTTTTTGATGTGTTTGTGTGCGTGCTTTAAACTGCATTAGAAAGCATCAGATGAGGAGATCATAGTGTCCGTGTTCAGCATGTTGAGGGTGAGAAGAATCAGAGAGTGTGAAGGGGAGAGATAGCGAGATCAAAGGGATGTGCAGAAAATAAATAAAGGTCTCACCTCCCCATACGACCCTCTCCTTGCTGGCAGAATCTTAGTTTAACACAACAACATCATCTTTCCTGTCTGTTCTGTCTCTTTTGCTCCATCTTTGTTTGAAAGAGTGATCAGCATAAAAGTAATCCATAAGACTCCAGTGGTTAAATCTATGTCTTCAGAAGTGTGATAGGTGAAGAGTTCAGATAGGTGTAGGTGAGAAAAAGATCAATATTTAAGTCCTTTAGTCCATACAACAATACACAATAAAAAAAAATAACAATATATATATGTTTGAAAGAGTGATCATCTGTGATCTAGGTTTACAGAAATTAAAAATAAAATAAGGCTGTGGGTCATTCAGTTAACTTGACTTTAAGTGCTGCATGTAGAGTGATGCAGATTCCTGACAGGTGAACATTATTGTGTTTAGCTAACTGTTATTAAAGTGATAGTTCACCCCAAAATAAAAATCTCATCATTTACTCAGCCTCATCCAAGATGTGTATGACTTTTTCTTTTTCTGAACACAAACAAAGATTTTTAGAAGAATATCTCAGCTCTATAGGATCATACAATGCAAGTGAACGGTGTCCAATGCATATAAAGGCAGCATAAAAGTAATCCATAAGACTCCAGTGGTTAAATTTATGTCTTCAGAAGCGATATGATAGGTGTGGGTGAGAAAAAAAATCAATATTTAAGTCCTTTAGTCCATACAACAATACACAATACAAAATAACAATATATAACAATATATAACAATATATATATATATATATATATATATATATATATATATATATATATATATATATATATATATAATGACAAAAATAAGAATAAAACTCCTGTAGTCAAATCAAAATACTTTTTCCACATTGTGGTCATATAGTGAAAATGATATTAGGCTTCACATGAAACATGGAATAGACTTAAAGAAATAATTTTAAATACCAAACATTAAAACAAACATAACAACAATATCAGAGAAAAAAAATAAAATAAATGCACATAAAATTAACCTATGCATTTGCAAGCATATATTTACATACATGTTTATTTTTATTTTTTTATTATGTTTTATTTTATTTTGTATTTTTACAAATATGTAATTTTACTTTGCCTTATGTGGAAAGCATATGCTAGGCAGCTGACAAAAAAAACAAAAAACAAAAAAACATTTGTTTGTTTGTGGACATGGTAAAATAAGTTAAGCCATGCTCACATGACCAGTTTTATACTTGTAACTAAAAATCACATAAACAGTCATATCAACAAAGAAACCTGATACCTGATGACTTTATGAAAGTACAACATGATTCTTAGATGTAATTTAGCCTGCACGGTTAGCTGTGATAATTTTCTGTGCATATCACAAATGCTGGCATGAAAAGGAGAGTGCAGCACTAATCTAGCTGCTCTATTCTTTACAATCTGAAGTTTTTAAAGATATTTCTCAGATACACTTGACCATATTACTGGGCAGTCAATGTGTGCTAAAATTAGTGACTGCACCACATCTTTTTAAAACAGAAGATAAACACAAACACAGAACATTTCCTAGAGACAGCAATGGCTTTTCAAAATTGGCTAAAAAATTCTGGGATGTGGCTTTGTCTTCATATTGATGTGCTCTCTACAGTTAGGACTATATCACAACAGAGTGCACACTCTTTCAAAGTACTTTTTTACATCTATCTTGTGCACCTGACTGCTCTCTTTGCGCTCACTGTACAGTTTGTGTGTGCACATGAAAAAGATCATCAGATCGCTCTGCAGCTACAAAAATCAAAAACGTAAGTACACTTTTAAAAGTACGTTCTCCAAATCTGCAAATTATTCAATAGAACACCTGTTTTATCATACTCGCGCTTGCCACACATTGTCATTTTTAACTGAAAATGTTGACTATATTGAGACAACATCAAATAAAGGCTACTACGGATCAGGGAAATGACTAATATGACTGATAAAAAATAGACCATGATGGAAATGTTACAACTGGGTCCGTCAGATAATTCTAGTGCAACCTCATTATGTGACTTGTAAAGCTGGAACTTGCGTATCAATGGCAAAAAATATCAGCCAAAGTAGCATTTGTCATTAAAATTTGAGTTTTAAGGGAGTACCTGGGCACCACAGGAAGACTGGAAAGTGTGAAGTGTAGCATAAAAATTATTTTTGGGGGCCTGGGTAGCTCAGCGAGTATTGATGCTGACTACCACCCCTAGAGTCGTGAATTCGAATCCAGGGCATGCTGTGTGACTCCAGCCAGGTCTCCCAAGCAACCAAATTGGCCCGGTTGCTAGAAAGGGTAGAGTCACATGGGGTAACCTCCTCGTGGTCGCTATAATGTGGTTCGCTATAATGTGGTTCGCTCTCGGTGGGGTGCATGGTCAGTTGTGCGGGGAATTGTGTGAAGCCTCCACACGCGCTATGTCTATAAGTATAATGCGCTCAACGGGCCACGTGATAAGATGCGCGGGTTGATGGTCTCAGACGCGGAAGCAACTGAGATTCATCCTCTGCTACCTGGATTGAGGCAAGTCACTATGCCACCACAAGGATTTACAGCGCATTGGGAATAGGGCATTCAAAATTGGGGAGAAAAACGGAAGGAATTTTTTTTTTTTTTATTTAATGGCATCTGATCTTTTCTGTTTTTATTTCATTTCCATAAATAAGAGTATTTATAGAACTATTCATTAAATGTATAAAATAAATGACATTGATGACTTTGCCACAAAGAAGTCTAGGCATGTGCAGTTTTGAAACCACATTTCCTTTATTTTATTTTTTATAATTTAATGAATAATTTAATTATTAAATTCAAACAAGCAAATTTTATTTAATTATGTAATTAAATTATACCTAACCCTTACCCTAACCCTGTTTTTTTTTTTTGGAACAGGTTGTTTGTTATTGGTGAAATTTGTTATTTGTTATTCATTATAAATCATTTTTAGTTCATATTATATAAAATTGGAGAAAAAAAAAAGCTTTGAAGTAAATTGGAGTTCAAGTGAAAAAGGGGGTGGGGGGTTGGGGCGCCAATCTGAAATCTCGCCTAGGGCACCAACAGATTCTGTGCCGGCCCTGGAAGCAAGTTATGGGTGGGCAGCTGCTAGATCAGAGCGTGAGTGTGTGTTTGTGTTCCCCTGAAATGCAAAGGGCCGAAGGATGTTTAAACTCCAATTACAGTTTCAGAGAGGGTCTATTTTGACCAGTATGGCAGTTAAATCAATTACCTCATTAACACATACACACACAGATCTGTGCAATTAAATGACGAGAGAGAGATAAAGGCTAAACAGAAAGTCATTAAGTTCAGTAGTTTCGGTGCTTTATCAAAACACTAGCGACTTAAAAGCAAATCTTCTCAATATGAAAAAAACCTGACATAATAAGGAAAAAGTCATTAAAATATAAAAATCTTAAGACACTTGCAAAAAATATAAAAATCTCTCAGGACATAAACAAGACCAGTTACATAAAGTATACATACAAGTACTACAACGCTCAGAACTATAAACAATCTTATATGACCGCAAAAAAAAATTCATTAACACATATAAAATAGCACCAAACACATCTCTGAGGATTAAAATAGGAGAGAATTCCCTTTTTTCTGGAAAGAGAAGGAAAATGTTTAATTTAAAATTCCGGGCTCTTGGGCGTTCTGTGAGAGAAGGGCTCTGTTAATTTGTGCTTGGTTATTCAGCATGAAGAACCAGGACGTTGAAGTCTTGTGTGGGATCCTCTTGATTGATGCGAGTATTTTGTGACTAAAAGCACACTAGTCTTTGGAACTGAGCACAGAAACATGTTTGAAAAATTAGACCCTATGTCTTCCTCTGCTATACCCATTATTAGACTATTTGTTTGAATAGTCACATTTTGAACCAGTAGAATTCTAAAAAGCTGAGGTATGCTTATACATGGTAACTAACTACTGTCACAACAGGAGATTGGAATGTTAATACTTGCAATATATATATATACATATAAAAAAAGGGGGTGGGGGGTTGGGGCGCCAATCTGAAATCTCGCCTAGGGCACCAACAGATTCTGGGCCGGCCCTGGAAGCAAGTATATATATATATATATATATATATATATATATATATATATATATATATATATATATATATATATACAGCAGAATTTTTCCAGCTACTAGTGGCAGCTAATATCCAGAGTAAAAATAAATAAATACATTTTGTACGCGGCCTTGCATTATAATACTGGGCACTACCAACCTCCTGGTGTGTTTTTTTTTTTTTTGTTTTTTTTTGTATAATACATGTGTGGTCCTAGTATTATTATCTAGACATTAATAGTTCACTTCACACCAGAAATATTGGTCAATGCAATTAAAATGCAGTGGGAATGAGACTATTTGTGTCTATGTTTCTGATACATGTTATATATACTCTATACATATATTATAATATATTTTGGATTTTGTTTAGTCACAACATAATTCCCATAGTTCCATTTATGTTATTCCATAGTTTTGATGACTTTACCATTATTCTAAATGTGAAAAAAAAAAAAAAGAAAAAAAAGAATATATATATATAATAAAGAATGAGTAAGTGTTTCAAAACTTTTGACCGGTAGAGTGTATATATATATATATATATATATATATATATATATATATATATATATATATATATATATATATATATATATATATATATATATATATATATATAGCTCTGGAAAAAATTAAGAGACCAAAATGATCATTTCTCTGGATTTACTATTTATAGGTACAGTTGAAGTCAGAAGTTTACATACACACACACACACACACACACACACACACACACACACACACACACACACATATATATATATATATATATATATATATATATTGCCATACATACTGTAGAATATTGCAACTTTTTACAGCCAGTTGTAAAAGCTGTGATTAAAAGCTAGGTCTGCTTTTTCCCTCTCTCATGCTGTTATTCAGAACTTACATGATTTGTACCAGAAGCTCAGCAATATGAAACAGATGGCTTTATTAGAACATTATCATATTTCTAAATGAAAATGAAGAGCGGGGTTATTGGAGGAGGTCTGTCTAGCTTGGGTCGAATTAGAACTGTTGATTGGAGTGATAACAGGACAGAGAATATAGTAGAGCTTGCAAAGTAAACCGTAAGCTTGTGCCAGCTCGTTCTTGCTGTCCTGAGAAACCCCAGTTCTCAATTTTGGAAAAATTATAGGCATATTTTATTTTTTCTCTACGTTAAATTCTGCTGGTGTCCAGCAACCCTAAGAACAAAATACTACATCAAACACTTTACATTTATGCATTTGGCAGTCGCTATTATCCAAAGTGATTCACAGTGCATTGAAGCTATACATCTTATCAGCTTTTGCATCTGCTGGAACCCATGACCTTGGTGTTGCTAACGTCATGCTCTACAAGTTGAGTTACAGGAACACTTTACCCTGGGCCTGCCAAAACTACCAAATAGGTATAGCTGCAGGCTGGAGATCTCCAAAATGGGGGGGTTACTCCAGAAGTGTTGCGAATTTGTGGCAAGTTTGCTGAAAATTTGCCATGAACTCAGTAAAATTACAGTAAAAGGGGAAATGTCAAACATCAGTCATAATACTATTTTACACACACTCTCTCTCTGACCCTTAAAATTAAATAGGGCATTTTTTTTTTTTTTTTTTTTTTTTTTTTGGCAACTGTACCTTTAATACTTCTAAATCTAAATGCCCACATTTCATGTGAAATGGATAACAATGCTTTTATCCATTTACTCACAAGCTGGGAGTTTTCTGTCAAATCAAATACAGTTTAGTTTGCTCCATTCTTCAAAAAGTATCTGCAAAGCCTGCATTACATTGTGTTCACAAAACAATCTGCATTGAAATGTGCCGCTTTAATTCCTAAGATTAGGCAGAAATGATCAAAGACCTTGTAAAATAAAAAAAAATATAAACATTAAAAACTTTTTTTAACTTTGTGATCCTTCAGAAGGATATGCAGAGCGTTAGGTGCTACACATACAGAAACAGCAAAAAGTTTGAAAAGTTCCTGTAACGTCACAGAAGGAAGACCCAAACACAAAAGAACAGTCAATTGAGTATATTGAACAACAACTCTATATAAATATAAACTCGCCTGTGGCGAGAGTTGAGGAGAACCAAATGCAAGCTGTCATGGGTGAGAGCTGTTATGGTGATGGGTGAAACACTGGGACACCCGGGTGGAGAGCGAGAGAACAGTCCACAGTAGTGCAGGAGGAGTAGAATTAGCTTAAGCATAATCCAACACTAATCACCCGGAAAGGCAGAGGAGAACTGGACAAATACAACAAAACAATACCGACAGAGAGGAATGACTGCATAAGGAACACACAAAACAATCTGGAACTAAACAGCACACAGGAGGGAGCTTAAATAGGGAAAAAGGGAATAGGTACCATGTGCCACTGAGCGAACAAGCCTTCCCCGTGGAGACACTGCTCGGGTCTGCCACGTGGCACCTGTAAACACACAAGGGTGAAGGAAACACAAAGACACACAGAATTAACCAGATCAACTGACAGTTCCCCACTTTCCACTCTAATTGTTAATTTTTCTGGTGTGACAAAACCAATGATTTCAGAACATCTTTCAATACATGGTCTTTTGGGGCTGAAGAGGAGGTTGGGGTCACAGTTACAGTGTTATTTATAGTACAATGAACTGTTAATTTAAAAAACAAGGAACATTTTATATATTTATTTTTTATTTTTTTATTTTTTTTTTGTGTTATGACCCCTTTAAAGCTCTGACATCATGTGGATTACTGTCAGAGCTTTAACTGTACCCACATATAATTATTTCCAAGATGAATTACAAAAGGAACTTTGTAAAGTTTGACAGCACAGTTGCCAGCTGAGAGCCATGTGTTGTGCAGTTCTAGTATTGCCTTTAGATCACAATTATCCAGTATTTAGTTTGGGAAAGCAACACGACTGACAACAAACAACAGCTGGTTCGAATTAGAAGACAAAAGTGAACAAACCTCATTTGTCTTCGTTTGCAACTTTACAGCTACACACATGCTGAATTTTTCATGAGAGCTTTGGCCCTGTTGGTGATCATGGTGAGATTGAATTGCATTGAAAGGTGATGTTCTTTTCGTAATAAATGGGGTGGAGGTTTGAATTAATGTCAGGCTTTGAGCGATAGCACATTTAAATGTCACAGCCAAATTACCTGTTGCCAACAGATGTGTAGTTTCTACAACTGTCCGATGTGACCTCATTTGTGTTTGCTGATTTAAAAAAAAAATAATAATGTTTTGAAGAAAACGTGATTGGTAATTGCCCGTGCAAAACTTGTTACCACAATGCTACGATGTTCTGTGTATTCGCCAATGCATTACCCTACATATAGATACACACTCTACATATAGATACATTTAAGTACATATACCTACTATGTGTAGAGCTAAGTATGAGCAGTAGTAATAATGATACTTTTCCTTTCCCACTAATAATAGTTCTGCTTAAATAATCTTTGTGAAGGATCTAGTAGTTTGTGGTGAGAATTGCAGGTCAGATATTTTATTGTGAGCTAAGGATTGGAAAAAAAAAAAAATAGAGCAATTTGTAGTGGCTGGTGTGTTTTCCTATGCTAGAATATCTCCAGCCTTTCCATCCAAACACCTGAACAAACTTTTTTTTTTTTGGAGCCGGCTTTATCTCCAGTGGCAGAGAGGAGGATGGCAAAGCTTGAGTCCAGTAATGAACAATGACTCACATCCTCACTGCACCTTTAGACACCAGTTTACACCACTATGAGAGAGGACACATCACACATAATGCTTACAGCAGACAGGAAGTATACCCTATAGCAGAGAAACAAAAGTGCTGGGGATCCATATGCTGCTGTCATCTATCTATAATTACAGGTACTGTACTGTGTCAGTAACACAGATACAGGGATGGTATCAGATGGTAATACCATGGTAATATGTATATGTCATGGTACTGAATGAATACCATATTCATATACCATATTATCTTGGCATCATGTAAAAAAAAAATAAAAAAAATACCATTGTACTTTTGTAACTGTTGTAAGGATATAAATACACTATGAAAAACTGAATTGGTTAACATTACCATATCAGGTGAAAAATTATATTTAATTTAACAATGTACACATGTACATCTAATTTTACAGTAAAATGTTGTAATGCATTTTAGATATAAAAAGTATGACTTGCCTATTATTAAACATTGAAAATGTTTAACAAGACAATCTATGTACTTTTACAGTAAAATATTGATAAAATATGATGAAAAAATAATATGACATATACCTTTTAACTTTATTTATTTATTTATGTATTTATTTATTTATTTATTTATAGAAGCTGCATTCAAAATCCAACTGGCTCAAAAATGATGGGCATAATGCTTTTGCACACAACATATACCTTTGAACAGGGAAGCAGCAGTATAAAATTTTAGAAAAAAAAAAAAAAAAAAAAAAACTATATTATTATTTCAGGGCTTACCTAGAGTTATTTTAACAAGAAAAGAATAAGGTTAATATTTCAAGTTCTTCAAAAAGGCCTGACTGTTCAAAATCCCCATCAGTATTGAAGAAGTCATGTAAGGCCTGAAGCCTTGGAAAACAGATTTCACCATCAACCCGACATGATGAGTTAATAATGGGCACTAATCTCCCCCTGCCACCCTCCCATTCTCATTTTCATAAAGTCCCCACTCATTCTCGCGCTCTGTCTGTTTTTACAAAGTGTAACCATTCTCAGTTTTACTGTAATGGAGGGGCTCATTATCCGTCCATTTCATAATCCCTGCATGTGTGACTACGTTTTGGACGTGTGACTTTCTCTCTCTCGCTCTGAGGTGCCTTTAAAGGCATGCCACCCTTACCAAGGGCTCTGGAAATAATATGTTTAGGTCATTAACTTGTATCCTTTGACTGGGTGAGCCATTTACAAGAAAATGCCAGAACCTCATAATCATAAAAAATCTCTTAAGATGTAGAAATGGTGACTGGGAAAATGAATAAAAGAAAATAAGGAGAGAATATTGGTAGTTTATTGTATGTTAGATTATTAGAGAAGCTTTTGTGTCAAATTATGTGATGCCAATGTGTTTTTGTGTGTGACTGCATCCAGAGGAATTGTTCAATGACCTTGTCTTCTTTTTAATTAAACGTTTTCTTTGAGGCAAACAAGAACTGTGTCATGTGCGACAAAACATCTTATAAAGCAATATTCACCACATTAGTCTGGCAATTCAGACAAAGAAATAAAGGGATAAAAATAAGCAGAACTATGAAATGTAAATATTTTAGGTCTTGTAGACCACACATCTGGTTTGCAAGTATTACTTTCACAACTGATGGTTGTGTAATGGTGGCCATTAAAACGAGCCACAGCAGAGCACTCACTAGTTGCCTATTATGCCTGGACTATTGCATTGTGGGTAATGTGACCATCCTTTGGGAATTGGGTGAGAAGTCACTGAGTCAAGGCATTATGTGCGGGTGTGAACCCTGTCATTTTGAGCCTTTGATTGTGAATGAGAGTGTAGTTGTGTGTATTCAGGGGCACCTATTTTTTCTCCGTCTGTCTTTTTTTTTTTTTTTAATCTGTAAAGTTGCATCCTGATTTTTTTTTTTTTTTTTAATTCAGTGTTTTCTTTCCAGGTCACCAAGTGAACTAGAACTGGTTCACTTGGTGCCCTATAGATGGAAGAAGACATGACCAAAGAATAAAAACACTTTTAAAACGATTTGTTAGTACACTGTAAAATGTGTTAGTGGAAAGTCGATGATAAAGATACTTTTGGAGGTTTTACTTTATTTAAAATCCACTGTTACTAAAAAAAAAAAAAAAAAAAATATATATATATATATATATATATCAAATACTTACTATACAGAATAAGGATGCTAATTTTTAGAAATTTGCATAGTCAAGTGTCATTAAAATCAACATTCAGTTACTGGTAACATTAACACACATGAAGTTAAGGACATACTGTATCATAATTCCCTAGAACCCATCAAAGCAATTCTTCTCAGCCCCAGGACAAAGCCCTGGTGGTTCTTGCTTGATCCCTTTGAACTCAATTTAAAAGTAAATATGCCGTACTCATGCTGTGTCAAAAGCACAAGATACCCCATAACGGTACTCTCAAACACTCTACAGTAAACCTTAGCAGTTTCCTTGTACCGTACAGCAAGTGATTGTTTGTGTGTGGATGAAGGAGAGAAGGAAAAAAGAGAGCGAGAGAGGAGGAAGAGAAAGAGAGAGGGAGAGAAAGCCTCAGGACAATTTTGTGCTTCTCATTGCGAGCTTTGAGTTGAGCGCCAACTCTTTGCCCAAGGAAGTTCGACCTTCATCTCTGCTGACCTTGATCGGTGTTCTTCTGCTGGCTCTGGAAGTGGGCTAAATTAAAATAACATTCATTATAGAAAAATTGGAAGGAAAAAAATCTTCATGAGTCAACAAGAAATGTTTAGCTGAAAGACTAAGGGCCAAATTCACTTAACAGTTATTCCACTTTTGCATGCAGTATTTCAGTACCAAAACCGTCTTTTCATTCACTAATCATCAGCAATCCAATTTAACCAGATGATAACTGCGCTGGTATAGTGCTGTGGTGCACATATTTACATTTTCAACACAAACACACCTCCTTTGTAAATAAGACTCACTAATCTATATTTCTCCTGATATTTTGTCTACAACATGCTCATGCACATATGTTCTTTATCTGCTAAACACATAAAGGTCTTATTAAAAGCTATAATGAACTGGGCAGCATAGATGGAAAAAAAAAATCTCAATATTTTAAGCTATTTGATGAGGCTAATGAATTTACTTTGAAATGGCTTAAAATAGTCCCTTTTTTTGTTTCAATCAGAGGAACCATCATTTCAACCGAACATCCACCATCACCAGGTAGATTCACAATGTCTAATGGATGAACTGAAATAAATCACAAATAAATCACAAAATCTAGTAAAAACAATAAAGGCATGTTTTCCACACTGTTTTTTACTAAGTGAAAAGAAGGAAGATTATATTGGAAAATATATTATTTACTTATTTTTTGTGCACCAATATAACAATAACAAAACATTTTATTTATATACTGTATATATTTAGATTTTTTTTTTTAAACATTCTTTCTAGACTTCTGTAAAGCAATTCATCTACACAGATAGTTCAAAAGAACTGATTCAAGGAAAATGAATCAAATATCCCAAAGCTATTGGCATGAGGTTCAAATCAGAGTCTCTCAAACTCACAATTCATGACAGTGGATATGAAATTGGACAACCACTGCAGCCTTTACAAAATGTAATGGCTGAATAAAAAACACACTGAAATCATATTGATCAATATATATATATATATATATATATATATATATATATATATATATATATATATATATATATATATACATACATATATATAGCCAAGCCTTACTCTCTATACAAACCATTTGGTGTCTTATTTAATTATTTTGGTAACTAGTCAGCATAATTTAAATGGTGAAATGATGGCCCAGCAAGAAATAATGGTGAAGTCTTACTGAACCCTGCTCAAAAAGCACAAATACAATTTCATTTAATTTCATCTTTATTCACACACACACACACACACACACACACACACACACACACATACACACATGTTGGTGCAGCTATCCTTATGAGGACTCTCCATAGACATAATGATTTATATATAGTACGAACTATAGATTCTATCCCCTAACCCTACCCCTGAACCTAACCCTCACAAAAAAACTTTCTGCATTTTTACATTTTAAATGAAACATCGTTACACATTTATAACATAATACCCTTGTAATTACCAGTTTGTAACTTAAAAAAAGTCCTCATAAACCACTTAAACCTACCCTACACACACACACACACACACACACACAGATGGTTTGATTGAGTCCAGTTTCCAATCTGCTTGTATAATTTGTTTGTGTAATTTGTTTAATTTGATATTCCCACAACACAGCTGAAAACATCATACTGATGCAAATTTATTTTTTTTTCACTATGCGCCTATTTCCTTCCGGAAATATTCTGGAAGGTTAAGCTATAGGTGTAATAAAGCTCTGGTCTTGCCGTTATGCTCGTCAGGACTCAAAGTGATGTTAAACTGATGTGAGGTAGAGAGGAATCAAATTAGTTTCGACCGACTGAAGTGGTGGGAAGCGGGAATGATTCCAATGATGTGCAGTAATGTCCTTTTGGAAATTTTGCATAATACCTAGCCAAATTTTTTATTTGCTTAAACCCAGATATAAATGTATCTTTCCACAAAGAGAGAGGTCTAAAAACTGACCTCCAGAAAAATAATAAGGGCTTTGGATAGATTATATAGAGTATTTAATGTAAATAAAGCTAATTCATTTAGTCAGAATTGGAAGCTGTTGCAGCCTGTTCACATTTCACAGGAATATGAAACAGCTCTGTATGCATGGATACGACACGCTTTATGAGAACATTTTGGACCATTAGGCATGGAGCCATCCAATGTACTTATGGGAGCTGTTCCCACAACAGGTTAATTGGATGTTTAAATCTTTAGCCTTGGGGTGATTGTATGGAAAGGTTTGTGAAACAAAATATTCCTAAACTCAACATCAGTGACAAGACATAAGGTCTGGTCGATAAAAGTACAGTCGCTTCAGTGTGTATCAGTCACTTCCTGTGAAGAATTGAGTTTGTGTCTTATCAGGTCTGGCATTTTAACAGTACAGTCATAGAGATGGAATCAGAGAAAGAGAGGGATTGAGAGGGGGCTCCAACCTGTTGGGTGGGTAAATATAAACCTTAGAAATAGATGTACTATCTTATGTGAGCTAGCAGAGGGTGTTCAATCCAGCTCCAAGAGATCCTCCCAGAGCTTAGTTCCAACTCTAATCAAACACACCAAAAACTAAACAAGAAATGACAAACTTTGACGTTTGCTTGAAAAAAGTATTGTTTAAAATAGTTTGAAGTTTTAAGGTTATACAGGCCTTTCTGGAAGACAGACTCAAAGTCAGACCAACAGTCCATTACTAAGTTACTAAAGTGTTCTGGCTGGTTGTTATATATATATATATATATATATATATATATATATATATATATATATTATTTATTTATTTTTATTTTATTTATTTTTTTCAGTTGGTTGCTAAGTATTGCGAGGGTTTTCTTGATGGATGCTAAGTATTGCTACGGTAGGGTGTTCTTGCATGTAGCTAGGCATTGCTATAGTGTTTTAGCTAGTTGTTAGAGTGTTGATAGACACACAAAAGGTACACTAAGTCAGAACAGGTTTAAAGTCTGTGCCAAGTTTGGTGGATGTAGCTTGAAAGCTCTAGGAAGAGTAACAATAGATAATTTCGGTCATGGTTTAGGGATTTTGGACAAACACTAATCCAAGTCTGTACAATAACAGTATGTCAGTTTTGTCCAGCCAACTCAATAATGGTCAAATGCTGCCTTCAAATCATGACAGAATGATTGCATTTACGTGGTGAGTGAGCATGAACATCACCCAAATTCTGTAATTATGAGTGGAAAACTCACTTTTAGCCCTGATATTCCGAGTTGGGGACATTTAAATTTAAAAATCAGGGAGGAATCATTGAGATTGGTCATAATTCATTTGTAATTTTGAACTGATTGTACAATTAGTTTGTATGCATTTTGTGCATTGTTGATGAAGAACAGTGATAAAGCTTGACAAAAAAAATAAAAAATAAATAAACTTCTTATTTTGCCGTGATTACAAGTTGACAGACCTACGTGACAAAACTGACTTTCCCATCATTCTCTGTGACTGCACAAGAAAGATTAAATAAATAAATAATCAATAAACACATTAATGTGCATCCAATTTCTCTTAATTTTGTTGCATTAGTGCTAAAACGCTTCCTGTCTTTTCTGGGAAGTGAAAAAGAGAGAAAGAAATTTGACATTGCCTAACATGTCTATTTTCTTCCTGACCAAAATCACTGAAACACATAACACACCCTAATTACAAATCCAGAGCATGTAAGTAGGAACTTCCCAGTTGGACTTGAAGACAGCAAAAGTCCTTTTAAAAGCAAATTAGTTCACTCTGCGGCCACCTTGGTAATTTTCTATCTTGGTAGCTGTGTCCAGTCATGCAAGTACAGCTCCAATCTACATGAATGGACGGCAATATGCTGCATTTTATACCACAGTAAAATGACTGTAAGCTAACCACAGTAGTTTACAGAAAACTTTATAATGAAGTACAATATATGTGCGACTCTGTAAAATTAGGATAGTTGTTTGTATGCCGTACATTAAAATACAATACATTAGCCATCCAGTAATAATAACAATAATAACGGTAGTTGCCTGTATTTTGTATTTTAAATAACAGTGTGTGTACAGTTTTGTACAACAAGCACAGTTACAGCACACATACAGTACAATATAGGAATTACAAATACATTTATATTTTTTTCAAATACAAATATATATATATTTTTTTTTATCAAAGTGAATTGAATCTCCAGCAGTGAAATTGAATACATTTAAAATATACAGGATAAATTATTTCAAACACACACAGCATGAAATGCACACACAAACACATGTTAATGGGCTTGTGAATGTGTGTTTGTTTTTTCAAGCTTAAGTAATGAAACTTTTCCCTAAATCTCAGACCCACTGATCAAGCTCCATCATAAGGCAAACATCACATCAAATTTTCATCAGGACAAAAAGGAATAGCACATAGTATCTGCGTTTAGCTCTACATCTGTTCTTGAAGGCAAAAATTAATGGTTCAGCTGTTGATTTTGCACAGAAATGAAACCATGTCATCGGAGAGCTGGCATTTAATTCAACTGGTACTCAGAGAAAACACCAAATCTCACTAAATATGTTAATAATTTAGCTAGCACTTGGAAGCGGTTTATTGATTTAGGTGTTGATGTAGTCCTGTTTATGCTGTCCATTTGTGTACTTATGAATTTGAATTTGTTTAATTATTTTAATTGGGCAGCTGGGGAGAGAATCAGGGCCAAAATCAAGAGAGGTTAAAGTTTTATTGGATTTATCAAAAAAAATGGGACAGATCCCATACCCCCCCTCCCCCCCACACACAAACACACACACACACACAGAGAGAGAGAGAGAGAGAGAGAGAGAGAGAGAGAGAGAGAGAGTGTAAAAGGATACAAGCAAAACTCACTGGTGGTTCTCGAAAGCACCACACGCATAACAAACATAATTTTATCCTGCATTGGCACCTCATAAATTGTTTGACAATGAGAAAGGTCAAAGTATAAATACAGCCCCAATAGGTTTCACTGTCTGTTTTCAAAAGCTTTGAAATTAATTCAAACCTGGCAAACGCATATTTTATACAATTGGATTTGCATTTCCTGAAGGAATTACCAATGCTTGCAAAGCAGCAAAAAACAGTGTTAATGTTATAGGTTGTAAGTTTAAGTTTTAGGCTTTGGTTCTGTGTAAATGAACTTCTGCATGAGAACAGCCTTACATTTCATCATCATCATCATCAGTCCCTTAGTCTTTAGACCGTTGGGGCACCACATGAACTTGCAGCTGTTATCTCTCTCCACGCCTTTCTGTCCTCTGCCTTTTTTCATTGCATCGCATATTCGCAAACCCGTCCATTCACGGATGTTGACCTCCCATCTCTTCCTTTGGCCACCTCTTCTTCTTCCTCCTGGCACAGTCCCCTGCAGGATTATCTTCGCAAGACCATTGGAACGTATGACGTGCCCAAACCACCTCAACTTTCGCCTTTTCACGATAGACAGGAGACCTTCGTACGGCCTGATGGATTGCCGTATTCTGTTCCTCACTTCTTCATTTGTGATGTGGTCCTTGTAAGAGATGCCGAGGAGAATGCGAAAGCATCTCATCTCTATTGCCTGTATTCACTTTTCAATTTCAGCGGTCAGGGTCCACGACTCACATGCGTAGAGGAATATTGAGTTGACCAAGGAGAGCATCAGTCTTATTTTTGACTTGAGTGATATGTTTTTGTCTCTTCAAATTGTCCTCAATTTTGCCAGAGCAGTTGTACATTTAGTCAATATCATAACAAAAAAGACAGCATGTGTCCTGTTTTTTTTTTTTTTTTTTTCAGTTCTATACAGTAATCAACACATAATGCAACACCGTCTTTGCCGTGTAAGTGCAGCTATATTTGGTCCTTTCTTTCTTACAATCACAATTCTGTATGCAAATAAATGCAAGAATGGCAAGCAATCGAATAATATTCAAACCAAACATTACGAATATCCATGGTCCACATCTGAATTAGATTGTGCAAGTTCTGAGATTATCAAAAGGAAGTCACAACAAAAGGATTAGGGCACTGGCGTAGAATTGGGGAAGATGGGGGCACACCCCCAATGTTGTGAAGGCATCGCCCAACTAGACAGCGGTGTCACGTGGTACCTCTAACTTTTCACAGCACTGGCCAGGATGCATGAACTCACAGTAGTTTATTATTACTGGATGAGGATTTTTTTTAAAAAATGCTTTTATAGATAATGCTGAGGTGGATTTCATTCACAGGTATGAATCCTTACAATTCTCAGTTTTTGTTAAAAATAACTATGCAGTGTAAAATGTCTCATAATGGATATAAAGCATTCTTAGATTTAAATGCAGATGAATGGAGGATTTGTTTTATATATATTATATATACTTTTTTTTATTGTATAATGTGTATTCTATATTGTGTGTATATTCTATATTGTGTGTATTGTATACTGTACAATATTCTATATTGTGTGTTTTGTATACTGTATATTGTATATTATTATTTGTATATTGTGTTGTGTGTAATTATGTGTATACTAGATATGTAAATTGTGATGTGTAAATCTGTTTATTGTAATTGGTATATATCTCATCTATGTCTCATGACTGTCACGACTGCTATGTTGCTCGGAACTGCACCCAAGACTTTCACCCACTATTGCACTAGTGTATATGGTTGTGTGACAATAAAAGTGAAGTGAAGTACTGGAGCTGTTTCTCTGGTTACGGACAGTGGCCACGGGTGCTTTAATGGCCAGGTGTTGCGGACTGAACGTGAACTTTCAATTCACGTGAAACTGAAGCTTAAACACACGAATTCCAAAATATAACAAAGGAATTTGATCTACCAGACTCATATCCATCAAAAAAGCGACTTAAATCAGATGTTTGTCAGCATTTAAATGACTGACTGAAGACGACGGATGTAAAACAAGCAGACAGAAGTCCTAGAAAGAAACACATTCTACAAATTGGACAAGATGCTCCACTAGTCATCCAACAACAAACTAGTAAGTGTAATATTTTTAGCTGTGTTGATTTTAAAGTGATGAATTAAAGAGGCCACTTTTTGTAATGTTTAAGCATGCTGACAGCATGCGATGCATTTGTGTGTTACTATCAGCGAGTAAACTTGAAAAGTTGCGTCTTAAATCGTCCTTATTATTTAAAGCATTGCTTCTGTAAAAATTCACCACATTCAACAATAAATGTAAATTTTAGTCATGACCGGACTTACCTGCTGTAAGCAATGTGCCCATTAATATTCATAGTCCAAAGGTTTATTTGTAAGGCGTTATGTAATGAAGCAGCATATTTTCTTTTTAAAATAACACTGAAAATATTTTTTTCTATGTATCATTAGATTATAAGATAGAGTGCATATTTATAAATGGGTAACCATGGCAACAGTAAGCTACTTCACAAATCGACATTCACAATACATATGTGATATCATTATTTAAAACTTTATTATAGCTCTACATACCACCGGTATATAAAAAAGATGTTAGTGTTTTGTAAATACACTTTTTTAGTGGTTTACAAGGACTTTTTTTAGGTTACAAACTGGTACTTACAAGGGTATTATGCTATAAATGTGGTTTATGAGGACATTTCTAGTGTCCCCATAATTCAAATCGCTTAAAAAAACATACTAAATGATGTTTTATTGAAAATATAAAAAGCAGAAAGTTTTTTGTGAGGGTTAGGTTTAGGGGTAGGGTTAGGGGATAGAATCTATAGTTCGTACAGTATAAAAATCATTATGTCTATGGGCAGTCCTCATAATGATAGCTGCACCAACATGTGTGTGTGTGCGTGTGCGTGCATGATATACTTTGGCTGAGAAACTATTAGTTCACTGAACAAACTTCACAGACTAAACCTTCATATTTCCTCTATCTCAAAGTGTGAGCGTTCACACTGTTTTAATGTTCAAAGAACAACAAACAAGAGGAAATGTTTTACTACACCTCTGTATCACCCAGCTGACTTTAAAAACACTACTGCCCATCTGTTCTATGTACTGTGTGTGTGTGTGTGTGTGTGTGTGTGTGTGTGTGTGTGTGTGTTCGATTCAGTGCTGTCCTAAAGAGCTCTGTGGTTTGATCACTTCTAACAGAACCATCACAGATGTTCTTCTTCAATTTTAAAATAAATACAAACATCATGGATGCAACTGACAACATTTTAAGACTAAGGCCTTGTTCAGAGTGCCACTAAAAATCAAATTTTTTGCATATCCAGATGAGTTTTTGATAGTCTGGACAGCAAAAAAAAACATGAAATCTGATTTTTCAGAATCTGATTCAAATCACATCAGGAGGTGGTTTCAAATGCGATTGAAATCTGATTTTTTCAGATGCGTCTCAGTCCGGACGCTCTGGCTGCTCAAATCGGATTTCAAATGGTCTTTTGCGTCACTCTTAACGCGACACACAACAATGACGTTAAAAATCGGTGACTGCAGCATGGAACATCACAATATTTACCAGTCTCCTCCGTCGCTGAGTTTTTCTTGTGCGACAGAGGAGTTCTGCACCACGACTGGACAGGGCGCTTATTTGGAGAGCGAGATGATGCACCTCCATTTTTTCTGCATCTGTTTTGAAAGCATCATCACGTGGGTACGCCTATGTCGTTACCAAAGCAACCCATGCAGATAGGTTGGTTATGTCTGAACGCACAAATCTGATTTGATCATTTGCAAATAATAGTGCGGACAGTCTGCCTGAAAAGATCTGATATGAGAAAAAATCTGATTTGCCTGCAGTCTGAACATAGCCTAAAAGAAGATTTGCTGAGCCAAACTCAGTAAACTATAATCATTCCTACTGCTATAAAACTTTGAGCACCTCTTTGATCCAAATGAATTTGAAACACACTTTAAAAGTAAAGAGTGGCCTGTTGACCTTAAAGACACTCAAATAAATAAATACATTATTATGACCGCTCTGTACATTGACCACTGACTGGCTGAGCCACAAAAAGTCTCAAAAGCAGCCAAAAGGGAAAAGTGTGTGTGAGTTTGGCCAGGGTGTTTGCCCAGAGATGTCAAGACACACATAACTCAAGTCATCTTGTACATTTATTATGACAAATTTGGGTGTTACCACAAAAATCTTAATTTTGTGTTTTCCATGTATCACAGGCTCTCTCAAATCATTACCTGATCAAATCTTTAATTCATGTCATATCTGCCTCTCACTTGAGAGGAAAAAAGCTGTGGATGGCTAATTTAGGTGCTTAATGAACTAATTTATCGCATTGTTAGGCACAATAAGAGCAGGTTGTTCCGCAATCGCTGCTGTTAATGCAGTTGAGGAAAGGTTTCAGATGTTACTGTGAAATTAGGCTCTGACGGGCAGAATGATTAGACGTGCTGGAGATTACCTCTCTCTCTCTCTCTCTCTTCATCCATGTGGTGTCAGTGTTCTGTCACATTGCTGTGGTATACTGCTGATGAAACAACACGTTGACATTTTCTTTTCCAATCTCATCTGTCCTGTCTAGTATTACTTATAATCGGAGGAGAGAGACAGAGAGAGGTGCATTAGTTATCATACTGGATTCAAGTGTCATTTCATTTCAGCATAGATTTATAAGTTTTTCTCGTCGTTTAAGATTACTAAATAAGCAGATCAAATACAATAAAATATTAATTAATAACATTACATAACCAGATTTTTGTTTGTCTAGTCCTAATAGCCTTCCAGATCGTACAATTAAGAATGGGAGGTACATTAAAATGAATAAAACTTGCAGCCACTGGTTAGTGTGTTACTATGTGGTTGCTTAGTGACCATGATTTGCTGGTTCCTAGATGGAGAAGGCTTTGCTTACTCCTTTAATGTCAGTCTATAAGATTTTTCTACCCTTTTAATCATCTGCCAGGTGAAACTTTTAAGTTTGATCACTTAGAAAAGATATAGCACACTTCTTCTCAACAAGCCACATGATTTGAAGTATCATTTGTGTCTGGAGTGCACTGTGCAGGACAAGTTATGTGCTAAAGTTTAATACTTAGGGTTAGAGGTTTGTTCAAATCACCTACCCTAATTATGATCAATAGTAGTAGTCATGTTTGCCTTAGAAAGCACCACTAAATATAGTGCAATATAATAGAAATAATGACCATCCATTGCATGATAACACAAACCTTTTGTGAGTGTTCCGAACATTCAAGTGGTTAATTTGCTCTTGATGGCCAATAATATTAAGCAGCTACAAATTGTGCCCTCTGTAACATCAGCCATTGCTGTACAAGGACACACACCACAACACACAGTTGTATACACGCTTAAATAGATGTACATGTGTAACAGGGTTAAAAAAGGTGCTTCCACTTGCCTTGTCTATTATAAGTGTATGGCCCTTTAATTATAATCGACCCGCACTCTCTGTTCACTGGCTGGTGTCATGTCGCAAACTGGTTCCAGTTGGGTCATTAATATTCACGCCAGTCAAGAGAGTGGTTGTGGTGGGTGAGCGCTCTCCGAAAATGTATTCTTTTTGTTGCTATTTTTATATTTTGACATGTATGAGAATGTATTTTGCTTCTTTCTTGCTGCCAAATCATATTGTAATGGTTAATGTGCATCCTCCATTACAGAACTTCTTGTAAGAATGCTGTGAAACTGATCACCACATTTGAATGTCTTTTAACAGGTAAATGTTATACTGTATACTTCTGTATTTTGCATATTGTGTTGTATATTTGGTAATTAATATTCGCGCCAGTCAAGAGAGTGGTTGTGGTGAACTTCTTGTAAGAATGCTGTGAAACTGATAACCACATTTGAATGTGTTTTAACAGAACTGAATGATCCACCCAAGGTGTGAAATGGTGTTGGTGGTCTCCATTATTACACACAACGCAGATAGGAATTTAGGAACCGTTACACATGCTAAACAGTCGGCTAATACCGAATATTTCAGACATTCTCTCACACACATATGTACACCCTGTTTTCTCATTAAAGCCTTGTTTTATTACACTTATAAAGCATCTTAGAGGTGACCTTGGGAAAGATCATTCAGAAATTAGGTAATATTAGTTCCAAAAAAAGGTTTCGAGAATACATTCATAAAGAGGATTTCAAACACACATTCATTGTGAAATGTGCTATTAAAACAATGAGCAGTTTTACAAAGTGAGCTTTGTCCTCTGAGGAATTTGGAAATCCATTAAAGAACAAATGTTCACATGTAAAAGTTGACTGATATGCCCTTGACAAACTATGAGAGAGAGAGAGAGACAGAGCATGTGAATTGTAAGATCACACTATATGTGGAATTTGTCCTCTGACAGAGTAAATGTACTAAAGAACTCCTAAGCACTCAGTTTGATATTGTTCCGTATTGCCTCTTATTCTCTCTTCCTCTCATTTTTGGTTTTCTTTGCAGGTTAACAGTTAAACTCTGTGTCACAGCCTTTGAAAGATCTTTATTGGCCTTCCAATATTACAGCTCAGAAACCAACACTCAGACTGTGTGTGTTTGTGTGAGTACTTTGCTAATATTTGGGGACAAATATGCCTCCAGAATTTGGTTAAATCTGCCAAAACGTCCCTTTGGGGTGATTTATATTTATACATTTATTTATAAATTATATGTATGTTATATTAAATGTATAGATATATTTATATATTTTTGTATTAAAAAAGTATTAAAAAATTATTTATTTTTAATTATAAAAATGCTAAAAGATTAGGGGTAGGGTTTTGGTTTGGGAGTCTTTAATGTTATCATTCTAATTTATTCCCTTTTGTTAAAGTTGCTGGTTGTCAATTAAAAGTGTAGCATTAACATTTAAGCATTTTTAAGTGTGGCTTAAGTGCCCAAAACCTTTCAGGGCCACTGTAGTAGTGGCGAGTGGTGGACTTCTGAAATGAGGAACAAAATTCCCCCCTCTGCATTTATAATTTTTAGTCCAACTCGTTCTTTCCCAACTAATTATTTTGAGGAGGCACTATCTCCTCTGAGAAATGCCCCTGCGCTGTAGATATATTATGACAATTACTGTTGTTACAAAAGTTACTATTATTCCGAGTAGTATGCCAAATTTGAATTTTTTTTTGTTCTACGTCTCTCAGGCTCCTGGAATGATCCAGAATGTCATAATGTTTAATAAAACTGAAAAATGAACTCTCAAAACATCCAGCTGAAATGACACGAGAGACAAGAGTGAAACGAAGTGCTTCAATTTGTAATATAGATTAGTAAGCAACATTAAGCAAAAGGTCGGAAGCCAAAAAAATAATGTTTTATAAAAATGCTGATACATACAAACTCCACTTCTCTACGGAGGAGGAAGGAAAGGATCTGTCAAAACAAAGACTTCACCTATTGAACTGATGCATTGGCTGTACATTTCTCTTTGTGAAGAAAATGTGAAGCACATTAGTAAGGGACTAAACCTAAATGAATAGAAGAGAGATTTTACAGGTTCAAATTGCCTGTTTCTGTGGCTGACCACTGTTATGTGCTGAAGGGCTCCCATTCCTGGAATGTTATCTCTCTCTTTCTGTTTTATTTTTATTTTATTTATTTTATTTTTATGGATTTATGTGATGACTATTGTTATGTTATGTGAGTATTATTCTTCAGGCTGGTCAATGCGCCAAAACTCAGTTTATCTAACCCCTTCACATTTTTCTCCTGTTTCCTTACCGGTCCCTACGCAATGGGAAGGGCCTTCCTTTCTGTGTGCGTGTTCTAGGATTTCATGGACTGTCAGTTCAAACTGAAACCCCAAATCTATGCCAGTCTGTCTTATCTTTACATGCATACTCATGTTAACACACATGCATCAAAATGTTTTGCCTTAAGATGGTGTTTTATACATTAATAACAGATTAGTATAAGTGAGTACATATACTAATATATTGAATTGACTTTAATCATCATCAAACACACACACCATAGATTTCTATTGTTTTTAATTATAAGCTTATTATAAATACTGTAGACTATCCCTCAACATACAAGCAAACTTTTTGCATTTTGCAAAAAAAAAAAAAAATATATATATATATATATATATATATATATATATATATATATATATATATATATATATATACACACACACTACCAGTCAAAAGTTTTAAAACACTTACTCATTCTTTATTTTATATATATATATATATATATATATATATATATATATATTTTTTTTTTTTTTTTTTTTTTCACATTTTAGAACAATAGTAAGTCATCAAAACTATGGAATAACATAAATGGAACTATGGGAATTATGGGAATTATGTTTTGACTAAAAAAATCCAAAATAAATCAAAACTATGTTATATTTTAGCATCTTCAAAGTGGCCACAATTTGCCTAGATTTTGCAGAAATGTACTCAACATTTTCTCAACCAACTTCTTGAGGTATCACCCTGGGATGCTTTTTAAACAGTATTGAAGGAGTTCCCATCTATGTTGGGTGCTTATTGGCTGCTTTTCTTTATTATTTGGTCCAAGTCATCCATTATAAAAACTTTTTTTTTAATTTATTTTTTATTTATTAAATTTAATTTTATAATGAAATCAATTAATATGGTGGCACAACTATATTTTTGTCTACAAAACTAATTTCAAACATTTAAGATACACCTTCAGATCAAAAGATTTTTAAGATCATGAGAAACATTTCAGTCAAGTGTTTCAAAACTGTATATGTGTATATGTGTGTGTATATATATATATATATTCAAAATGTAATAGTAATTTGTCACGTTATTAATGTCCTGACTATACGTTGTGATCAGTTGAATGCCACTTTGAATACAAATTTCTTTCCATAAGTGCAAAATCTGTATATATATCTTCTGCCATTTCAATCCTCCAAAAAATTTATGCACTGTACATAACAGATTTGTATTAGATTGCACTACGTATGTGTATGTGTGTATGTATGTATGTATGTGTGTATGTACGTATGTGTATAACTATTTTTTATTTTGTATTATTATCTATGTCTTGCTGCTGTGTTTGTATTGTTTTTGTATTGCTGTACACTGGAAGCTCCTGTCACCAAGACAAATTCCTTGTATGTGTAAGCATACTTGGCAATAAAGCTGATTCTGATTCTTCTGATTCTGAACTGTATAAATATATATATATATATATATATATATATATATATATATATATATATATATATATATATATATATATATATATATATACAGTTGTGCTCAAAAGTTTGCATACCCTTGGAGAATTGGTAATATATGTACCATTTTTTTCTGATTAACAATTTTTATTGATTCACATAAATGTACCTCATAAAACAAAACATATATACATATCAAAATGATCTGCCTTGCGATCACGACACTTGTTAAGACCCAATTCTTTATGTGTCTACTTACAATGTCAATGACAGCCCCATCACCCAAGATACAGAGTCTGGGGAAGAATAAAACCTGAATACCTAACACCTCGCATACCAGACTCTGCACCTTTAACCAAAACTTTTGAATTTCAACACACCCCCACAGATATGGGTTAAATCTCCATACTCTGACTGGCATCTCCAGCAGGTGGGTGTGTCTTTAAGACCAAGCCTATACAATTTAGAGGGGGTCCAATAGAACCGATGTAAAATCTTGAATTGTATAAGGCACACCCTTGCATCTCTAGATGCAAATTTTATGTTTTTTAAAATCCTAGCCCATTCTCCCTCCTCCAATTCCAGGTCTAAATCCCTCTTCCATAATCTTTTGAGAGTGGTTGAGACTCCGTCCCCCAGACTCTGAATTAATAGGAGTAATACACTGATGCTTCATGGCCTTTTCCAAAAGCAGAGATCACCTCTCCCAGAGTATCTGCTGATCTAGGGGGGTGTATGCTATTCCCAAAAATAGTACAGAGCAAGTGTTGTAGCTGAAGATACCTAAAAAACTGAGATCTGGGGATCCCAAAATATTGAACCAAATTTTCAAAGGATCTCATCACACCACTCTGATAAAGATCACCGAGTGTATTAACCCCCCTCGCAATCCACTCAGACCAACAAAAAGGGGACTTATTAATGCATAGTTTGGGGTTTAGCCACAGGCTCGAGGCAACATTTAGATAAATATCTGAATTAAACACTCTGGACACTTTTGTCCATACTGAGTGCAAATGTGAAATAATAGGGTGTGATTTAACTTCTCTGGTTAGTTTGATGGAAAGGCTTTGCAATGGAAAAATAGGGGCAAGAAGTTCTTGTTCAATGCAAAACCAGGGAAGGGCTCTTTCAGGTGGAAGCGACCAATGAGCCAAATGTCTGAGACCAAATGCATACTTATAAAACAAAATCTTGGGTAGGCCTAGCCCACCTTTGTCCATCGGCCTATGTAACTTATTGAAATTTAACCTGGCACGCTTACGATTCCAAATGAAGGACTTCACTATGCTATCAAATTGCCTGAAATAAGAGAGGAGGACATCTATAGGGAGAGATTGTAACAGGTAGTTGAATTATGGAATACAATGCATTTTAATTACATTAACCTTCCCAATCATCAATAAGTGTAATGAAGCCCACCTGTCCACATCATTCAAAAACCTTTTTATTAAGGAATCAATATTAACTCTGACTAAATCATACAAATTTGCTGGGAATAAAATTCCCAAATACTTAATGCCCTGTTTGGGCCACTGGAAGGCGCCCGGCTGCAAGGCCATTACTGGAAAGTACGCTGTCAAAGTCAAAGCTTCGGATTTAGACCAATTGACTTTGTATCCTGAGAACTTGGAAAAGGAATTAATAATTCTGTGGAGGCAAGGCATAGATCTAGTGTGGTCGCAATCACCCCTGGAAAATCATCCTCCTTTCTTATCGTGGCTGCTAATGGTTCCAGGGCAAGACAGAACAATAATGGGGAAAGAGAGAAACCCTGCCGGGTGCCCCTATCCAGAGTAAAATAATCTGAAATTAGTCCATTTGTTAGTACCGCTGCTACAGGGTGTCTATAAAGTAACTTAATCCAACCAATAAAAGTACTCCCAAAATCTTAAAAAGATAATCCCATTCTACCATATCGAACGCCTTTTCAGCGCCAAGTGAGATGGCAGCGACCGGAGATTGATCATTCACTACTGACCACATGATATTGATGAAACGCCTAATGTTATCAGAAGAGCTATGGCCCCAAATAAACCCCACCTGATCTATATGTATAAGTGATGTCATAACTTTACTTATCAGTTAGCCAGAATTTTTGACTAACTGGATCAGGGAAATTGGACAGTAACTTTTACACTCGCTTGGATCTTTGTCCTTTTTAAGAATCAGACTGATCCGGGCTTGTGTCATGGTTGGCAGGAGCTTTCCATTCTTTAATGATTCCGTATAAACTTCTAACAAAAGTGGAGCCAGTTCTGTAGCATAAGATTTGAAAAACTCAGCGGCAAAGCCATCAGGCCCCGGATCCTTGCCTATAGGCAGGGCCTTAATTACCTCATCAAGCTCCTCCAAGTTTATCTCAGAATCAAGAGAATTTTTTTTGCTCAGTCGTCAATTTATGGAATTCTAATGGTTCCACAAAGTTTCTAATATCTTCATCAGTAGACAAAGATGTGGAACTATAGAGATCAAGATAGAATTCTTTAAAAACATTATTAATATCAATGGCTGAGGTAAATATTTTACAACCAGCAGATTTCACTGAGGGAATGGTAGAAAAATACTCTCTCTGCTTTATATATCTAGCCAAAGGTTTTCCTGCTTTGTCCCCCGACTCAAAGTATGACTGTCTTGCCCTGAATAACCAAAACTCTTTCCGTGACAAAATAGTATTATATCTATATTTCAATCGGGTCACTTCGACAATGGCGCTTCAGCTCTGCCTTTGCACTTTTAATTTCCTTCCAACTCCACGAATTCTAGTGCTTTGGATTTTTTGATGAATGAGGCATACTGTATGATCCGACCCCTAAGAACCGCCTTAAGTGCCTCCCAAGCCACGCCCACAGAGGATACTGAGGACCAGTTGGTCTCCATATAAACATTGATTTCAGTCTTTAACATTTGTTGGAAATCAGGATTTTGCAAAAGGGATACATTAAAGTGCCAACTATATGATTTATTTTTCTCTATATGTGGCAACACCTCTAAACTCACCTGGGTGTGATCCGAGATTAAAATGTTTCCAATTGAGCAATCAACAACAGATGAAATGAGGGATTTGGATATAAAAAAAAAAAAAAAAAATCTATTCTAGAATAAATCTTATGGACTGATGAAAAAAATTTATAGTCTCTACAAAAGTCTCCAAATATCTGTAAGACCAAGATTTTTACACATCCTGTGAAACGTCAATGTTGCTCTAGGGGGCTTACATACTTTTGATCAAGGACTGAGTCCATCAAAAGATTAAAGTCTCCTCCCAATATTATATCATGAGGGGTGTCAGCGGCTTGCAACATCCCTTCAAGATCTAAAAAAAAGCCCTGATCATCAGCATTAGGTGCGTAAATATTAGCCAAAATAAACCTTTGCCCCTGAATTTCAGCTAAAACAATAATTACTCTCCCTAATTTATCTTTAATGTGTTTGAGACATTTGAATTATAGATGCTTATTTACCAATATAATGACTCCCTTGCTCTTACTTGAGCCAGCACTAAAAAAAATATGTCCACCCCATATCTTCCCAAAATGTTCAGCATCCTGCGGGGATAGATGCGTTTCTTGAAGAAACACTATATCATATTTCTTACGTTTAAGAAAAGTAATAACCTTCCTTCTTTTTATAGGGTGCCCCAACCCATTTACATTCCATGTGGAGAGAGACAATCCACTAATTTTAACAACTGACATTTTGATATAGTAAAAAAAATAAATTGTGTGTCAAAAATAAAATAATACAGACCACATTCCCCATTAGTGAAACAATCAAACCCCGAAATATGTAAAATTTTTAAAGAAAACATGAGTGAGCAGGCAAAACACATTTCTTTTATTTCTTATGGGATTCATATTCAACTGTAGGTTATAACAGAATGGCACAATCATAAAACAAAACATGGCAACAAAGAAAAAAATGAAATGACCCCTGTTCAAAAGTCTGCATACCCTTAGTTCTTAATACAGTGTATTGCCCCTTTTAGCATCAATGACAGCGTGCAGTCTTTTGTAATAGTTGTCTATGAGGCCCCAAGTTCTTGCAGGTGGTATAGCTGCCCATTCGTCTTGGCAAAATGCCTCCAGGTCATGCAAAGTCTTTGGTCTTCTTGCATGAACTGCACGTTTGAGATCTCCCCAGAGTTGCTCGATGATATTAAGGTCAGGAGACTGTGATGGCCACTCCAGAACCTTCACCTTTTTCTGCTGTGCTTAGGGTCATTGTCGTGCTGGAAAGTCCAAGAGCATCCCATGCGCAGCTTTCATGCAGAAGAATGCAAACTGTCTGCCAGTATTTTCTGAAAACATGCTGTATTCATCTTGCCATCAATTTTCACAAGATTCCCCATGCCTTTAGAGCTCACACACCCCCAAAACATCAGTGAGCCACCACCATGCTTCATAGTGGGGATGGTATTCTTTTCACTATAGGCCTTGTTGACCCCTCTCCAAACATAGCGCTTATGGTTGTGACCATAAAGCTCTATTTTGGTCTCGTCACTCCAACAGTGTGCTGTGAGGCATGTCAAGGTGTTGTCGGGCATATTGTAACCGGGCTTTTTTGTGGCATTGGCTTCTTTCTGGCAACTTGACCATGCAGCTCATTTTTGTTCAAGTATCGTCGTATTGTGCTCCTTAAAACAACCACACCGTCTTTTTCCAGAGCAGCCTGTATTTCTCCTGAGGTTACCTGTGGGTTTTTCTTTGTATCCCGAACAATTCTTCTGGCAGTTGTAGCTGAAATCTTTCTTGGTCTACCAGACCTTGGCTTGGTATTAAGAGATCCCCGAATTTTCCACTTTTTAATAAGTGATTGAACAGTACTGACTGGCATTTTCAAGGCTTTGGATCTCTTTTTATATCCTTTTCCATCTTTATAAAGTTCCATTACCTTGTTACGCAGGTCTTTTGACAGTTCTTTTCTGCTCCCCATGGCTCAGTATCTAGCCTGCTCAGTGCATCCATGTGAGAGCTAACAAACTCATTGACTATTTATACACAGACACTAATTGCAATTTAAAAAGCCACAGGTGTAGGAAATTAAACTTTAATTGCCATTTAAACCTGTGTGTGTCACCTTGTGTGTCTGTAACATGGCCAAACATTCAAGGGTATGTAAACTTTTGATCAGGGCCATTTGGGTGATTTCTGTTATCATTATGATTTAAAAAGGAGCCAAACAACTATGTGATAATAAATGGGTTCATATGATCACTATCCTTAAATAAAAGACAGTTTTTTTTGTTTTGCATGATCAGTCATACTTTCAAAATCAATGCCAAAATTTCACAGTTTCTGCTAGGGTATGCAAACTTTTGAGCACAACTGTATATATATATATATATATATATATATATATATATATATATATATATATATATATATATGTACAAATTTTGCACTTATGGAAAGAAATTGGTACTTTTATTCACCAAAGTGGCATTCAACTGATCACAACATATAGTCAGGACATTAATAACATGATAAATTACGATTACAATTAAAAATAAATAAATAAATAAAAACAATGTAAACTACTTCAAAGAGTTCTCATAAAAAAATCCTCCACGTGCAGCAATGACAGATTTGCAGATCCTTGGCATTCTAGCTGTCATACTGTGGCAACTCAAAAACAAACACAATGTTAAGCTTCATGTAATAATCCAAATAGCTTTAAACTGTATTTGATATAATGGCAAGTGATTTTCTAGTACCAAATTAGCAATTTAGCATGATCACTCAAGGATAAGTTGTTGGAGAGATGGCTGCTGGAAATGGGGCCTGTCTAGATTTGATCAAAAATGACTTTTTTCAAATAGTGAAGGTGCTGTTTTTTACATCAGAAATAGTCCTGACTATAATTTGTGATCAGTTGAATGCCACTTTGGTGAATTTAAAGTACCAATTTCCTTCCGAAACAGCTAAATCTGTAGATTAGTCCAAACTTTTATTTATAAATCAGTTTTTCAATTGAGAAAATCCTCAAATTTCCCCAAATGGAGGTTTTGTCAGATTTAGCTTACATTTGGGGACAATTTTGGGGGTACACACATACACACAAATTTAACTCCATTTGACTATAATGAGATTTACAATCTTGATAAGCCAATGACATTTGACACAATCTCCTAAAATACATCTCTCATCTCTCTCTCTCTCAAAGCCACTAGGAGTTTGTCTTGGAGAAATTTTGGTCATGTATAGAAGATAACCCTACTGTTGCCGATAGTCTCGCAATGTTCACACACTTTGTTTATTTGAAGTCACACAGAAACCCTACACCTTATCTCTTCCCCTAAATCTAGCCCTAACCTTAGTAACATAAATGAGAGAAGTGAGACTTTGGCTGCTGGAGTATTACCTTCTAGAAACTTCAAAAGACACTTGATTAATGAGACATCATTTGCATCAGTGATTTCAGCTCGTATCCTCTCAAAATGCTGCTTCACTCAAGAAATGTGTTTTTATGAAGATAAGACTTCAACAAGATGCTGACATGAAATTAAAGCTGAATTGTGTAATCTTTGCAGCACTAGCGCCACCGAACGGAATTGCAAAAATAAACTTTGTTTTAAAATTGCCTTCTGAATATATCCCCTGAATACATTAATTGAAAAGACTGTCCCGCCCCCAACTCATTGTATTGCCATTTGGATGATTTTGTCAGTGTTGTTGTGTCAAGCTGGAAAGGCTAGTTAAAAAAACAGAGGCCTTTTTATAGCGCCACAGAGACACAATGTTTACATTTTTTGAAAATACAAACAAACAAAAAAACATCCCACAAATGGCTTACTTAAAGATGTCTCTGCATATTAAGCTGGAATAGTAAAGTATTTTAACACTGAAAAGAATTTACACCCTTCATCTTTAAACAAAAGACCATGGTTAGGGGTGTTTAATGTAACACCAAAAAAATATCTTGTTTTATTATTTTATATTTTAATAGAGTTGTAAAAATTAACTTGTCAACATATATGATTAATTTAAAATGCTTAATGCAGGAAATACACAACTGCGAGCAACACACATCAGCTATTCTGTTACCATAGGAGCATGTCAAATCTTAACTTTCATCTACAACAATCACCTATAATCACCTATAATCACCTATAATTTGAACTTTAAACCCATTGCCGCTGAGCTTTCGAAGCATCGGCTAATGACTACCGTACAATTCGGATGAAGTACCATTACGTGGGCAATGCCAGCGCTAAAAGCAGAACAAGACGTTGGTTGTTTTCAGAATGGCATACTACCATACTACTCTTACTATTTCTGCTATACATTGACATGTCAGGTGCAACAAGAGTAGTGTGGGTAGAATCATGTAAATTCCATATCCAAAGTTAATAGCCTTAAGTGCAAATAGCGATAAAAAGCATTTTCTTTGTGCTAAGTGAATATATTGTTAGTGGCAGATACTATTTGCACCCTTAATTAAATACTAACATACAGTATATGGGCATAACTGCAGCATGTTTACGGAGTCCCAAAGTCATCCTACACCTACCCCTAAACCTAACCCTAACCCTAACCTACCCTTACAAAAATTAACTATGGTTTGCTACATTAACCATAGTATCACCATGATATTTTGTATTAAAATAATAGTAACCACAAAACTAAATATGGCTTCTATATTAACACCATATTACTGTAGTAACACCATGGTTAATTGCATTAAAACAATATTGGTTAATACAATATTACTATAGTAAAACCATTGTCAATTTTACCTGGATCAAAAGAGATTTAATGAGCATTGCATTGAATATGCAACCTATGGGGACTAGTTCTTTCAATTAGTCAACCACCCACATAGACTTTGGGAAATGTTTAATGTTATTTGCGTTTTTGCTATTTTTTATTTTTATTTTTTTAAGGAAATAAATGTATTTTGACAGGAAAATAAGCATATGTAGAGCCACATTTTTAGCACTTTCAAAATCTGCAATTACCTGTGAAAAAGTATACAACTAATTGCAATTAAACATTTTAATCAACTGACAGCACTAATTCTTATAAACACATGTTGTTTAGCTTGGTCTATTGCCTCCTCTTTATGTATCTAAATTAACTGGTTTGATTTTATTAAAAAAAAAAAGTTCTAAACATTCACTCCCTGTTCCTTTTAATTCTGAAAAATTATATTTGTTCTATATTATGAGGTTTACACCACACTTTCCTCTCTTAGCCAATCATATACTGTAGAACTTGCAAACATCAATGTGCAATTTAAAAGTGTAATATAGTTTGAATCTGATTAAATCACATTTCCTGTCAGAGTCATATTATTTTTGTCCCTGTGAGACACACATCAGATGACGGTTGAATTGTCACAGGGCTGATTTTCATATGAAAAACCCTTGGAACACTTTGTTTTCATGTAACAAATGGGATCTAAATCCCCAATGACTTTCAACAATGAATTACTTCTGAGTTACTTCAAGTGCCAGACTAAAATAAATAAATAAATAAACTACTACTAAAAACAAGAAGCAAGGAAAAGAGATAAGAAAAGAGAAAAGCATAACAATGACAACAGTACTTAAAGGAGATGCGTTAAATATTAAAATGAATGATGAATGTTAAAATACCTTTTTTCCTATTCCAATTATACAGTATATGCAGAAACAACTATAAGTAAGCCATTGGTAAGATGATTCCCCTGAAAAGTGTAAACACTGTGGCACTATCAAAAGATTGTGAGGAATATGTGTAAATATTTATATAGTGTGTGTGTGTGTGTGTGTGTGTGTGTGTGTGTGTGTGTGTGTGTGTATTTGTTGTCAAACCAAACAGTGCAGGAATCAGCAGGCAGTTTCATTTCCTATAGATGACTGATGGCTCAGACTGTGTGTGTGTGGTGGGAAAAAGTTGTCATGACGACAGTGATGTAAACAGCCCCCCGGACCCGCCTCAAAGAATCTGATGTTACTGAGTCAGCACACATACAAACATACTTCCACTGATGAAAACAAATGGGAGTTGTCTCATCTAGATTGATGCCACCTATAGGGTGCACAGTCACTCCACACAAACACACACACACTTCATTGACAAATCACTCTTATAATTGTACTTCTCCACTAAGTCTCTGCTCAGCTTTCTCATGACCGACAGCAAATGATTTCAGAAGCCACTGAAAAAGAGCAGGGAGAGCCTAACAGCTTTAAAACCTTAAAATATATCTAAGTCATCACAAACACATGACCTTTGACCCTCCTGATCGCCTAAGCCCTGTTCATTAATCATCATCAAACACACCCACAAATACCCACACATACAAACACATAGACCTGGTTAATGGCATCAGTATATCATAAGGTTGAAGATCATGAGCAGTTGTGAAGTTCCTGATTTAATTGTCAGGGTATCAATTACATTATTTATATGGGCTTCTATACTGTATGGTATGTGTGTGTGTGTGTGTGTGTGTGTGTGTGTGTGTGTGTGCATGTGCGTGCGTGTGCGTGCGCGTGTGCATGTCAACACAAGCACTTTGTTAATTAGATGGAAAGTGACTGACTACTCAGACCATAAATTTAAATCCTTTTTTAAGGCAGTAAGGATATCATGACATATACAAACAAACATGCACAAAGCAACTGAAATTGAGGTTGTTCAACAATTAACATTCTCATGGCAGCCAGCAAATAAAGTTTTTTTTCTAATTTAACTTTTGAGATTTAACGTTATTATTTTCATGTGTACTCCTTTTGGATCTGATCCCAATCGTTAGAGGCTATGTTCGGAATACCATACTACCATGCTACTCTTACTATTTCTGCAGTGCATACAGTGCATAGTATGCAAATTACCAGTATGCATAAAATACCCGGATGACCTATTACATTTGGCAAAATGTGCTGTATACAACAGAGCAAACTGTGTGGAATTCTGTTTACCACAATGCAATGCGCTCGACTTAAATTTCAAATCAACCAGAAATATTATCAGCCATGATTTTTTACTTCTTTTTCCTGACGTTATTTCTCGTACTGCGAAAAGTTAACACACTTTAGCACAAATTTTTATTACTTAAAGTATGATAACTAGATGCCATTTTCTGAATTAAACATGCAATGTGATAAGGTTATGTGACAATAATGTAGCATACAAAAGATTGAATCATTTATCATTGCATGAAGCAAAATGTCAGGTCCGTATGAGTGCTTTACATTGGAATTACGTTGGTAATGCATAACTAGGAGTTCATCCACCTAGAAAAGCAGTCCCACCACAAAAGGTAGATTAACTATACAGCTGAAGAATTCACCTGTGCTTTAACAAAAATTTAAGCTTCACATTTCTGCTGTAAACTTCCATAGTAAATGTATAACTGAGCCTTGTGGACTTACTTTCACTCTAGACATCTCGTTACTCTATAAACCGCTAATAGCTCGTTATCTGTCCTTTTCCCAAGACAAAATAATTTGTTCATCTGAGTGATGCCACAGTCAGGAATGAGGCAATGCTCCCCTGTATTTTTGTCAGCAAGCAAAGATTTTCCTCTTTTTAAATATAATTTCTAATTTCTTTTTTCTCCTTGACTGTAAACCTAAGATGATCCCATCTATTACATGTCAGTGTGTGTGAGTGTGCTGGATCTTTGCCTGTTATGCCATCTGTCAAATTTAAAACTGCAGGTATATGGCTGGTCCTGGACACTTAAGGGAGAGTTCATTATATATGAGTGGACCAGGTGTGTGTGAGTGTGTGCCCACTGAAGGCAGATGAGCTAAACACTTAGAAACAAATGTTCCACTTCATTCTGAAAAATGAGAAGAAGACACAGAATAAGAAAGGGAGAGAATAAATACGAAAGGACAAAATCTCTTTCTAGGTTTTGTGTATGAAGCCTCCGAATTAACTTCAGCAAGTCTGATGTTCAGTTAGTAAGTGATGTTGATAAAACACTCAGCTGAACCTATATGTGGCTACATCTAGCAAAATACCACCTGTGTGTATGTGTGTGTGTGTGTGTGTGTGTGTGTGTGTGTGTGTGTGCTTCTGATCTGTCTATACTTTTGAAGACAAAATTGCTGAATAATATGCTCAGAAATTAGCTAAATTTGAATAAATAAATAAGGACATCCTCAAAAGGAAAGGTTTAATAAAAAAGAAAAAAAAAAAGAAAAAAAAACTTTTTCATATGGTTGAATGGGGACTGTGGTTTACTACATTGAGCCTAACATCTACTGACATCGTCAACAAGTGATATGGGTTTGACACAACATGGGGAGTGAACTGTCCCTTTAAGAACAATAGAAACCAATGGTATGTGGCCTCTTAGACAGCTAGGAAACATTTTGAGAGTTCAGAGAGACCTGCCTTTGTGCTCCAAATCTTGGAAAAGTTGGAGGAATGCAGAAAGCAATGTAATCCTCTCAGATTGATTGTGCCCAGTGTTTTTGATCCAGAGACGACTGCTGTGATCTCTGGGACCATGTGCCAGCTGCTGCCCACCTACCAAGATGAGCTTCTCTATTAGCCTTTACAATGAACAAACGACACAGAGCTGCTCTGCCTGAACTTCTATTCAACTATCTAACTGCCTCTATCATTACATTTTAAGACAGATCAACAACTGTGTCTGGAATTTCAGCTTTGGTTGCGCACACTGTACTTATGAACCAACGTTAAACAATTCTTGTTTCATTGTCATACAAATGCATTTATTTGATATATGCATTTGTTGGAAACCAACAATTACAACTTACAGATATTATGCCATTTAATTTTAGCTCTTATTTTAAATAACAATAAATTATAATTAAATAAACAATTCTGAGCTTTGATAAGGCAGATAAAGAGTTGACAGATATAGAGTTGGACTGAATTCTATTATCTCAAATATGTTGATGAAAAAGTCTGGACATTCAAATAAAACAAAGAAAGTGATGTCCTTTGTCAGGAACAGACGCTGTCCAGAATGAAGGGCTGTTGTGTGTTTTTGGCACATCAGGTCAGACCATAAAAGTGGACAGGATGCTTCCTTCTCCAAACCGATTCCATGTGTGAGTTGGTGTGGAGCATTGAACCACAGAACAACAGGGGAGCAGTTCAAAGATATACAAAAATCCACCCCATAAATCATCTCTGTGTGTGTTTTTAAGTAGAAAGCCACCCTGCCATATATCACCCCTAACAATGTGCATGTACAGAGCAAATGATGGTGACAGATTAATCAATACAGAGCTCCAGATATAATAAGACATCCATCTCTTTATGCATCTGCTTGAATGTGCTCCTTATGATGGACAAATGCATGGAATCTGCATAACAGTTCTGTAATGAAATAAATATGGTACTGGGGAAAAATCAAAACATACAAATATATAAATTGGACAAGGCAAAAAAAAATAAAATAAAAAAATAAATAAATAAAATTATATTAATGCTATGCATGGACTTCTGGTAAACTAATACTAATAATTTTTCACTCAGACTGACTGAATTAACTTATCTCACTGTGAATTCGGAGATAGTAGGTTGAAAGTTCTGCTGCTGAAATCAATCTGTGCTAACTGAATTTCAAAAAACTGCCCCCAGTGGCCAAAGCTGGAAGTGTTGTTGATCATGTGAGCTCCAGTTACAAATGAAATGTCCACAGAGTGGTGCCAAAAGCAAGATGCATTTTTGACTGTAAATTATGTAATAAAGTCAACATAAATGCATATTTTATTAACTCTAACCCCTATCCCAAAAAAACAACCTAAGCATTAGTGGAGTAAAAATGTCATTTTAGAGCCAAAATGAAACCTCCGAATAGCGCTCATCATTGTTTATGCAGTGTTGAGGAGTAGCTAACTACAAATAGCGACGCTACTAACTTGACTACAATTTTCAGTAGCTTGACTGTAGCTCAGCTGCTTTTAAAACCTTTTCCAGTGGTGAACTATATTTTCAAGCAAGTAGCGTTCTAGCGCAACCAAATGCTACACCATGTTTTGGTCTGATTGTAACTAATAGCCTTCTTTATTGCGTAGAATGCTAAACTTCTACAGGCAAAACCTATGATGAACTTGCAGCATATTCTGGCTGCTGCTCAGAATCAGGCAGTGTTTTTCTTCTTCTTTTGTAATGGCAGATCACAATTTAACATACTGCGTTACCATCATCCAGGGGTGTCGCTATGATTTTGTTCCAGCCCCGAATGTTTTTGTTCTGAATTGCAGGTGTTTGAGTTGAAGCTAGAGTTAAGTAAATGTTGGTTATTGCTGCAGTTTTCCTGCAACTTAAATTATATTCATTTGGCATTCTGAGCTTTATAGGCGCTAAATATGCTACCTCATCTGAAACACATGATTCAATCCTGGTTTTTGTGCAAGTGTTGCGCAAGCCATTACAAAACCACTCATGTGATGCGCTCTGCTCTACCCTACTGTATTTCTGGAGAGCGCGTATCATCTGGGCTTCCCTTGATATCTAGGTGCTTACCACAAAACTATTGCAAGCCATTTGAATTCTACTCAGAACTGTCTAATTTAAAACGCTATGGAAGAAATAAAACATCTCAAAAGTCCATATGTTGGAACAATTATGAACAATGTTTTTCTCCTGTGTAATGTTCTGTATGAATGATGTTTAATAAATAAACTGGCCTTGTTTGACTTCAAATATTCTTAAATATTACTTAAATAATTAAGAGCCTAATGAAAGGAAAACAATATCTTTTATGGTGTAGGAAAAACATTTTCACTAACACAGTCCCAACTTAGTATCATGGGTACTCATGGGTACAGTAAGAATCTTATTCTAGTCTCATAACTAATCTCATAGAAATAATATGTTAATTAAATTTGATTTCATATAGCACCTCAAAGTAAAAGAAATGGTGTCAAATTCAAAATGTTACAGATGCTTAGATGAAAAATAACTCAGAGTACTAAAATACTTCAGATACCTTAGAGTTTAATTTAAAATAGTTTAAATCAAAATACCATGGCACTGTCACTGCAAGCTACTTCAGCTAGTGAGGTCATCTAGAGATGCATTGTATCCCATATTTACATTCAAGAAATGTTTACATACACAAGAAAATGTAGAAATGCTGCTTCAAGCACAAATTTAAGGACACACATACAGATGAGTAATGCTAGTCGTCATTTTAAATTGATTAACAAGCCTGTTATATTGCGCACTATATCAAATGTCTATTTCTGTTTTAATTATAACAGTGATGATTAATTGCGTTATTCTTATTGGTTTGATAGTAACATTGTCAAAAAATATTGTCACATTGTAGTGTAGCTACGTAACTACTTTTTCAAAAGGGTGGCTTGACTGCAGCTTAACACCTTTAAATTATGACTAGCTTGTCAAACAACAGTTTCAAAGTAGCTTCCCCAACACCATATTTGAACATTACAACAATTATACACCTCACCTTCAACATAGTGTGACAGCAGGGACAAGGGGTAGGGGAAATTACAACTCGATATCAATGTCTTAAATGCCCCTTTACATCTACTGAAACTCTTGTGTGTGTGGGATGTGGAGCGGCTGTGTACATGGAATGGTTTTCCTTTACTGCCTCATTTCAGATTCGTCCACCCAATCACGTCTGTCTGCATGGAATTCTGGCATTCCTAATGGAATGAATGCACTCTTTATGCTGCTTAGAATAAAGCAAATTGTTTGAAAATAAAAGTTTGCCTCATGGTACAGGGCATTTGCAAAATATAAAAAAGAATATGAGCGTGTTACGTGTTCCTCTATATTGTGCAGTGTTCACTGCAAGTTACAAATAGAATTTGTAAACATTGTCTGGGGTGGCCGATTTATGGAATATTCACCATATATTCAAGATGATTTTGCTAAAAATATTGCAATGATTTTAATTTTAATTTATAATATTTGGTCATTAAGTTTCTGAAAGAGTGTGTCATTAGATTAGTTATGTGATCCCTTCTTGTCTCGTGACTCAGGAGTATGAGTGTGTTAAGATAGATGTTTTAATAGCATTTATTCATTTAAGTTAATTTGTTCAAACTGTCCATTTCAATGAATCAGTTTAAACATTTGATTTGCATAATTTCTCATTACTGCATCATAAATGTTCTTGGACATCACCGCATAGCATATTTCATATATATTAAAATGTTTTAGTAAAATTATATGTAGGTAAATATCATTGATTATTACTATGTATTGTTAAATTGTTGCATATAAATGGAAATGGTTCAATATTTTTCCTTCACTTTATTTAGTGAAGAAAAGTGTGGAAAACATGCATTTAATTTTTAACCAGATTTTGACTGTAGTTTACTTAATATGCTGTTAATGAATAGGCTTAACAATGGCTGTTTGGTCAAAATAATGGTGATCTGACTGAAGTAAAAAAAAAAAGCTATTTCAGACTAAAGACATATTGAATATTGTCAAAAAGCTGAAAAAGTCTACATATTTTTACACACACGCACACATGCACACACACACACACACACACACATGTTGGTGTGGCTATCCTTATGAGGACTCTCCATAGAAATAATGATTTTTATACTGTACGAACTATAGATTCTAACCCCTAACCCTACCCCTAAACCTAACCCTCACAATTTTTTTTTTTTTTTTTATAGCATGATACCCTTGTAATTACCAGTTACGAGAAAAATTTCCTCGTAAACCACCCAAACCCGCCCACAGGTCGAAATTACCAAACCAAAAGCACAGAAAATTAATACTTATCTCCGAAAACAAGATAACCTTCTGACTCTAGCTCTCTCTCCTCCAAACAATTAGTTTAAAAAAACACAGTCCAAAATCGTATCATATCCCAGCCGCTTGCAAACAATTTCATTTTACTTTGCTTAACCCCACAAATTAGTAGAGCGTGCATTGACCAAGGTGCAGATTGGCTCTATGTACACATGGTTAGATAATCCCATTCTCTCATATCGCTCTCTCTCTCTTACTGGGATTTAACGTCCAGTGACATTGCTTGAGTCTCTGTGGGTTACCTGTGTGCATTCAACAACCACATTGGGTGAGTTCATGGCCTTCATCAGCCTATGGAAAGATACATATGTGGTGTGGCTGGAGGGAGGGGGGTTTACAGTAGATATGCTTGTGTTGGAGGTACAGGAAGGTCTATATATAGAGTGGCACATATGGCATACAGATCACTGCTGCCAGCTGGACCCAAAGGGTGAGTAGAGAGCTATGTGGTACAGCACCGTTTGATGTGGGTAAAGAGGGTGGACAGTGAGGGAAATGAGAGAAATGAGAGAGAGAGAGAGAGAGAGAGAGAGAGAGAGAGAGAGAGAGAGAGAGAGAGCGTTTCATGCCAATATAGCACACTAATTTGGATTGACTGTAATATTAAGAGGTGGAGTCCACAGTCAAATCTTCATTCTTGTAAAATAATACTGGAATCAAACTGAGATAATTAAAAGCTTGGCTGAAAGGAGCAATGTGTGAAATGAAAATGAGAAAGGGTTGTGTAATTAAATTGAGATGCTGCTAAGTAGTCAGCCATAAGTTTGGCAAGGACAGACCAAAGATTTTTCTTTCAGCTCAGCTCCTATGGGCAAATCATCAATACAAGCCCAGACTCACCCTGACATGGGTGCAATTCCATATGTGCTGTGAGACTCAAGGTCAGTAAACTTTCTGCCAACTGAATCTTTAAATCCAAATCCAAAGTGAAGTCACGTTAAATATTGTGTGTAAACAGAGAGAGGAGTGTTTTTAAACCAGATTTGAAGGACTAATATTAAGTGGAAGTGAACTTCATTTGGACTCAGACCACACAGTACAACCACAGAGGCCAGTGGCTATGGCACATGTGCCCACTCTTGAATTAGGAGGAATTTTAATATAAAACATGAATTACACTCTTGAAAATGTATTAAAAACGATCAGAAAGAGAAAAAAAAAAAGGTGGAGAAAAGAAATAATCTGGAAATCAGGGACTCTTGCGAAATGAGAATAAAAGAAAGGTGAGAATTAGTTCATCCCAAAATTAAAATAATATCAGCATTCACTCACCCGCATGTCATTTCAAAGCCGTATTGCTTTCTTTCATTCTGTGAAACACAAAAAGAGATGTTAGGCAGAATTTAACCCTGAGTCACCATTCACTTTCATTGCATCTTCTTTCCACACAATGAAAGTGAATGGTGACTGAGCCTGTCATTCTGCCTAACATCTCCTGTTGTGTTCCACAGAAGAAAGAAAGTCATACAGATAAGGAATAACATGGAGTTCAGTAAATAATGACATAATTAAATGTTTGGGTGAATGAAAAGTAGAGAGAAAGAATAAAAAAAAATATTATTCTACAAAAGAAAGACAGAATAAGATCATACTGAAAAAAAAAATGACATAAATAATATGTAGATAAGATCCAATAGAGGATGATTTAAAAAGAAGTCCAAATTTATAATTCTTTTGACTGAAGTAAAAAAAAAACAAAAAAAACAAAAAACAAACATTAGATGTCCTCCAGAGGGAACACACACACACACACACACACACACACACACACACGCACATTGGTGCAGCTATCATTATGAGGACTTTCCATAGACATAATGATTTTTATACTGTACAAACTATAGATTCTATCCCCTAACCCTAACCCTACCCCTAAACCTAACCCTCACAAAAAACTTTCTGAATTTTTACATTTTCAATAAAACATCGTTTAGTATGCTTTTTCAAGCGATTTAAATTATGGGGACACTAGAAATGTCCACATAAACCACAGTTATAGCATAATACCCTTGTAATTACCAGTTTATAACCTAAAAGAAATTCCTCGTAAACCACATAAACCTGCCCACACACAACACACACACACACACACACACACTAACACTTAACACTAAACACTAACACTAAACAGTAACACAAACACTGAACACTAACACACACACACACACACACACACACACACTTAGATGCAGTTTTGGCATCGGCCAACAAACCCAACTGAGCAGGACCTGCCTTTGACAAGTGTTACCCATTAAAGTTAGTTACTATGAAATGTCCTATAATTAAATGTAATTAACGCCTCTGGTCTGGGGAGAGGTGTGCTTGGATTGCTCTTTCTATCAGACTTTAAGGTTTCCAAGCAGAACAGTGGTTAGCTGATTTAGTATTTGGCAAGTTTAAAGCAGACAACTCAAAGCTGCTCAACTGCTGGCATACTTTTTCTTAGACAGCCTCTCAGACATTCTAGTGGCCCTCAGCTTTTAGTTCCTCAAATTATAGTGTGACAGCTCTGAGAACACAGAGGTGGAAATATCCCACACACTCTTGAATGACACACACATACTGAGGACATAGGGATGGCTATACACATGGGTTTTTACAGACACAATTCTCGGCCATTAGGACATCTTTGAAGTTGTTGTTCCAGAAGACACTATGGGTCTATTCCAAAACCTAGTAAGCTGCCCAGTGTCGGTGACAGGATGAATTATTATCTTTTTTGCTGATAATAATGCTCACAAAATTAGCTATTTCTGATATCTTAAAATAGTCTTGATAATTAACAATGTTTTTAATCTTTGCGATCACCAACCCAACACTTGTCAGTATAGCAAGAAGAATAGATCAAATCAATCATGCATTGTCATCAATCAGACTGACCAATTTACTGTATAAATGAATGGAGTGCCCCATTCCAGCTAACATCAACTCACTTTGTGAAGAGCAACTTCATCCTCCACTCCTTCATTGAACAGAATATATTTCCTAAAGTCTTTCACTTTTGTGATCCTTCAGTGATTTAGATTTCATTGATATTTGGCTAAATGGCACTTATGGTATTTGATTAATGTCACTTTCTTCAAACCTGTCACCTTAACCACATCTTTAATGGACACACAAATGTCATACTGAAAGGTGACTGGCTTGAAAGGTTACCTCGGATAATTATTGTTTATTCATGCGAAAAGAGCCAACATTCATTTTTGCCTTTTTCGGCCACATATAGGGTGGAAGCAAATGACGATGAGCCCATTTTGTGGGTCAATTTACTGAGCAGAGCCTTGATGCTGTCAGGCTCCTTTGGCATTTTATTCAGTGATTAAAACTCACCATGGCTACCGCATATGAAAAAAATTGACATACTTTCAAATTATTATGTATCTGAGCTATGCACATTAGTAGTTAAATTGACCAAAACAACTGTTACATTTATCACTTTAGTTTTTATGTTCAATTTGAATACATTTTTGAGGAAGCTCAGTTGTCCTTACCTCCTCTGAAGGACCGCAATTGTACATAATACAAAACATTATTACTATTACCACATGACTCCCTGTTGGTACTCTGTGTGAATGTCGCCAGTGGGTGAGAAAAGACAGCAGTTGATGTACTGTATATTAGGCACTGGGCGCATTTTTTTTTGATTGGCCTGTTCTGTACAACACTATTATCATTCCGTTCACCATGTTTGGCTTTCAGCAGGTAAAGACATTTTTTTTTTTTTTTCCTTTGGCAGACTGCTTATCCTGTTTCTGTGATGCAAACAGATAGCAGCCAGAGTGAGACCGGGAGGCAAAATAAAGCACATGGAGCTGCTCAAAAATGTTATTCACAAGATTACAATTCAATTTAAATAAATGGGTAAGCAGAATTGATAACTGTCCTGAATATGCTGCATGTGTCTCATTTCAGCAGAGGGAGCACCCCACCCCTTGCAGCCCCAGAGAACCCTGCCGCCCTGGGGTGCGTTTCCCAAAAGCATCATTAGCCTACTAGGGTTGCAATCGTTCCATCATTACCAACATAGTTCAATGATTTGGTGTTTCCTGAAACCATAGTGCCAATGATCATCTGCAATCAGCATCGCATAGTTGTGTGGTTCGAACAACAGCTCTCCACCTATGGTTAGAAGTATAAATCCTTGTTAGTTTGCTATGTGGACATAATATCACTTCTCTGTGGCTTCTATATCTTTTATTCAATATATATCATTCATTCTGTCAAGACTTTGATCACCTTTACATGCACTTAAGAAAATTGCTTAACCCGGGGTTTAGCAGAAAGCAGCATTCTGAAATGTCACATAGACGCAAATGCAGCTGTTTAAGGGATTACAGGCTGTTAAGAGAAATAGCTTTAACACATGCGGTTTCTGTCGGAGAACATGGCTTATGTGTCCACCCCCTGCATAACGTCATTAACGACAGCTCCAAATTATTGAACCAATGTGGTTCGAAAGATGGATGTGCGACATAGTTACTACGGTTTCGGGACACAGTCGTGAGCTAGTTAATTTCTCCAATGATGCGTACTATGGTGTTTAAGGAGTGAGTTACGCAGTTGTACGAGAAATGCACCTCAGTGTGACTGCCTGTATCGCCTATGCCAGGATACAGCACTGCTCGAAGCAAATAGTTTCACTTAGTTAATTTTTACGTTTTCAGTATTTATTCATAATTCAGTAATTTGCATAGTGTTAAGCAGAATAAAACACATTGACAAAAATCTGGCCAGGGGGGCACAGTGGTCTGGCTGGTTGGGGGGGGGGGGTTGATAGACCTATGGGCGAATCAGTACAGCTGTTGCATATACTAAATATCAGGGCAAGAAACAAAACTTGGTTGTAATAGTAAAACTATTGTTACTAAGTGTTTTCTTAACTAAATGGGTTTCTTTGAACCGGCTTTTCAAACTCTGTTTGTCCAATCAGATTAGAGGACCAGAACTAAATGCTGTATAATATTGTATATATTAAATTTGAACAATTCATTAAATTACGCTTACATAAATGCATTGATTATAATCGTCAATGCATGTTACCAAGACACAATTTAACAATTTCTTAATTAAGAAAAATGCTGAAATTATTATTATTATTAAGATAGACAGCCTGGCGCAAAGAAAGCACATATAAATGAAAAGTCATTCACATTAAGGACAGATCAGATGAGCTCTAACTGTGAAATAATCACACACGCTGGCGTCAGCTGCATAATTGGGAGGTAATGCTCCTTACAAACACAGCGATTCACTTTCTCTCATTCACAAGTTAATAACCCACAACAAATGTGTCTCCCTCTGTATTTTTCTTCCCTGTTTTTTTGCTTTGATATTAGTACCTCCACCCCACAAACACGGTTACAGAATTGAAGTGCCTCCTGTAAAAACTACAGGCCAAAATCTCTCCATTAGATCTCAGGGAGATAAAAAGTGAGCCTGTTAAAATTATTCTTCTTTTGTGGGCCATATTTCACATCCTGATGCGAAGAGCCTCCTGTGACAGATATGATGTCTTTTTAAATGAAACCACTGAAGCTTGCATTCACAAAATGGGTGGAGTGACTTTGTTCTTTTGCTGTGGGATGGTCTGAGCATTTAAGTTTTTCAGTGTTGCAGTGTTTTTCATATTAAAGTAATAAGCCATTACCCGCCTTGCATTACAATGATTATACCATAGTTAAGAGGCATGACGTAAAGCAAATTTCACCCTTGACCATGGTAAAATAATTTGGAATGTATGCAGATCATTTGGAAAGTAATTTAGTTGATCCTCTATACATAACTGAACAATGCCAAATACTTCACTATTGGTCAACAAACAATCAAAGATTTAAACCACCTTACCGTATTGAAGTCCACGACTGTGTATATAGTATAACCACTGGGCGGTTCTCTTGCAATAATTCATTCATGTCCAGAGGCAAACGATCAAAGCCAGTTTTAGCCTTCCTCTAGAGAAATGCATGGTCGTTTGACACAGATGAGCAAGTGTTGGCTGTAATTTGGTCTCTCTCTTTTGATGTTCAAGAAAGAGGCTGTCATTATTATACAAGTGAAATTGGATTTGTCCCCCGATGGTCGTGAGGATAAGCACTGAGCTCATTAACATGGTTCAAAAGGTTTTGGTAAGAAATATAGCAATCATGGGGTAATTCAGCTAACAAACACTCATCATAGTCATTTTTTGACTGCCTAAATAGCTTTACTGTATGTAACAGAAATAGAGGATATGCAGTAAACTCTGCTATAACTTTTTGGTTAATGACCATGTTATTACATAGCCATAAAGAGTGTCTTAAGTTCTATACACACAATTCTTTTTTTATTTAAAACAGTAATTTGATATTCCTAACAATATATTTTTTTAAGAATCTATTTCTCTGTTTTTCTTTTCTATTGGTATTAGGTGGCAGAGCTGGAGGCTTTCATTCGATCTTCAAATGTGTTTCCCCATCATAAAATGCATTGTAATCTCCCAGAACTTGGCTCAATGTTCACAGAAACATTTAAATCATATTGTATTTCTGAGAAGATTTGCTGCTTGTAAAAACTGCATCAGTGTTGAGAGAGAGAGAGAGAGAGAGAGAGAGAGAGAGAGAGAGAGAGAGAGAGAGAGCACATCAACTTGCTTGGTATTCTTGCCAATTTTAGCATTCTACTTGGTAAGGAGGAAATATATTAAGTAAAGGAACAACACATCACATATGTAGAGTATATAATTATTATTTAATATTAATATTCATCTGGTAGAACCATCTCCCTAGTAATGTCAGCTGTTTTAAAATTAAACATTTAAGCAAGCATGGATGGGTTTGGTGTGTACTTGCCATATTAATATGAAAATTCAACTGATTTGCAATCACATGTGTCCGATAAGATTTTAGAGCTGATACAATTTGTTACTTTTATTAGCCGAAATGTGCAGTTCCTAATGCAACAATCCCACATCAATGTAACAAGCAAGCCGACAGACAGCCACAGGTTGAAGGTCAAACAGTTACACAGAACAGTTGCAAGTTTTAAATAACCCATTCAGAGGCCTGCATGCCTGAGCAGAGTGAGGGATTAACCAATCAAATGCGGACACAGAAGGATGAGAGAAGGATTAGAGGAAGACAAACTGCTCATGATATGTTCCCCTTTGGCCCTTGACCCTAATGCTGCCCTTTAGCCTTTTCACTGGCTTCTATTTTATACACTCCAAACAGCACTCACTAAATAAACCATCCAGATATGGGTGTAAAACCAATTCCATTAATATGTTTTAATCATTGTTTAATGATGTTAACTAAGAGGTGAGAGTTGATGCAAAACCATACAAATTTATTTTTGAAGCAGCTTTTGACATTGATGTCTATGTACAGTATCTATCACAGACAGCTAAGGGCATCATCTGTGATTACATTGTGATAATCTGCATAAAGTTATCACCAGAAAGACACTTTAGTGACACTAGTGTCACTAAAATAGCAACTAATTATCTTTTGCCACATCCACATTAAAACGTTTTCGATTGAAAACTCTGTTTTTTGCTTCATAACATCATCGTTATCAAAACTATGCAAAAGAGTGTTTTCGAAAGTCTCCATGTTCATTGAAGAAAATGCAGTTCCAGTGTGGATCAAATGTGTAAATGTGGCTTGGCGCTTATAAGTGAAAGCGATCAGCAATGGAATCATTCAAGTTTGAATGTGAGATTATTGTAAACACAGATATCATATATGAGTCGTGGAACAAAAAAATTGGATATGGTCAAAAGACCGGACCTGTGCATTAAGCCTTGAGGTATAAACACCAACTTTGAGTCACGTAGCGACAGGCTTTTCCGGATAGAGAAGCTAACATCAGGGCAACACAGAAACACTTCAAAATAAAAGCCCAATTAAATGCATTGTTCTGAAACAAAAACATATTACTGTGGACATGACTCAGTGAGAAATCCTGCCATTGCACAAAGCATAACACCTTGTCTACAGCGGAAGTGACTGATGGAGTATTGCACTGCTTGGAGCTGCGACAGCTTGAGTATTTCTACACTGGAAGAGTTGAAGCTACATGTACCAAATTGTCCACTCATGATGGGCTAATCAGCTGGAAGCCTTAAGCTGGACTTTAACCAGAAATGGTTAAAATTGATGAGTAACTACATATTCTTCTCTTTTGTCAACAGAATGCATTGGTGTAAAAATGCATTTAAATATTTTTACAATTATTGAATCTACTATAATTTTTAGGGATATCCCGATACCATTTTTTTAAGAACAAGTATGAGTGCCGATACTTCCTTGTTACTCGCTTATACCGAATCCAAAACCTGTTTTTTGTTCTGAATTCCATATCAACAGTTTAGTTCAATTACAGTATATCATCAAAATGGTGTTTTAATAAATTAATTCATGTAGTCTTTATGTGCCTTGCGCTACAAAGTGAATAAGTGCTCTGCTCACTGTCATCTGCTACAAACAGAGTGTGTGATGCTCATGATGGTGTTTTCCGTGGATCAGTCAAGGAGCTCTAAAAGGTATGAGCACTTTGTGTTTTTGTGTCAGCACAACACTGGCTCCACACATTCACAAGCACTCACATTTAAAGCACTGCACATGAAAACGATATATTTATCTCATTAAATCAAAGATTTTGCTGTTAAATAATGTCACTAGAACATAACATTATTTTAATTTGTGTGCTGAATGTTTACGTAATGACATTTGTATGTCAGAGCAGGGAATTGGACCCGATTCCGATTCCGGTATCGAGACATTCCTAATTATTTTAATTATAAAATAGTTCCGTTCCTGGATGCTGATTGATCAATACAATGTAAAAGAAGCTTTGTTAACTGAAAACCCACCTTATAAAATCACCAAAGCTTGCTTCCAACTCTAAGTTGTAAGCCTGAGACATCAATTTTCTGTACTGGTCATTCAAGGATTACCTAATCCTATTTTCCAGCGTAGAAAAGGAAATCCAACATTCTGCTGCTGGTGTGTGCCTCTAATGTCCATTTATTATTATTTTTTTTTATTTTTTTTGCTGCAATGTTGTGAAAAATCTAATAGGAAAATCAGACCTCTCTCTCCCTCTCTCTGTCTCTCTCTCTCACTCAGTTTTTCCAGTTTCAGTTTTAAGATGCTTTATTGGCATGACAAATATTTCTACATTCGTATTGCCAAACCATTTACAGCAGAGCTGCATATACAAATAAGACTGCAAAACGAAGACAAGTGCAAAACAATGTACATTATACAGGGGCGGACTGGGAAGAGAAATTGGCCTGGGATTTTACATAGAAACTGGCCCAAAAGTTGTTGGGGGTGGGGGATCACTGTCCTTTTCTGCATATCACTGCCCCCTTCGGCATATCGCAACACCATTTTGTGGCCATTCTGCATAACGCGGCTGCCCATTTCAGCCTATCGTGGCCCATTCGGCCCCGTTTCGCGGCTGGTCCTTCGGGAAAAGTCCCAGTTCTCCCGATGGCCAGTCTGCCCCTGACATTATATAATAATAAGAAAAAAAGAAATATACAATGTATACTTGACAAATAAGGTAAAATGGTCATGTTAAATAATAAAAATACAATATATATAAACTAATAAGAATAAGAAAGAGCCATAGTAAAAAAATGGAGACACAGACTAAAGTCAGTTCGCTCCACTGTTCCTCATATTGTGGCAGACAGACACATATTGTGCTGCAGTCTTTGTGTTTGCCTAATAGGAGGGGCAGTTTTTCATAGTTTGTTAAATTATTAAATGTGCTGTGTATATGTTTAATTCTGTGGTAAAATTGTCTGTATATTTTTTTTTTGCATTCTATTAATGCAGGGCTTTAAAATGGTATGTGAATGTGCGTTGTGTTCACTGAGATCTGGTTCTTTTCTGGAAGATCATGATTTTAGTTTTATTGAGGTTGACTGTCAGGGCCCAGGTCTGACCGTATTTCTCCAGCAGGTCCAGGTTCTGCTGTAGACCCTGTTCTGTAGGGGATAGCAGAACCAGGTCATCAGCATAGAGCAGGCAGAGTCGTGAAGAGTGAGACCAGGGGCTGCAGATCGCTCCATAATGGTTGCTACTCACACAAATCACACAATCTGTAATTATTAGGGTCAAATTTATCTCAATTTTTAAAGATGGGTGTTACCAGTCCTTGATACAAGATAGCACAAAAGTAACCTACATTCAGAACCACATTGAATCATTTTAGAATTGCCAATTGGAATTAAGTGCTGGTATTTTTTAGCATTTCATTCAATATCCGATCTGGTCCAGATGCTTTTCTGGACTTCAGGGTTTTAATTTTGTCTTTAAGTTCCTTTTCAGTAACAGGGAAGTCTAATGGATTTTGATTTTCTTTGATTACCAATTCTAGTACTTCCAATTGTTTGATTATTTGATGTTTGTAACAGTATAAGGATGGGCAAGGAGGAGGCGGGAACCAGCTGAACAGTCAACGTAAAGTTTAATAAGAAACTCAACATTAAACAAACATAAACTCAAGGACACACATGCAATGCGGCCGCGGCCGTGAACTGGCGCCTCTGGCTCCCCTTTATCTCGCTCTCCCGATTATCAGCTGATTCAGCGCTGGCTGTGCACCATCACGGCCCAGCCATGCCATCCTCCTCATCACATTCCTCACCTGCCCGATTCAGACCGGGGCGCCACCGGTCTGACTAACTGCCCCTCCCATCATCATCATCTTCCGGCTGTTCTGTCAACCAGTGGTCCACCCCGCCTCCTGTGAACCTGGGGGAGATGAGGGGAGGTGTGGGGAGAGGGAAAGGGTGAGCGGAGGCACAGAGAGAGAGCGAGAGGAGAGAGAGAGAAGAACTTGCTCGCCAGCTCCCTGACGTGCTGTCGCCAGGTCCTCAACCGCTCCTCTGCCCTCTGGCGGATGCCAGCTCGCTCCTCCCACAGCGGACAGCAGCGAGTCCTCCCCTTCTTTGGCGGACGGCAGCGGTTCCTCCGGCTCTTGGTGGCCGGCAGCAACCCCTCTGTCCCCAGGCAAATGGCCACGGATGGCAGCAGCGAGGACTCCATGACAGCGCATCCCTCCCCCCTCCCGGGTTTCGGCACCACTGTAAGAGATAAAGGACGGGCAAGGAGGAGGAGGGAACCAGCTGAACAGTAAACATAAAGTTTAATAAGAAACTCAACATAAAACAAACATAAACAATCACAGACACATATGCAACATGGCCCCATGCGTCTCTCTCTTTCTCGAACTGGCCCCTCCGGCTCCCCTTTATCTCGCTTTCCTGCTGATTCAGTGCCGGCCATGCATCATCACAGCCCGGCCATGCCCTCCTCCACGTCACAATGTTGTTTAGAATTTGTGTCTGTTTCTACTTTATTAAATAGTGTTTGGAAATGGGATTCACATATTTCTTCATTTTGGATAGCCAATTCTTCATGATCAGTTTTTTTCAGATTATTCCAATTGTCTCAAAATTGATTTGTATTGACAGACTTTTCAAATATTTTCAGTTGCTTTTAGCTGTATTGTGCTTTTTTGGTTCTGAGTCTCTCTCTCTCTCTCTCTCTCTCTCTCTCTCTCTCTCTCTCTCTCTCTCTGCTCAGTTTGATTTGTTGCAGTGCTGTGCTGCTTCACCTGTAAGAGGCAGTCATTACACTTTAACCCTGACTAATCAACCTTGTTTTCTCCTGACTACAGTGTCTAACTTGCCTCAGGAGCAAGTGTATGTGTGTGTGTGTGTGTGTGTGTGTGTGTGTGCGTAAGACAGAAAGTTAGGGAAAGAGACAAAGTGAGGGAAAAATTTTGAAATTATTTAGCCGTGCCCCTTCGAACCTCTCCATTATGAGTCAGTATATCCCTGTGTGTATCTCCTAGACAATCACAAGTGTGTGTTTGTGTGTGTACAGTATGTGCAAATCCATAAATCCTCATATACTGAAAGATTGTTATCCACAGAAGAACACAGTGGGAAAATGAACAGCATGTCAGGTGTGACCTAGAGCACCGCACAGCTCAACTACACAAGAACATCAATTTTCAATGTTGTCAGTGACATTGAATGTTATAATTACTACAGACATTTGTGCACGTGCACTCAGAAACGTCTACCACCAGTGAACACATATTAAACTTATTAGTAAGGGAAGTGTGGTCCTAGATATGTTACTACAGTTGAAGTCAGAAGTTTACATACACATACGTTGAAGTCATTAAAACTAATTTTTTAAACTCTCCACAGATTTAATATTAGCAAACTATAGTTTTGGCAAGTCGCATAGGACATCTACTTTGTGCATGACATGAGTAATTTTTAATTGACTATATCACAATTCCAGTGGGTCAGAAGTTTACATACACTAAGTTAACTGTGCCTTTAAGCAGCTTGGAAAATTCCAGAAAATGATGTCAAGTCTTTAGACCAGGGATGGGCAACTTTGAAAGGGGTGAGGGCCAACATTTTTTCTCCTTTCTGCCAAGGGGCCGGATTACAAATTTACAACTCTAACAATGTTCACCCTTTACTCAATTTCCTCATTACTGTGGGTAATCTATGCACAAATAATGCAATGTTCTTTTAAAGATTTTGTTACCTATATTAACATTTTTATTTAACAATATTTATAAAAAATAATATAATTATTTTGTAACTTTCGTATATACTAAAACATGCCATTCACATGTACAAATTAACGTTCAATTGACAAGCAATATACTTCAGACTTACATTTTCAAGAAAATGTATCTCATTTGCATTGTCTACATTTGCAACAGACAAACACACAAATGAACAGACAACGTTTTCAAACCCACCTCATAAAACAGCTTATAGGTATTAGTTAAAATCTAAATATTATCATCATTAACAATACTGGATACAAGAACATAATATTTCAGTGCATCAATACAAAACATTTCACCATAACATACACGCACGGGCCAAACAGTCCTGTGTATCAGAGAACATTCTTTCTATTCGCAAGACTTTTCAACAATCAGTCAGGGATCTCAATCACGCATTTCTTCAAAGTTTCTCCCTCTTGTAACAACTTTTTTGTTTCTCAAAAGCACGACCGAAACAGCATTAGATGGTCTTTGGTGATTCCCGCACTGTCACGGATTTCGTAAAAACTTTTGATGCCTTTTAGCCTTGTATGTTATTTACCCTTTACATATGTGAGGAGAGCAGCTCTGGTGTATGTATCTCTCATACTGTACGCTTCTTTTATCACTTGATCAATGGTGTATTTGCGAATCAAATTGAAATCTTTAATGACAGATTTCGTATCCAGGCAAACAAAAGACATGGGTTCCACCTGCATACATTAACAATGGCACGCACATGTCGCTGACAAGCTGAGGTAAATTTAGCTCAATTTACCTTATAAATGATGAGCAAGTGTAAGATGTTGCATGCTAGAATCCTAGAGTGATCAGCAGGACTGCTAAGAACAAGCAACCTCTTCTGGTAAATAATTGTAATAACATCATAAACTGAATGCAATCTTTACATAATCCCTTTTTCAAATAAATAAAATTGTCTTGTCCGACGGGTGTATTCAACGATACAGAGGGCCGTATATGGCCCGCCAGTTGCCCATCCCTGCTTTAGACAATTATCCAATTAGCTTCTGATTGGAGGTGTACTGAACTGGAGGTGTACCTGTGGATGTATTTTAAGGCCTACCTTCAAACTCAGTGCCTCTTTGCTTCACATCATGTGAAAATCAAAAGAAATCACCCAAGACCTCAGAAAAAATAAAATAATTGTGGACCTTGACAAGTCTGGTTCATCCTTGGGAGCAATTTCCAAACTCCTGATGGTATCACGTTCATCTGTACAAAAAATAGTATGCAAGTATAAACACCATGGGACCACGCAGCTGTCATACTTCTCAGGAAGGAGATGCAGTCTCATAGAGATTAATGTAGTTTGGTGCGAAAAGTGCAGATCCATCCTAGAACAACAGCAAAGGACCTTGTGAAGATGCTGAAGGAAACAGGTAGACAAGTATCTATATCCAGAGTAAAACGAGTCCTATATCGACAAAACCTGAAAGGTTGCTCAGCAAGGAAGAAGCCAATGCACCAAAACTGCCATAAAAAAGCCAGACTACAGTTTGCAAGTTCACATGGGGACAAATATCTTACTTTTTGGAGAAATGTCCTCTGGTCTGAGGAAACAAAAATGTAACTGTTTGGCCATAATGACCATCGCTATGTCTGGAGGAAAAAGGGTGAGGCTTGCAAGCCGAAGAACACCTTCTCAACCGTGAAGCATGGGGTGGCAGCATCATGTTGTGGGGGTGCTTTGCTGCAGGAGGGAGTGGTGCACTTCACAAAATAGAAGGCATCATGAGAAAGGAAAATTATGTACATATATTGAAGCAACATCTCAAGACATCAGCCAGGAAGTTAAAGCTCGGTCGCAAATGGGTCTTCCAAATGGACAATGACCCCAAGCATACCTCCAAAGTTGTGGCAAAATGGCTTAAGGACATCAAAGTCAAGGTATTGGAATGGCCATCACAAAGCCCTGACCTGACTGAAAAGCATGTACGAGCAAGGAGTCTTACAAACCTGACTCAGTTACACCAGTTCTGTCTGGAGGAATGGGCCAATATTCCAGCAACTTATTGTGAGGAGCTTGTGGAAGGCTACCCAAAAATTTGAACCAAGTTAAACAATTTAAAGGCAATGCTACCAAATACTAACAAAGTGTATGTAAACTTCTGACCCACTGGGAATGTGATGAAAGAAATAAAAGCTTAAATAAATCATTCTCTCTACTATTATTCTGACATTTCACATTCTTAAAATAAAGTAGTGATCCTAACTGACCTAAGACAGGGAATGTTTTCTACAATTAAATGTCAGGAATTGTGAAAAACTGACTTTAAATGTATTTGGCTAAGGTGTATGTAAACTTCTGACTTCAACTGTATATGTAATGTTAATATGAGGCTCTGAACACATGTTTTTGTGCATGTTGCGCATGTATAACTGCTATACATTATGCATTATGTGAGAGGTGTAATAAATTAGTCTGTCTTTTTTAAAGCTGTTGAAACGAATCAACTAACAAACGCAATGAAGGGATGCATATCGGAATGTGTGTGAAAGAGACATAATTTAACCTCTGAAGCCAGGTTCCACAATGTCCCATTTATCACACATTCACACAGTCTGTGAACAGAAATACTCTGCAGCTCCCGACAACTATAAAAAGCACCATTATTGCATTTCCGTGGGGAGATGTTTTAAAAAATTATGCCAAAGTACCCTCATCACCACCTGTGTAAGCACAAATTTACTTTTTAGCATCACGTCTCTCCTCATAGGAACATCTACAGGTCAGCATCTAAACTATACTCCCTGGAATTCTGTAAAAGATTTATAGCATTGTGCATTGTGTTACAACCACACAAGCAGCCTCATACTGGAAGGTTGTTGTGACTGTAGCTGTTATAATTACCACTGAGAGTAATTAGCTTTGCTCTCTCAAGGTCTCCAACCCCCTGAATACACCTTTACACTGTCAGCGTCCTGCAGTAAACACATATGTGTGTGTGTGTGTGTGTGTGTGTGTGTGTGTGTGTGTGTGTGTGTGTGTGTGTGTGTGTGTGTGGCACAGGTGATGCATAATCAGCTCTCAGTGGAGGTGTGGAACATTACTGTCTGGCATAATGATACCCCTGCACTGGACGACATAGAGAGATAAGAGATAGACATAGACAGAGAGAGAGAGAGAGAGAGAGAGAGAGAGAGAGAGAGAGATCATTAACTCCAACACACTAAATGAATTTGAAAGATGAAGTCAACTCTTCTTTTATGGATGTATATTAGTCAAGGTGCCGAGGGCGTCATTAAAAACTCTTTATTTTTTTCTTTTGGCTCCCATGCTGCAATGCAATGCTATCCTTATCCACTCTTGTTTCTTTTTTTCTCCTCAAAATGGTCCTTTTTTTCACCTTCAACAACTTTGGAGAGACAGAGAGGTTGTCTGTTTCTCTATATTTTGCACTGTGTGTGTGTGTGTGTGTGTGTGTGTGTGTGTGTGTGTGTGTGTGTGTGAAGGTGATAAGGTACAGATTCAGTCTAAATGTGTCCAGAGGCTCTCCTCTCACCAGGACTGTCAGGGAGAAATGAATGTAGTACCACACAGACACACACTTTAACATAGCAGAGCAGATAACATGGTTCTTCAGACAGCTATACAATTTCTATAAGACACATGGGTCACAAACACACACTGATTGACTGTCTTTTAGAAAGACATCAGATGTGTCATCAAAGCTAACACACATAGGTTTAAAGACACAACAGTCCTTTTAAGATTGAATTGTGTCTTATAGGGTCATTTCAAGAGGAATTACATTTCTTGATTTTGTTTAGATGAAAGAGTTTGATGTACTATAAATTTTCATTTCATGATGTACTATAAATTTGCATTTCATTTTTGGGGGTTGGGGGGGGGTGTCTTAAAGGAACAGCAGTAAAAAAAAAAAAATCCTTTTTTTCTCCAACAACTTTGGAGAGACAGAGAGGTTGTCTGTTTCTCTATATTTTGCGCTCTGTCTCTCTCTCTCTCTGTCTGTGTGTGTGTGTGTGTGTGTGTGTGTGTGTGTGAAAGTGAAAAGGTACAGATTCAGTCTAAATGTGTCCAGAGGCTCTCCTCTCACCAGGACTGTCAGGGGGAAATTAATAATCTGTAGTACCACACAGACATGCACTTTAACAACATGGCAGAGCAGATAGCATGGTTCTTCATACAGCTATACAATTTCTATAAGACACATGGGTCATAAACACACACTGATTGACTGTCTTTTAGAAAGACATCAGATGTGACATCAAAGCTAACACACATAGGTTTGAAGACACAACAGTCGTATTAAGATTTCACTGGGTCTTATAGGGTCATTTCGGAGGTTCTTAAAGGAACAGCAGCAAAAAAATTTACTATTTAATTCTAAGAGTAAGAGCTAGGGTGTAAAATGGTCATGACCAAGTAGAATATGGTTAGGGAGGGGAATCGGCTCCATTAAAAAAAAAAAAAAAAAAAAAAACTGTAACTAATGAAATATCAAGACTTTCAGTTCTGTTCCCCGCATCCCTTTGCCAGTGAGGACTGAACAACGTACTAAAATACTCTGGTATTGTTTCCTGTGCTACACACAGCATGACCTATGTAGTCCAATCCCTGAACCAATGACTCTAATGAGTCAGCTTTTTTTTTTAAATCTCCAGTGGGAAACATACAGCACAACCAGTTTAGCCTGATTTCCAAACAAATGACACTTATGAGTTGGTTCTTTTAAATGTACACCGCAAAACATATAGTGCTATCTCCCGAAAAAAAATATTGTTAAGGGGCTATGACGAGGAGGCACCAGTTGGAGGCTCAATGTTCGAGAGAGAGAGAGAGATGCACGTGGCTGCGTTGCATGTGTGTCCTTATGTTTATGTTTGTTTTGTGTCACTTCCCACCCAGCAAACATCCTCTATTTCTATGAGTATTAAGGCAGATACTCAACAGAGGTAAACACCCAGGCCGACAGCCTATTTCAGCTGGATACATTTATTTACCCTTCACATTCGCAGCTTGTGTTAGTCTGGACTGAGTGCTTTCAGGTGATTTTGTAAATCACTTGCACATTTTCATTCCTTTTATTCTTGGAAAAAGTATTCTTGCCCTTCAAACTTGTTAGCCAATCATAACAAAGTGGGCATGTATATTGACGTCTTAAAAGGGACAGCACAGAAAACTGAGAGTTTCAGACAGTGGACCAGAGACAGGGAGGAAAAAGTTAATTAAATACTACATTATGACCTTTTTTTTTTTTTTTGTGCAAAAACCTTTATTGACACTATGAGTAAATCTCAAGGAAAATAATAAAGAAAAAATAAAAATGCATGACATGACCCCTTTAATTAATCTGAAATGATCTCATCATTTGGTAACAGGCTGCTGAGGCCATAAATTCAATATTTTTTCCTCAAAGAACTAAACAATTGATTAAAGTAACCTTTAGGGAAACAGAATTATTACATAGAATCAGAATTGGAACCGGAATCGTTTAATCCCTTTCCCTCCCTCACTATGACATTTCTGGCAACTTTACAAACATTATAAGTGGACTTCAGGGGAAGAAAAGAAAAATGTACATGACACGACCCCTTTAACATTCAGATAAGGGATTTGAGCTTTGAGTATATTGTGGTAGGAACACATGTGACCTTCAGCTCTGTTAGGCCAGCAATGCAGTTATCTGTTTACTGTTTTCAGAGATAACTGAATATGCGAGAGAATAACCATCATTACATCATCGCAGTAAAGTGTCTAGCACACACTCAAACATGTTTGTGTCAGCACTTTTCAAATACCTCTTTTTTTTCCTGACAAGGGGCTCAGGGTTGCAGTCGTGTAAACCCAAAAAACTAAAACATCTGCCGTGTGTCACCACCTCACAGGAACATCATAGTCTCTCTCTGTGTGTGTGTGTGTGTGTGTGTGTGTGTGTGTGTGTGTTTGTATACAGCCTCATGTCACTCTTCTGCATTTTGTTTTACCATGTCTCAGCACCTCAACCACTCCCTGATCCCTCAACAAATGCCTTTGATGTTTGTTTGTTTTTGTTTGTGTCTTTTTTTTCTAAACACGCACCACCTCAGCATTAATTTCCCATCTGTCTTTTCCATCTACTGAACACTGACACACACAAACATGTACATGCCTACATTAAGGATCAGCAGAATATGTAAGAGAGGGATTAAATGCCATGTTGCCAAGGCGACTCGACCTTTGGAAGAACGGCACATGGCCCATAATGATCCACATGACCATCTGTGACTGCCGCCCTCTGCTTCACCACAACCTATAATGACATCGCTGTCTCATCTCCACAGGGACAGACGGCTTTATTAATAACTCAACACACTTGGCAAACGTCTCTCTCTCTCTCTTTCTCTGATTTCATCATATACTGTAGGGACAGTGATTAGTGGCTCAATTCCTTGGATAAACCAACTTTAGCCAGTCTAGACCCACACACACACACACACACACACACACACACAGAGTCAGCAGTCATTGATTGTTGGTAAGGGCTCACATTTCTGAGTAGCGGGGTTGTAGCTTCGTTCATTTTTAAATCAAGTAGCTTTTCAGTAGCAAAACTACATTTTTGATTAGGAAGCGTGTAGCTTTGACAGAAGATAATGCTGGTTGCAGTGGATCTACAATCAATGGAAACCAAACCTGCAAATGCATCCTATCGTTTGCCAGTGATGAAGGAGGTCAAGTTCAACATGTGTAAAGCTTGAATGGCACTGCAGGTAAAGATATTTTACTACCAAAAGAGTATCAAAAGACTTAGTAGCCTACACGAAAACACCATAAAAAAAGTACCATGACATTAACATGTTTTTTGGACATGTACCATTACCTGGGAGCACCATGTTAATACAGTGGTTTATGAATAATGTAGTCATATAGTGTACCATAGTAGTACCATGGTATTATATTAATTATCTTAAAGCACCATGCACATTCAATTGTATATGAATGTGGTAAATCAAATATCAAATTAACATGGTAGTACCATGTATTACCATCTGATACCATCAGATATTACATTGTTATTGCCCAGATGTGCTCACACGCACACACACACAAGAAATTTGGCTTCTGAACAGAAGCTTCCAGTACATACAAAAATACACAGAATAGCAAGACACAGAATTAAAGTATAAGATGAATAGTATATGTACAGAGTTCTTATACAGGAATGTGCAAAATAAATTGTTTAAATGGGTATGGGTTTGTAGAGGTAGTAGTAAAAAAAAAAAAAAAAAAAAAAAAGTAAAAATAGTGATTTTTCATATTGAACAAATGGATTTGTAGAGGTAGTAGTATAAATATGAAGAAAATGTAAAAATAGTGATTTTTTTTTTAATTATTATTATTTTGAACACATGGGTTTGTATAGGTAGCATGCATAAATATGAATTTACATGTTTTTTACATGCATATTATATTGCACCATACTGCATACTTGTATACTGTATTGCACTATACTGTACTATGCTGTATCATGGCTTTGATAAATTATGTGTATAAGTCTTTTAGATACTTTGTCTATGACTGTATGCTCTGTGCATCTGGTTGAAAAAAAAATATGAAGTGGCTTAAATGTAGCAAGCTACGTTTTGTGTGTAGCTTGTAGTGTAACTTGCTACTTTCTCTGAAGTGTAGCTAGTAGCTTAGCTTAACACATTTTTCTGTTGATTAGTTGGCAGCTTAGCTTGCTACATTTTTTTAGTATCTTTCCCAACACTGCACACTATACACTAACTTACAGTATACACTAATAATTAGGCCAATACCCTCTATTGATCTGCATTGAGAAAAGAGACATCAGATTTTGGGAACATGAGTGACTCTATCTCTTATCATTTTAAAGACTTAAAGGGATAGTTCACCCAAAAATGAAAATTATGTCATAATATACTCACCCTCATGTGTTCCAAACCGTGTGACTTTCTTTAACATATGGAACGCAAAAGGAGAACAAAAGTATTCATGCGAGAATTTGCGTTGTTCTCATGATCACGCGAGCCACTATAAGCATGCTTCTCTCATAATAAGCCCCCATGAATGTGCAACGGACCTCAAGATTGTCACTGTAAAATTACTAAGGCAGGAAAATCCTATGCTTTTAGGAGACTTGTTATATGACGTAGGAGAATTGTGGGTCCTTTTTTAATTTTTAAAGAAAAGTCAGTATGCAGTATTCATTAAAACATCTCTGTTTGTGTTCCAAATCCACATTAGTAAAAAAAGTCATAACAGTTTGGAACAAAATAAGGATAAAAATGTCATTTTAGGGGAACTGTTCCTTTAAAAGAAAATGACATGAACATTGAAAAGAGTCTCCCTCATTCATGCATTTTTGTGTTCAATCTGCCAGATGGACGTTATTGACCGATGTACTGGATCTCACGGTGTAATCTGTGCCTTACACCATAAGTGCCACACTTTTAAGATGCCATGTCTTAACATTTGTAAAAAAAATAAAATAAAACATATTAGCAACAGTGTATTTGAATTAAGGCACCTTTAAGTGCCGTGCACAGACATTTTGAGTGGCAGTGGCTCAATATAAGAAAAAGGTGCATGTTTACATAAACCATGAATTTAAAAAAAAATCACGCAGACAGTGTTGTACTATTTATCATAAATAAAATGCTTTGTCGCTGTTGATAAAAGGTGTCTGTTGGCTTGAGCCACTGCAGCCACCCCCATGTCCATGTTCATGGCACTTTTAATTATTTTGTGTTCCGTCTAGCTGTTTTAACTTTACATTTATACATGCCTTTCTCTCCCTCCGAGCTTTTTGGCTTTGTCAAGCATTTGCATAATTTGAAATGTTTTAAGCTTGGTTTCCCGAAGTTCTAAGTAGAACATAAGTAGCACTTATGTAGTACTTAATCTCTATGGTGCATTTCCCAAAAGCATTTTTTTATCTAAGTGGTACTATACGTAAAAGTGTTCGTAATTTAACAAGAGCTTTGACTGCTCTTAAGTCCATTAAGTACAACTTAGACGTATCTTTCTCGCACCTTTCAGACTTTATCAGAGACAAGGGGACATTTAATAAATTGTATTAATATACTGTATTTTGAACATTGGAAAGACACACTATTTCAGAAGCTAAAAAAAGTGTAGAAAAAAATCACATTGAAATCAATAGGCAGTCTCCCCAGTCTCTGCAGTCTGAAATAGGTCTACATTTATATGACACGTAATACAGTATAATGTTATATTGGTGTTCTTTGATCAGCATAAATATAATGGAAATATAAATATGTTCTTATTAAACAGATTTCTACAGTATGTGAGTAAAGTGACCACAGAGTTTAAAACTTAAATAGGCCAAAATAAATAATTTAAATATGGTTATCAAAGGAGATTAGAGTGAGAGTGTGAAATTAGTGATTCTCTCTATCGCTCTTCATCCTCCTCCTCTTCTTCCTTACTGCAATGACTGGTTCAAATCGGTTACAGTAGCCTATATAGTCTGTTTACAGTCACAAATTAGCAATAAGGCTACAAGTATACAGTGCCTCAGACTCTAATGACTCGACAGGTCTATGAGCAGTTCATTACTGATGTCATTTTAATCCGGCTCTGTGTGCATCTGTTAATTTTCCAGCCAAAGAAACAAAACTTTGGGCTACGTGACAAACTCTTTATGATTTATATCACCTGCATTCACATTACATGCATTTCTTGTCACTTTCATTAATCTGTACATTTTTAACTTTTGATTGTGGAGATTGGAAACTTGGCAAATCTGAGCACAGTTTGAGACAGTGTTGAGTAGGACTGGGCGATAAAACGATATAGATATTTATCGGGGAAACAAATCTATATCGATGATTAACATTTGAGTCATTTTCTATATTTAGCCTATGTTATACATCTAGATGATTGGATCAGGTATGTGTCACTAAAGACGCAAGCAGCTCGGCAAAGTTATACACACAACGAGCTAACTGAATCATAGTCATGAAATCAGCTGGTTAGGAAGTATAACGCCTGTTAGCAGGCAGCCCTGCTGTCATGGAAACTGGTAAGGAGGCCAGATGAGGCTCAGCAGCTGCTAGCTTGCTATCCGGCTAATTTGACATTGTTGTGTACCGAACAAAACAGTACTGATAATGCAATACAACAGCTGTTGACTAAACACAACAACTCCGACATCAACACCATTTCTGTTTATTAATGTACTATTTAAAATAAATAAATAAAAAAATTCATGATCCATAGCGCTGTCACAGGGAAGTGTTTCTTCTTCTTGTAATGTTTATTTGCGTTTGGCAATCTAGCTCATGGTGCATTACCGCCACCTACTGAGCTGGAGTGTGTAGCGTCACAAAGTCTTTCAGTGGAGTCAAACGTCCACTGAAGATGAAATTGGTGAAATTTAATAAAAAAAAAAAAAAGGTCACACACACTTATGTAGGATTAAATCCTAAACCAGATATACTTTAAGTTAGCTTTCCCTCTGGAGTTTACTTGTAAACAAACAACTTATGTTTAATTAATTAGTGAGGTCTAACAGACGTGGAATGCAGTTCCGCCCCCATTAATGGTATAACATTTATATTGTTCTAAATATGAATATAAAACAAAATAAAAAGTATTTTAAAAAAAAATAATAATATTTTGCCGAGCCCTAGTGTAAAGCTCTCTTTTAAAAATCTGTTGGAGACATCTGAGATTACTGGGGTCTTTTTGTCAGGAGAAACATCTGAGAAGCATGAGACTAAAGCAAAAAACACCTTCTACTCTCCATTTAAACTCACTGTTTTCTGGCGAAACAACTCAGATGAACAAAAAGTTGGCAATTAGGGTTTTTGCTTTCTTATGTATTGAGCTGAAATTCATAATTCAGAAGAGAACCCTACACTTTACTGCAATATAATGCAAAAGTTTATATAACTGGGTAGATTTTTTTTAATGGCATAAAAAGCCCTTCTCTTTCAGTTCATTTACGTCTAAGCTCTCTCTTTCTTTTGCTTTATCTTCTTCTCTCTCACATTCACATTCTATGTCGGCTTATTGTGGGGTTGTGAGTCACACTAAATTATCTACACTGCATTTGCACTACTGTCTGCCACATGTTAATTCTCCAGCTTCTTCTTCAGTATTCCACCAAAATTGCGAGGAATGCAGTGATTTAAAACTATTCATTAATCTGTCAGTTCTCAAACTATCACCCACCCAACAGGTCTGTGCTCATATTTGACACACAGGAATCTGCCAGATAAAGAGCAATCCAAATAGCAGCCTGTAGACGTGTCAGATGAAGAAACTGTTCAGGTGGACCCACACAAGCTGGAGCCCGAGTGCAACGAAGCAAAACAACACGGGCCGCCACCTTCACTCCGACAAGCGGAGCGGGAGATGGCAAAATTCGGAGGGAGCAGGAATGTGGGCTCATATTGCAGCCTGATCTCATTATTATACGTCACTATTTGTGTGTAACATTTAAAGGTAAATTTTTTTACATTTGTATAGGTGTTAAAATGTACAATATGGACATCTAAAACCTAAACATATTTATGTATTTACTGCATTAGTAAAATATTTAGTAAAAAAAAAAGAAAAAGAAAAAAAAAAGCATAACATATTTACAAATCCATGATAAATATATTTGAATCCATGAATCCATTCTAAATAAGTTTGTTTAAATTATTAATTATACATTTATACTAAATACACACAATTGTATTTATTTATGATTACATTTTAGATGCTGTCAATATGTATATATTGTATGTTTTTGGTGTCTATGCAAACCTAAGCAAATGTATGTTTGCTAGAACCACAATTTATGTAAGAATACATACAAATTCTCATAAGATCACATTGCATATTGACAAACTCTTGGCACAGCTGAATGTGTTGACTAACATCTTTGAGAAACACGTGTCAGAGTCAGATATCTCAATATTCCAGTTTTCAGACTACAGTACAGTAAAGGGCAGAGGAATGCATAAAACTGTTTATGTACAAAGTTAAAAAGAAACTGTTTGCACTGTACAGAAGTGTTAAACATATTCTGAAGTTACACAACAAGTATGCTGCTCTGTCCTGAGATGAGATATTAGAGGTATAAAATCAGTACAGTTAAAACGAAATATATGTTAAATAATTTAAACAGATAAAACAAGGATATGTGCAGAAGTGGACATCTACTTACTGTTTAATGAATAATGTTGTTTAATGAGTAAAATAAATAAACTGTATATTTCTTCTGTTGAACACAAAAGGAGATGGCACTAGCCTCAGTCTCCATTTACTTTTAATGCATGGAAAAAGATGCATTAAAAGTGAATGGTGACTGAGGCTGTAACACTCTGCCTAACATCTTCTTTGGTCCTCCATGGAAAAAAGAAAGTCACATGGGTTAGGAACAAGAGGAGGGTGAGTAAATGGGTGAACTATCATTTTTCATTTTTGAGTGAACTATCCCTTTAAAGAGCTCAGTAAGAGAGAGAGACAGTAAAGAAAGATTGAACATATGGTTTAATATATGTAAAACTACCAGAATGACAAACAATTGCTCTTGTATTTAAAGCACTTGACAATTTTATGCTTTTTTCTGTTATCAATTATCCGTCTGCTCTCTGCAATAATTTCTCTCTGATTTGACCTTAGCTTGCCACTTCTCTCTGAAACTCGTTAAGCACAACCATTAATTATCACCCATCACTAATTCATGAATTCATTTATTTTGAATCCTTTCAGCCCACTTTTATTGCCTGTACATCTCATTGACCGGAACTGTGACAGTTCCATGGGACCTCATAGCTTCTGGGGATCACTGTTGTCAAAACTACATCTGTGGTTGCTTGCAATCATTTGGTCACAAATGCTTGGAATTGTGAGGCCAACATCAGTTCAGAGGTGTCTCTATGGGTAACGAGATACAGCGAAGATTGCGGGGTAAGATGTAATTTGTAGTGGTCTTTAATGGAATGAACGAGGACAAAGAGCGAAGGTTAAATTAGAGATTAGATTTATCATCCAGTGGAGTGACAAAAATTAATTCAGAACACTTAAATATGAACGGCTCCATTATGGGACTTATTTCTCCATGCGTACATGGTCGACAGAAGCAATTTGTTCCCATTTTTAGAATTTATTTTAAATATGGAATCAAAATGGTAAGTACAGAGGTATTATATATATATATATATATATATATATATATATAAATCTGTTCATTAAAGCAATGAGGACTGAGTCTCTGAATGATGTCAAAACACACATATAGTCATTTTAAAGTAGTTAAACTACATTAAAGCTACCCTTAAAAAATGTGCTATACACACTATGCTAAAATGAATTACACTGCCCAAAACTTTTATTTCTATTATAGAGAAAGTAGACATTTTGGGAGAGTGTGTTTGTTTATTGTGTCATTTCCCTTTCATACGATTATGCATATTTATCTGCTTTATAGTATTCCAAAAGCAGTATGTCAAATGAATAGGGTGTCCAAATTCTCAGTATCCTCAGTAAGCACTATGTCCAGGAATGTACTCATACTGCATACCTAAAAAAAGTATTTCATTTATGGCCAAAAAGGGCTTTCTTCATTAAATGCAGTACATACTCTGACATGGGGCTGGGTGATATGGCCAAAAATATAAGATTTTTTTGTTTTTGTTTTTTCATATCGTTTGTTATCAATATTTATCACAATATACATTTGATACCATTAATGGGGTAGGAAATGTTTTCTTGTGATGCTCCACATTCCATATCAGTAGGTGGCGGTAATGCACCCAGAGATCTGGATTGCCAACCGCCAATAAACATCAAAAGAATAAGAAACAGTTTCTTGCATATGACAGCGCTATGACTCATGAAAGAAACATTTAATTAAATAGTACATATATAAAACTGCAACGGTGTTGATGTCGGAGTTGTTGTTGTATTAAGTCGATAGCTGTTTTGCATTGTAAGTGCTGTCTTATTCGGTACACAACGATATCATTTTAGCCAGATAGCTAGCTAGCGGCTCCCGAGCCTCATTACCGGTTTCCATAACAGCAGTGCTATATATCGCTAGCCTGCTAATACTTCCTAACAGGCTGATTTCATGACTGTGAATCAGTTAGCTAGTGGTGTATATAACTTTGAGGAACTGCTTGCATTTTTAGATAGACATACCTGATCTGATCGCCTAGATGTAGAACATAGGCTAAATATAGAATATTACTACAAAATGTATCATCAATATAAAAAAAAAAAAAAAAAAAAGAATCTTTTTTTTAGCAATAAATATCTATATTGTTTTAGCGCCCGGCCCTACTCTGACAGGACACCAATTTGGATACAGCTGGACAAAGTAGATTGTTACTGGAAAAGCTACACTGTTCTGAACAAAAGCTGAGCTACAGTACTGTCATGTTACTGAAAAATGTTGTTAATAGCAGCATTGTAACTTTAAGTTAGTTACTCCCCAGTCATAACTCATAAAGCCGTGCTTTTGAAGATGCATCACTCCTAGCATTCACAATTTTAACATTTTGTTTTTCTCTAGTTCTCTCTCTCAGTCTGTCTGTCTGTCTGTCTATCTATCATCAGCTACAGTAAATAGCAAGATAAGTAGGTTAGCTCTCATCTTCAGGTGTAGTGAGATTACTTAGGTACTCTAAAGTCCACCTCACCTGAATTCAATAAGATATACTGTAATAATGTTGGGCCTAGAGGGTTTAGTTGTTAAATGATGGTAATCCCTGAAATATGGAGTTCATATACTGTGAGTCCAAAGTGAGCTTAATGATAAAGCCTCAAATACACAATTGTCTTTATTACTGTGCTTTATGATTCCATAATCTGATCTTGTTTGTTGAGCAAAACATTTGTTTTCTTTGATCATTCTCTCTATATCTAAGTTCCTCCTTAGTTCTTTTTTGTGCTCTCTCTCTCTCTTTCTCTCTCCCTACCACATTGTCTTCTCAGTATTTAAGTAGTTTTTTGGTCTTTCATTGCTTATCCATTTTTCCTCTCTTTAGTAATCTAACAGGTCAGGAGGGGCCCAAACTATCCATTACTGAAAGTGTGTGTGTGTGTGTGTGTGTGTGTGTGTGTGTGTGTGTGTGTGTGTGTGTGGGCGGGTTTGGGTGGTTTACGAGAAAAAAAAAATAGGTTACAAACTGGTAATTACAAAGGTATTATGCTATAAATGTGGTTTATGAGGACATTTCTAGTGTCCCCATAAACAAATCGCTTTAAAAATATACTAAACTATGTTTTTTTTTTTTTTTTTATGTAAAAATGCAGAAAGTTTTTTGTGAGAGTTAGGTTTAGGGGTAGGGTTAGGGGATAGAATCTATAGTTTGTACAGTAAATAATCATTATGTCTTTGGAGAGTCCACATAAGGATAGCCACACCAACATATGTGTGTGTGTGTGTGTGTGTGTGTGTGTGTGTGTGTGTGTGTGTGTGTGTGTGTGTGTGTGGTGTGAAAGAGGGTTCATATTGGATTCTGAACTAGGCAATCTGAAGATTTTACATAGAGTGAGGGAGCAAAGAGCTCATACTATTTCATGGGTCACTTCAGAGGAAGAAATTTGATTTCAGGCTGCATTATAAGATTTTTGTGTGCATGTGTGTGTGTGTGTGTGTGTGTGTGTGTGTGTGTGTGTGTGTGTGTGTGTGTGTGTGTGTGTCAAATTAACTCTATTCGGGGCTCTGTAATTGGTTGTCAAGGACAATTGTTTAAAAAATTAAAACACTCTAAATCACTGAAATAGTGATCTGCACTGCACTGGTGTTTCTAATTTGAGATTGGAGTATTGCTGTTTCAATTTCTAAAATATCACCAATTACAAGGAAGCTTGTATAGCAAAACTGTGTGTGGTTTCTGCCTCTGACGGCACGCTCATGGACTGCTCACAATCCATTCAATGACCGCATATGCAAGCAATGTTGTCTATCAACAAATCAGCGCCCCTCCTGGAAACATGTTTACAAGGTTGATACAATGAGCACTTCTGAGGTTAAGTTATGAAGTTATGAACTAATACACTTTCCGAGCAAATTATTGACAGCTACTGAGGAGCCTTTGTTTGATGCACAAAACAAGTAGACTACTGCATATATCCATGAGCAGAACAGTATATTCCAAACTAGGTCTTAAAGAATCACATTACTATACCTACATTTTGCAAAATTATTTTTATGTGGCTTGTTTCCTGGTGAAATTAACCCTAGCGGTGCTACAACAATTTTTTTACACTATTATTTAAATGTACTGTTCTATTATTGTTATATCAACAATTTAACATAACCGCCCAAATGTTGGCTAGGCAGGCTAAGTCAAATGGGTGGTTCTCAGAGTAATTTGCAGTGTGAACCAGCCTTTATGCCAAAAGTCAAATCTATGGCTACATGAGACTAAACTGTGTAAAAGAACTAATAATTGGGCTAATCATGGGTTAATTATTTATATAAAAGTGCTGATGGCCAAAATATTTCAGCTGTAAATCAATGATGTGCCAAATGGATAGGGAAAAGGATGACATCACTCACTGTACCACTGTTCACATTTGAGAACAAGCCAAATGATTCTTGATGCCACCAGATCCTCTAAATTAACTTCCTGTATTAAGACACATCCTCAGATGCATCCTCTGTCACTCTTGCATTCTTTCAAGGCATCTCTTCCCTCTTTTTATCTGAAAAGAGGATAAATAAAAGAAAAGCAGCTGCGATAACAAGCCACACTGATCTATCTCTCTTTCTCTCTCACAGTTTGCATGATCTAATCTGATGCTTTCTGAGTCATAGCTTCAGTTCCCTATCTGTCACTCACTCGACGTTGTGTCGATGTAGTGACACTAGGGGTCGCCCTTGGGAGCCCCAAACACCTCTGATCTTTGAGAAAAGGCCAATGGGAATTGGCGAGTGCAATTTGCATGCCACTTCCCCGGACATACGGGTATAAAAGGAGCTGGCTCTCAACTACTCATTCAGATTTTTTCTGCGGTTGTGTTTCAGCGAGCTGAATTCCTCTGCCGGTCCATTCTCCTCTGTATGCTGTTGGATTTACAGTGCATTACAGCGGTTTCTCCCCCTCGTGCATCGATTGAGTGTAGAGAATGCCCCTGGGCGCTTCGACAGCCTAAAAGAGTATATATTCTTGCAAATAAAAGAGTATATCTTCTCTAAAAGAGTGGCACTGATGGAGAGCATTTTTTTAAAGATGCCTTTCCGTCTGTGTATATTTCCTGGTTGCGGTCGTTACCTCCCCACCTCTGACGGTCACTATCACTGCCTCATGTGTCTGGGCTCACTGCGAGAGCGTGACGTTGGCAACGTTGCAGTCGCGGCTTTCCTTCTTAAAGGGAAAAGCCACTCCAGCCGCTCCCCGCCCCGGTCCTTCTACATATGGGTATGAGGCTGCATGGGGGTGATTTGGGGACCCCAGTGGGAGCCGTTCCGCCGTTCTCAATTATCTCGACAACTGGCTGATTCTAACTCACTCTCGAGACTTGTGTGCGCACAGGGACCTGGTTCTCAGGCACCTCAGCCGGTTGGGGCTTTGGGTCAATTGGGAAAAGAGCAAGCTCTCCCCGGTTCAGAGCATCTATTTTCTCGGGTTAGACTCAGTCTCTAAGATGGCGCACATCACGAGCGAGCACATGTAGTCAGTGCTGAACTGCCTGAAGTTGTTCAGGCAGAGAACGGCAGTCCCACTGAAGCAAATTCAGAGGCTCCTGGGGCATATGGCATCCTTGGCGATGGTCAGGCCGCTCGGGTTGATGCATATGAGACCGCTCCAGCACTGGCTTCCAACTCGAGTCCCAAGATGGGCATGGTGCCGCGGCACACATCGCATGGTCTTCACGCAGATCTGCCGCCGCTTGTTCAGCCCTTGGACGGACCTTGCATTTCTGTGGGCAGGGGTCCCCTTAGTGCAAGTGTCTAGGCATTTCGTGGTTATGACAGACGCCTCCAAGCGTGGCTGGGGCACCATGTGTAACGGGCACACAGCTGCGGGCTCCTGGACAGGGTTGCGACTGCATTGGCATATCAACTGCCTGGAGTTTCTGGTGGTATTGCTCGCCTTGCGGAGGCTTCGGCCGTTGATCCAGGGCAAGCACGTGTTGGTCCGGACAGGCAACACGGCGATGGTAGCATACATCAACCACCAAGGCATTTTACGCTTGCATCACATGTCGCAACTCGCCCGCCGTCTCCTCCTCTGGAGTCAGCAGTGACTCAAGTTGTTGCGAGCCACTCACATTCCATGGTTCAGCTGATTTGGAGTCGATTCGGTCAAGTCGATTCGACCTCTGGAATCTCTATGTCTGGCCCTTGGACATGACATGGAAGAACTAAGTGGCCTACCACCCACGGTGGTAGACACAATCACTCAGGCTAGGGCTCCCTCTATGAGGCGCCTGTATGCCTTGAAGTGGCATCTGTTCGCTAAGTGGTGTTCTTCCCGATGCAAAGACCCCCAGAGATGCGCAGTCGGGTCGGTGCTTTCCATCCTGCAGGAGAGGCTGGAGGGGCGGCTTTCCCCCTGTAATGCTCTGAGGAGCTCTTTGTCTGCAACGGAGGACAGCAAAAAGGGAGCGCTGTCTCCAAACAGAGGATCGCCCACTGGGTTGTTGACGCCATCGCTTTGGCATACCACGCTCAGGATGTGACACCCCCCTTGGGGCTTCGATCACACTCCCTCCTGGGCCCTGACCAATGGTGCCTCTTTAGCAGACATCTGTAGAGCAGCGGGCTGGGCAACACCCAATACCTTCGTGAGATTCTACAATCTCCGGGTTGAGTCGGTTTCGTCCCATGTGTTGTCAGGTATGAACAGGTAAGTATGCGGGACAACTGGCCAGGTGTACCGCTTGCGTACAGCGCCTTTCCCCTCCTGGAGGGGGAGACGTGTGCTTTTTACCCCCCAGCCGAGTTCACAAGACCGTGGACCCTGGATGTCCTTCCTCCTTAGCCCTATGGCAGGTGAATTTGCTGAGAAATTCGATGCCGGCCCAGTATGTGTGCTAGTAGGCCCTGTACTGGGGTAGGTGCTCCACATGTTCTGGTTGCCTGCAAGTAACCCCGTGTGATGTATCTTCCGCGATACAGTTTCCCCATTGGTGAACCCGCATCTTCCTTGGGCAGAGTCCCCTCTGCCACCGGTCACCGTGTTTGTGGAGCTCCGTATCCTCTGGGTAGGACCTACCACGGGGACTTCTCCACATGCAACACTGCCGACAAGACTCGGTAAGACCATGTGACATATTTCCACACAATTGCCTCCTCTTCGAGCAGGGTGTGATCTCTGTGGTGTCTTCCCCTTGGGAAAGGACACCCCCCCGACGTGGACACTTATGGCCCCCAGCTGAACGATTTCCACTCTTTTTTGGGGGAGAAAAAAGAAGAGAAGAGGCCACAGCTGGGGTGGCCTGTCCCCATTTTGGGCAGTCGACTTGTCCTGGAGGTGGAGGGGACCGTATGATGCTCGTAGGAGCATTGGGGGAGTTTACATGACAGCCAGGTGCGCTGGCTACAAGGCACGCGATGGTTTGCCCGTCTTGCACCGCCAGTCCACGTAACACAGTTCAGCTAGTGGTGGCATTTCGTATAGGGACCCCTAGTGTCACTACATCGACACAACGTCGAGTGAGTGACAGATAGGGAAAGTCTTGGTTACTTTCGTAACCTCCGTTCCCTGGTGGAGGGAACAAGACATTGTGTCCCTCCTGCCACAACACTGAACTACCCGCTGAAATGGCTGGGACCCTGTCTCGGCTCCTCAGCACAAAACCTGAATGAGTGGTTGCAAGCCAGCTCCTTTTATACCCGTGTGTCCAGAGGAGTGGCATGCAAATTCCACTCGCCAATTCCCAGGCCTTTTCTCAAAGATCAGACGTGTTTGGGGCTCCCAAGGGTGACCCCTAGTGTCACTACATCGACACAATGTCTCGTTCCCTCCATCAGGGAATGGAGGTTACGAAAGTAACCAAGATTATATCAGTTTTCAGCACACACACTATGGGTTGCATGACTACTGATTTTTAATAGTCCACAAGTCAAGCCCATTAATCGAGTCAAATTCGATTAGCTGTGACGTCAAAAATTCCACTTCCCTACCCATTGAATATTAAAGTATACATACTGTACAACTGAAAGATCCAGGTTCGCTACAGTGTAATGGGTTTTAGCCAGTTATATATGTAATAAAAAAATAGCAGTGTAGCTAAATGTCACCAGGCATTAAATAGCCAGCTAGGCTGTGCCTTGGGTCCAATAGGTTGCCATGGAAATGCTTGTATGTAGTTTGACACCTGAGGGGAAAATTATGTGCGACAGTCTGAGCGTTATTTTGTATGTGAACAGATTGGATGGAATAAACATCAACAATTACACTTTTTCCTCTTAAGCACCTATTTATTAGAAATTTGCAGCAATTAGGTAGTCATACATTGTGCTATAATGTAGCTAAAAGTTAACAGATGTATCTGAACATACAATATTTTAGTGTAGCCTGGACTACCTGTAGCTTCTGGCATGGGATCTAGCATGCAGGAGAGGCATGCATTCCGTCATGTCATCATACTCCAACTTGACGCGCTTTTGTAATTGTCACCGAATTGCGCTTTTGAAGGAGTGAACAGCAACTGAAGTTAAAAATCACTAACAAGCGCTGGTGAGTGCCTTTTAAATGATTATGCTTAACACTAGTATTTCTGTTATATTTAAAGGCCACAGATGCATTTTGTAAATCACATGGAAAACGACTATTCAACTTCAGGCTGACAGTGTCGACGACATTAGTTATAGTCAACTAATCAACTTGTCTATGTAACCCCTAATTTCAGACTGACAGTGTCGACTACATTAGTTATAGTCAACTAATCAGCTTGTCTATGTAACCCCTAACACACACACACACACACACACACACACACACACATAGAGAGAGAGAGAGAGAGAGAGAGAGAGAGAGAGAGAGAGAGACCCTGTGCTCTGCTAAATTAACGCCCTCACTCTGTGCTTATCGTTGGGCAGGAATGCTGTCTGTATCCGTTTCTGGCTTTCCCATGCCCTCTTCCAAAGAATGCAAAAAATGTGCCACAGGCATTGTATGTGTGATGGCATTTTGGTTAGCTAGGTTAGATATCTGTGGGATCAGGGTGGGATGGCCGCCGTCTGGGTAACGCCTACGGGCAGATTTTTTATTGTTCTGTCCCAAATGGCACACTAGTTGTTGACTTGTAATCGCTTGTTCTTCACTTATATGTGTCTGTGCAGTCCATGAGACTGTCGGGTGTCCTATTTTTTTCAGAAGGGTGCCCTTTGGTGGCTGCTATGCACCTTGAATGTGCTCTTTTTCCAAGCTTGCATTGGTGCAGACTTCACAGCGAACTATTACCAATGTTTCTTAAAGGCAAGTCAGGCCATTGGCGACCATGTTTGTAATGCCTTCGGGCAGCCTGTGGCTTGCTATTTTCTGTGGATACAAGTACAGCTCCTATCTACTTGAATGGGGAAAGACTGAAATCTCCAAAATAGTTGGTAGAGCAGTTAACATATTTCAAACCGGCAATAAAATATTACAACAAGAGTATCATAAATTTGGCTTCTTTAGCTCAGATCACACACACACACACACACACACACACACACACACACACACAAACTTTATTTTATTTATTTTTTCAGGCCCATCAAACAAATGTGCATGTACATTCTTGTTTAAATTTGACAGGCAAAGTTGCTATAAAAAAAAAAAAAAAAAGATTAGTCTTTTAACTGTAAGATGGGATTTCAATTCATCCAGCACTCATATTTAGCATGATGATTTCTCCCATTCCCATGTATACCAATGAGCTGTATCATCCTATACTGTCTCTGCAATAACCAACATTTATATAGGTAATATGCATAAAAGTACAGCTTGGACTACTTGAATGGGGAAAGACCCAAACCTTAAACTGTTTTTGTGGATTACATAAAAAAAAATAATAATAATAATAATTCAAAAAAATCAAATGAGCAATAAAATCTGACAACAGTGGTATCATAAATGTTTCTTCTCAAATAATGCTTAAACAAATTGGTCAAGTAAATGTGCATGAGCATTTTATCTGAAATGACGGACTTAATATTCCAACAACATTAACCTCCTGGGACGCGAGAGTCAGAATTTTGTTTCATCAAATTGTTTATGTTTCCAAGAGTGTTGGTTATTCATGTTTTTGATAAGTTACAGCCATACATTAGAAATTAGCATCATTAATTCTGATCTAAAGTAATGGCCAGCATCATCAAACCACTGCCAACCATATTAAATTAAATTATAGATTATAAATTCTGTAATCTATTACCATTGTCCCATGTCTGCCAAACATGTCGAGTGGTCCAAACATCATCTGCAGCCTGAAACTGAACTTTTGGTCAGATTTTAGAAGTGAATGCACTTAGCTTCATAGAGAGCTATAGGATGCTCCCTTGCTCCTCGTTTGGTGAATGACTTAACCTCCAATGTGCTGTCTGTCTGCACACTGGTCTCAGAGGAGTTCGAAATGCACCTTATTTTCATCCTAACTCCATTTACTGTAAAGCCTCTGCAAGCAAATTTTTTCATCTTTTGGATGAACCCATTGATTCTCAATGTGAAAATGCAGAGTAAATATAGGAATGCATTCACTATGTTAATGAATAGAACCATATTGTACAGTGATAAAAAAATTAAAAATAAATAAAAAAATTAAATGAATAAAAAAAATATAATAAAATTTATATTAAAATGAAGCCAAATGACCCACAGATGTGTTAATGTTGAAAGTTATTCAAAATAACCATTTTTTTTTTTTTTTTTTTACTTTTGAGGGAATAATGTCCCAAAATCCATATATGTAGACATCATGTTTATCAGCGCACTGACGCACAAAAAAATGTATTCTTTTTTTAATGCGTCACATCAAACGAAACTAGAGACGCTACTCTTTATACCCAAACAGGTTTCAATGAAAAAAACTTAGAGTTTTCTTACCAGAGGCACTTTTGTTGGCTCTGCGCCCATAGAAGCGCTTCACGGAAATCAACGTGATGTTGTTGTGTCACATGACTCGGAGCACCAGAAATGTAACCCTTAAATGACAGTCTAGAGTGTTGTTAACATTATTCAGTCAGTTTAAATTAATTTAAATTATGCGCTGCATACAGCAAAGCCAAAATACAATGTCCACCAATGTGGAAGCGGGGTCATTCAAGGTTAAACATAACTATTTTTCTCATTCAGTCCCGTCTGCTCTCCTTATACTGTCTCTAACTGTTCTTGTTTTTTGTGGTCTCTCTCACTCTCATATCTCTCTATCATCTCATATGCTCTTCTCTCTCTCGCTCTCTCTCTCTCTCTCTATCTTTCTCTCACGCTCTTTGATGAACATCACAGTCTTATCACCTCTTTTCTCCATTCTGTGTGTGTGTGTGTGATCTCGTGTACTCCTACATTTCTCCATTTAGTTTCTTTCTTTCACTTCATTTCTTCATCATGATCAAACTCACTTGTGAACAGAAAAACACTTCAAAAACAGCTTTGAGAACATGAGCCAAATCTCACACCTTCCTTCTCTCACTTGTCTTTCTCCCCATTAACTTTTATTTCCTGTTACAAAATTGAAAATAAGAGAGATAAAACAGTGGCTGCTGTGCTTCTGTTTGTATTAAAAAAAAAAAAAAAAAAAAAACAAATTGCAAAATGCATTGTGCTAATGAAACAATGATTGAAAAATGTTGAACATAACATTTCTCGCTATATTAAGGTAGTTTATAGGCCGCCTTTAATTTTCCTGACATTCACACTATAGTAGTAGACTAGAATATATGGTACACCTGATCCTCATCCACTTTTGTTGTGTGGAAAAAAGCAGCCTGGACATTCTACTAAATTTTACCCTTTTTTAAAGTAATACAGGTTTGGAATGACATAATTTATGCATTTTCAATTTTTTGGGTGAACCATCCCTTTAAATAATATTTTTGACTGAATTGAACCAGTTAATTTAGATATCACACAAAGCACATATTTTATGTAATGTTTTGCAGTGCATACTGCAAAAAAAAAAAAAAATATGAGCAGGGTGGTAGTATGCCATTCCAAACAAAGTAGTTAGAGAGAAAAAGAAAGAGAGAGCTGGGAAGCAGGTAAAAACAATCTGTGCTGCTGACGTGAAGAATTTTCTGGCAGATCTAATGTAGATTTGACTCCTGCAATGGCTCGTTAATAGCAGCAATTTTCTCGCAGTGTTCCGCCTTTTATGCATAATTAGGTTTTTTGTGGAAATGTGCCTTTTTCACAGTCTTTCATTTCTCTCTTTTTTCTTTCCCTTTTGTGGTTTATTCAGCGTTTTAGTACGTTCAGCTCCTGAAAGCCTCCATAACCTCTATAATTCAAAGCAAAAACACACTAATACTTTTTACTGCACGTGAAAGTCCTGAGGGGAAGTGTTTGGTTATGTGTGAAGTTTTCCAATTAAATGTAACATTGTTTTTTTATTTGTTTATTATTTATTTCCATTTATGATTCATGGTACCACTTTTTATGAGACACAGTGGCTGCGTTTTGACCATGTACACACTGCAGATAAATTTAGTTATCATACCTGTTATGAATGCTTAATCCAATTCATTACACACAAGCTGGGTCTCCATCCAAATATTTCACATTTTGTATGCACATCTTTGACATTTTGACTAAAGAAAAAGCTAAACATTGCAAGTTCCCATCACCCCTGTTATGTGCATTAACTTGAGGGAGTCCGTCTTGTGTCATGGAACAGCTGAACGACCTCCTTGCTTCAGGGAGAGTTGTATTTGCTGTAATGGAGCAATTGTACATTATGTTATTAAATGCTGCCAGGAGACGTTACAGAATAAGTGCAATAGCTCACATAATGAGGCTATTCCCATACGCCGCCAACCTCCATATACCGTGGAGCGCCTGCGCTCAGACAGTTTTGGCGAGTCGTGAGGACCCACTTAAACAACAAGCTGTGGTTTAAGCAATTACAAATAACCAGGGCTATGTTTGAAGAATTGTGGGCCATGGTTGGGGCTTCCATTGGGCCAGTCATGTGTTGTCTTCAGATATGGTTAATCCTCAGTGTTTTAGACTGTTTAGAATACTGCATTTTGTGCAGCGCTTTCATTTACACATTCTGACTAGTACAAAACTTTCACGTGATCTCGGAAATACCTTACCTTATTAAGAGAAAAAAGTAATTAATTCTTCGTAGAACTGCTAATTACAAGTTATAAACTCAGAATTCTATGAAAGCTCTGACTTGAAAGACGTGATATAAGAAGAACAACATGGCAGCGGACTCAACAGTTAAAGGTAGTGAACACATTTCTGTTAGATATGCAATTTAATTAAGATTTAGAGCATTTTATTTGTTCTTAAAATTTTTGCGGTATTGTAGATGTATAACAAAACAAATAACTTAGAGATCCCAGGACATGAACAGCTGCGACTAGAATCTCTCATTTGCCATTTCGTAATTACAGTAATTCCAACAGGACATGAATGCGGCAAAAGGCCACGTCCACACTAAGCATTATTTGTTTGAATACTTTTGTTTTAAGTTTTCTAACGTCATTATTTTCTAAAGTACACAGTACTATTGAGTGTTTTCGAAAGTCTCCATTTTCGGTGAAGGAAAACGCTGTTCCAATAATCATGAGGTAGAAATGTAGCAAAATCAATGCTATGTTTTCAAATGAAAATGTAGTAGTGTAGATGTGGCCTTAGCTGAAGTGCATTGTATTAATGTTGTGGCTATATCTGATAAATATCATACACATAGGATGCAAATAAGTGAGCTTGTCACTCCCAAAACTTAGTGGTATGTATATGGCCTTAGATGTGTAGCAGGTCAGTTTAAAGGTGCAATCAATCAGCAGTAATGTGTTTCTTTCTACATAAGGTTTCCTTTCAGAAGGCAAAAATCAAGAAGTGTGTGTGTGTGTGAGTTATGCGTGACCACTCTGTGTTCTGTCAGGCCACTAACAGGCTCAGACACAGAACCCAACTGAGCCCTTTGAGGAAAACGGACCTCTATCTATTCTGACTCCATCACTCATTCTATATTTCTCTAATGTCCCTGATGTTGAGAAGAAACAGATGTCAGTTTGTCCTCTGCCCTGTAAGGTCACTATAAAAAACACTGCAATTGGTCTCTCTAGTTTTTGCAGGCTGTGTGTTCTAATCACTGCTAATGAAGTTATGGCAATGACAGGACTTCTGCTCTCTCTGTAACTCTACAGCCTGGAGTTCAGTCAATCATAGGAGTGCTGACCGAAGCACAACAGTCTCACATAGTCAAACTAACCATATGCTCAGATGCTGCTTGTGTGTTAGTGTGGACGCTGGGTGTGTGGGGTGTAAATGGGGTGTAATGGCGTGTGTGAGACCCCTGCAACAGCCCATTAGACACACTAAATGAGTTAATCTAATCTGAAACGCACACACAGTCACACTGCCTGTAACTCAAACAGCTCTTGATCTTATGTGGCTGAGTCAAGCCTTAAACACTCTTTGTCAAGTGGTTCATATATCAGTTCATTAAGAGTGTATATTTTCAAAAGCAGAGGATCCCCATTGCTTAGTAATATCCATGTGTTTACCTGTGAACAATGTCTAATTATGACCATGAAAGAGACTCCGGTTCGGCTATTAATTAAAACTGCTTACCCTAACATCATAGCATGTGAGCGAAGCGGCGCGGTGTGACACTCTGCTCAATAACTCGCTCCATGCGTGTGCGCTCCGCTCAACCACTCACGGCTCAAGCAAACGCTTCGCTCAAGTACCGCTCACGCTCACTGGTAAAAAAGTTAGCTCAAAACCCACTCAGATATGAAATGTCTCTATACTTGTTTCCGGGCACGTACACAGAGGGGTGGCTACATTGGCCCACACGGGCTGAGGTGCCCCTCTGGGTGAAATATAGGCTAGGATATAGGCCAACATTTATTAAATTATCAAATGCTTAGTAACGTACACATTTATGTGATTGTATTGTTGTGTTTTAGTATAGAAAATATCGCTGTTTATTTTGTACAGTTTTGCAACAGCAGTTAGGTAATCGGTTCTACCAGACCTTCATTATCATTTGTAATCAGTCAAATATTTCTCTGTTAGCACATATGTCATTGAACATCTTCAGATAATGCCTTGACATTTTTGTCAGTGCTAAGTTACCTTTATTTATTTTAAATCATCAAACATGCCTCTGCAAGTGATAAAACATACACTGGTGGCCAAAAGTTTGGAATAATGTACAGATTTTGCTCTTATGGAAAGAAATTGGTACTTTTATTCACCAAAGTGGCCTTCAACTGATCACAATGTATAGTCAGGACATTAATAATGTAAAAAATTACATTCTGTCATTTTGTCCAGATACTCACGTGACATTTCATCCCACGCTTCCTGTAGCACTTGGCATAGATTTGGCTGTTTTGTCGGGCACTTCTCACGCAACTTACAGTCTAGCTGATCCCACAAAAGCTCAATGGGGTTAAGATCCATAACACTCTTTTCCAATTATCTGTTGTCCAATGTCTGTGTTTCTTTGCCCACTCTAACATTTTCTTTTTGTTTTTCTGTTTCAAAAGTGGCTTTTTCTTTGCAATTCTTCCCATAAGGCCTGCACCCCTGAGTCTTCTCTTTACTGTTGAACATGAAACTGGTGTTGAGCAGGTACAATTCAATGAAGCTGTCAGCTGAGGACATGTGAGGCATCTATTTCTCAAACTAGAGACTCTGATGTACTTATCCTCTTGTTTAGTACATCTGGCCTTCCACTTCTCTTTCTGTCCTTGTTAGAGCCAGTTGTCCTTTGTCTTTGAAGACTGTAGTGTACACCTTTGTATGAAATCTTATAATAATATATAATCTTATATATTATTACTTATATATTAGAAATCTTATAATAATAATTTCAAGCATTGTATAGCCTTCATTCCTCAAAACAATAATTGACTGATGAGTTTCTAGAGAAAGCTGTTTCTTTTTTTTGCCATTTTTGACCTAATATTGACCTTAAGACATGCCAGTATATTGCATACTGTGGCAACTCAAAAACAAACACAAAGACAATGTTAAGCTTCATTTAACAAACCAAATAGCTTTAAACTGTATTTAATATAATGGCAAGTGATTTGCTAGTACCAAATTGGCAATTTACTCAAGGGTAAGGTGTTGGAGTGATGGATGCTGGAAATGGGGCCTGTCTAGATTTGATAAAAAATTACTCTTTTCAAATAGTGATGGTGCTGATTTTTTTACATCAGTATTGTCCTGACTATACTTTGTGATCAGTTGAATGCCACTTTGGTGGATTAAAGTACCAGTTTCCTTCCGAAACAGCAAAATATGTACATTATTCCAAACTTTGACTGCCAGTGTATGTGCGGTGGTGCAGAAACTCGCATACATGCAAATTTGTGCAAATTTGTGCAGTTTAAACTGGACTTGAGTGACACAACTGACCCAGAAGAACACAATCTTTTCAACTTTAAAGTTCATTTCGAGTCATTTATGGTAATAATGAAAACATGGACTGGTACCAGGAAATACAGGCAAAAGTGAAATTCATAATTGTTCTTCAGTTGTCTCCATGGAATGATTATTAAGCTACTGTAGATTTGATACATTAATAGGTCACTGATATAATGTTATCAGACGTCAGGTCTGTAAATTAAAATGAGCAATTTCTCATCCTAATTTTGTGTTTCAGTATTGTTGCTTGATAAATATTAGCCACAATTTTATAAATACAAATTGTATGCAATCTAAAGGACTGTGGTTAATTATATAATCATTATTATATTAGTAGATACCATGTGCCCCATTGGTTTTCCTTGATATTTTTAAAGCAGCATAAAGTGAATCTGGACTTTATATGCATCAAACAATCATATGATGTGCATGCGCTCTTCATATGTACAAAAGGGTTTAACTGTGGATTTAACAAATAAAAAATATTCATCCTGCATAAAGTGAGATTTCATCCAATATACTGTTTATATTAGATGAAATAATGTATAATGATCCCAAAACAAATAAAAATAATTTAATTCACGAATTACACTGCTTTCATTTAAGAAAACGTATTTTTTTCTAATGTACAATCATTAATAGCTTTTTTCTCTGCGCATAAGTGCAGCAAGAGATGCCAGAAGTTGTTATCCGCAACCACTAATCTAGTCAGCTTTATACATTGCAAAGCACCCCCACAACATGATGCTGCCACCCCCATGCTTCACGGTTGGGATGGTGTTCTTCGGCTTTCAAGCCTCACCCTTTTTCCTCCAAACATAATGATGGTCATTATGGCCAAACAGTTACAATTTTTGTTTCATTAGACCAGAGGACAATTCTCCAAATAATTAAGATCTTTGTCCCCATGTGCACTTGCAAACTGTAGTCTGGCTTTTTTATGGCAGTTTTGGAGCAGTGGCTTCTTCCTTGCTGAGCAGCCTTTCAGGTTATGTCGATATAGGACTCGTTTTACTGTGGATATAGATACTTGTCTAGCCATTTCCTCCAGACTACATTCATCACTTGGAGACAGAATGTGTCTCTTTCATGAGCAGTATGATGGCTGCGTGGTCCCATGTTGTTTATACTTGCGTACTATTGTTTGTACAGATGAACGTGGTACCATCAGGCGTTTGGAAATTGCTCCCAAGGATGATCCAGACTTGTGGAGGTCCACAATTGTTTTTCTGAGGTCTTGGCTGATTTCTTTTGATTTTCCCATGGTGTCAAGCAAAGAGGCACTGAGTTTGAAGGTAGGCCTTAAAATACATCCACAGGTACACCTCCAATTCAGTACACTTCCTATCAGAAGCTAATTTTCTAATATTTTCCAAGCTGCTTAAAAGCACAGTTAACTTCATGCATGGAAACTTCTGACCCACTGGAATTGTGATACAGTCAAATAAATGTGAAACAACCTGTCTGTAAACAATTGTTGGAAAAATTACTCGTGTCATGCACAAAGCAGATGTCCTAAATGACTTGCCAAAACTATAGTTTGCTAATTTTAAATCTATGGAGTGGTATTTTTGTTTTTTGTTTTTTTTGTTTTTTTGTTTAATGACTTCAGCCTGTGTATGTAGACTTCTGACTTCAACTGTACATATTCAATTGAGGGTGCTCTAACGTTCGCAACCCCTCAGACATCAAGCGAGTGGCGTGAGCTGCCTGTCAAGTGAAATTATCACCGCTCCACTCCACTCACATGCTCTGCCAAACATACATCAACATTGTAAGAATAACTAAAACAGCATTGTATTTCACATTTATTACAAAGAGATTGATCATAATATATTGTGTGTGAAATAACAGAAGAATCCATTACCTTTACTTCACTAAGTAACTGAGGATTACCTAAACAGCTGGTAGCAAGTTCCCTATCTGTCACTCACTCGACGTTGGTGTCGATGTAGTGACACTAGTGGTCACTCTTGGGAGCCCGAAACATCTCTGGTCTTTGATAAAAGGCCAATGAAAATTGGCGAGTGGTATTTGCATGCCACTCCCCCGAACATACGGATATAAAAGGAGCTGGTATGCAACCACTCATTCAGATTTTCTCTTCGGAGCCGAACGGTCATGCTCATTGAGCTGAATACTACTGTTCATTCACCTCTGCTGGATCTGACGGCGCATTTCAGCGGCTTCTCCCCCCTCTGCACTGGTGCACTGCAGAGAACGCCCCTGGGCGCTTCGGCAGAAAAACTAGAGAGTATATTTTCTGAAAGAGCATTTTTCCCCTCTAAAAGAGTATATATTTCTCTAAAAGAGCGCACACATGGAACGTCTTTTTAAAGACGCGTCTTTTTAAAGATGCTTTTCCGGTTGTGTGTTTTTCCTGGTTGTGCTCGTTATCTCTCTCCTTCTAACGGTCACGATCACTGTCTTTCATGTCTGGGCACTGCTCATGCGGAGACAGTGTTCGTGGATGGTCATGTTCTCATTACGAGAATATGTCCATGGCAGCGTTGCGGTCGTGGCTCGCCTTCGTAAGAAAGCGAGCCACCCCAGAGGCTCCCGCCTCAGTCCTTTTACCCATGGGTTTGAGGCCAGCGCGGCTAGCACTAGGGGCGATTTGGGGACCCCAATGGGACCGCCTCCGCCGGGTATCCCCCCGCGGATCTCCCATTCCCCAGCACGCTCGTCTGCCCCGATCGGGCTTCCAGGTGAGTCCGCCGGCTCGTCTCATGGCGAGTTCGACCTCTTATTCGGAGCCCGCGAAAGTGATGAGCTCTCGAGCGCAGCATCGGAGAGCGGGCTCGTCCAGTCGGAAGCCTCAGCTGGGCTTCTCCCTTCGGGGTCAATCGCCCAGTCACAGGCTGACGCGGAGATGACGACATGCTTTCCCGGGCAGCTGCGAGCATCGGTTAGAGTGGATTCACCGCTCTTCCCTGAACCCTCGCGGCTCGGTGATTGGTTCCTGGGCTCGTGGCGCCGCTCAAATCCACGCCCCGCCCCCGTTCCTTTCTTCCCGGAAGTGCATGAAGAGCTGACAAGGTCACGGGAGGCACTTTTTACTGCCCGGTCCCGATCTTTTCAGCTTCCCCGCTCTCACTACCCTCGATGGTGGGGCGGCCAAGAGTTATTCGGCAATCCCCCGGTGGATAAAGGCGCTCGCGGTGCACCTATGCCCGTAGAGCGCCACCACCTGGCGCAGGTGCCCAAAGCCCCCGTCCAAGGCCTGTAGATTTACGTCGTCTCTGACGGCCAAGGCCTACGGTGCCGCTGGACAAGCCGCCTCTGCCCTGCACGCCATGGCTCTCCTGAAAGTCCGCCAAGGCGCTAAAGGAACTGCACGAGGGTAGTTCCGCCCCGGGATTGATGCAGGAACTGCGCTCGGCGACCGACCTCGCTCTCCGAGCGACGGAGGTCACGGCGCGGTCTCTCGGGCGGACGATGGCCACACTAGTGGTCCAGAAGCACCACCTTTGGCTCAACCTGGTCGAGATGGGTGAGGCCAACAAGACACGATTCCTTGCTGCCCCCATTTCCCAGGCGGGCCTATTCGGCGACACCATCAGGACTTTGCCCAGCAGTTCTCGGTGGTAGAGCAGTAGATGGATGCTAGCCGGCATATCCTGCCCCGGCGTGGCTCAAGATCCTTCACCCCATCTACTCATCGCCAAGGGCATCCCCCTGCGGTGACTGCACTGGCTCCGCCGCAGCCCGCCCCTCCGGCCCGGGCCCAGCGTGGAGCCCGCCGCAGGAAGCAGACGCCACCCGTCTCGCGGCCGCCCAGAACCCGTGAAAGGCTTCAAAGCACCCTTGAGACGGGCGACCCAGGGACAACGAAACCCGCTGCTCTGGAGCTGGTAAGCAGATCTTCATCTTTTTGTTACCTTTTGCATTTAATTGCGCTGCATGCCCAAGTGGCTGCAGTACACAAGAGCTCAGCAAGAGTGGTTTCCTTGTTCCCTGGGTCACGTATCCGGTGTGTACGGCTGGCATCACGACCACCGTCCACCACTCAATTTGGCATGTTGGCGCTCCAGCGGCGGTCTCCCGCCCTGAGCGCCCAGCTGTGGCACAAATCCGCCCCCGATGTGACAGTCTCCACGGGTCACGAGGACAGACCTCTTCCTCCCCCGTCCCAGGCTGTTCCGGGGGTGGTCACAAGGAGCCAGGTAAGTGCTTCGATGTCCTCGGACTCAGCACGGCCACGACGTGGTGTGGCACCTCGAGCTCCGCCCCGCCGCGGTACATCTGATGATGTTGTCCCTTTGGTCCCCCTTGCGCAGAACTTGGACACATGGCTTGTGCCTTCCAATCCGTCACGAGGGCTGGTCCGGACCGTCCGACTCGGCTGTGCGATTCACTTCGCCGGGCATCCGCCCAGGTTCAGCGGTGTCCACTTCACCTTGGTGAAAGACAAAAACGCTGCTACCTTGCGTGGAGATCGCTACTCTCCTACGGAAGTACGCGATAGAACCTGTCCCTCCAGCCAAGATGAAGAAAGGGTTTTACAGTCCCTACTTCATTGTACCGAAAAAAGGCAGTGGGTTGCGGCCAATCCTGGACCTGCGAGTACTGAACCGGGCTTTACACAGACTCCCGTTCAAGATGCTGACGAAAAGACGCATCTAGCGAGCGTCCGGCATCAAGATTGGTTCGCGGCGGTAGACCCGAAGGATGCGTACTTTCATGTCTCGATCCTTCCTCGACACAGACCCTTCCTGCGGTTCGCGTTCGAGGGTCAGGCATATCAGTACAAGTTCTCCCTTTCGGCCTGTCCCTGTCTCCTCGCATCTTTACGAAGATCGCAGAGGATGCCCTTGCCCCGTTAAGGGAGGTGGGCATTCGCATTCTCAACTATCTCGACGACTGGCTAATCTTAGCTCACTCTCGAGACGTGTTGTGCGCACACAGGGACCTGGTGCACTCACACCTCAGCCGACTAGGGCTTCAGGTCAACTGGGAAAAGAGCAAGCTCCTCCCGGTTCAGAGCATCTCTTTTCTCGGTTTGGAGTTGGACTCAGTCTCCTTGACAGCGTGCCTTACGAACGAGCGCGCCCAGTCGGTGCTGGCCTGTTTGAAGGCGTTTTAACAGAAAACAGCGTTTCCACTGAAACTTTTTCAGAGGCTCCTGGGGCATATGGCATCCTCGGCGGTGGCCACACCGCTCGGGTTGATGCATATGAGGCTGCTTCAGCACTGGCTCCAGACTCGAGTCCCGTGACGGGAATGGCGCCACGGGACACCGCGTGGCCATTACATCGGTCTGTCACCATCTTTTCAGCCCTTGGACCGACCTCTCGTTTCTACAAGCAGGTGTTCCCCTAGAACTGGTCTCCAGGCGCGTCATGGTCACGACAGACATCTCCAAAACGGGCTGGGGCGCTGTTTGCAAAGGGCACACAGCCGCCGGCCTCTGGACGGGTCCGCGGCTGCATTGGCACATCAACTGCCACGAGTTACTGGCAATTCTGCTCGCCCTTCGGAGGTTCCGGCCGTTGATCCAGGGTAAGCACGTGCTAGTTCGGACGGACAGCACGGCAGCGGTAGCATATGTCAACCGCCAAGGCGGTCTGCGCTCCCGCTGTATGTCACAACTCGCCCGGCGTCTCCTCCAACGGAGTCAGCAGCACCTCAAGTCGCTGCGAGCCACTTACATCCCGGGCAACCTCAACACTACGACGGACGCGCCGTGACAACAGGTTACCCTCAAGGAAGAGTGGAGACTCCACCTTCAGGTGGTCCCAGCTGATTTGGAGTCGATTCGACAGGCACAGGTGCATCTATTCACCTCCCAAGAATCCTCCCCACTGCCCGCCTCAGCATAGATGCGCTGGCACACAGCTGGTCCCCTGGCATTTGCAAATATGCGTTTTCCCCCAGTGAGCCTGCTTGCACAGACCCTGTGCAAGGTCAGGGAGGATGAGGAGAAGGTCATCCTGGTAAGCACCCTACTGGCCCACCCAGACGTGGTGCTCGGACCTCACGCTCCTCGCGACAGCTCCCCCCGGGCAAATTCCCCTGAGGAAGGACCTTCTTTCGCAGTCGACAGTAAGTCCTTAGGGAAGCATGATCTGATCATCAGGTTCCTAAGAGGCGCCAGGAGGCTGAATCCCTCCAGGCCGCGCCTCGTTCCCTCATCGGACCTCTGTAGTTCTTCAGGGTCTACAGAGAGCCCCCTTTGAGCTTTGCAGTCAGCCGAGCTTAAGGCACTCTCCTTGAAGACTGCCCTCCTCACTGCGCTCACTTCCATCAAGAGGGTAGGTGACCTGCAAGCGTTCTCTGTCAGCAAAACGTGCCTGGAGTTCGGTCCGGGCTATTCTCACATGATCCTGAGACCCCGACCGGGCTATGTGCCCAAGGTTCCCACCACTCCTTTTAGGGACCAGGTGGTGAACCTGCAAGCACTGCCCCAGGAGGAGGCAGACCCAGACCTGCTGTTGCTGTGTCCGGTGCGTGCTTTACACATCTATTTGTATCGCACGCAGAGCTGTAGAATCTCTGAGCAGCTCTTTGTCTGCTTTGGTGCACAGCGGAAAGGAAGCGCTGTCTCCAAGCAGAGGATTGCCCACTGGCTCACTGACGCCATAACTATGGCATATCTCGCCCAAAACATGCCGCCCCTGGTAGGGCTACGAGCCCATTCTACCCGTGGGGTAGCGGCTTCTTGGGCCCTGGCCAGAGGTGCCTCTCTAACAGACATTTGCAGAGCAGCGGGCTGGGCAACACCCAACACCTTTGCAAGGTTCTACAACCTCCGGGTGGAACCGGTTTCGTCCCAGGTAGTGGCACACAACACAAGCGGATAAGCCCGGGATAGCCGGCTGGGTGTATCGCTTGCACATAGTGCCTTCCACCTCCTTTTGAGCTGAAGACATGCGCTGTTAATTCCCAGTAGTGTTCACAAAAGTTGTTCCCTGGTTGACTTCCTCCGAGCCCTGTGGCAGTCGAGTTTCGGAGAGACTCGCTGCCGGCCCAGTACACGCACTAACTAAGAGCCCTGTTCTGGGGTAGGTGCTCCGCATGTGGCGGTTCCCTGTAAGGCTAACCCCATGCAATATATATCTTCTGCTAATTCGTTTCCCTGTTGGCAAACTGCGTCTTCCTTGGGCAGAGCCCCTCTGCCCCAGTCTCCATGTTTGTAGTAACTCCTCCCCCATTGGGCAGGATCTACCTTGAGGGATCTCCACATGGTTGGAAAGACCATGTGACATATTTTTCCACTTAAATATCCCCCCCCTCTCTTTGGGCGAGGTGTGGTCTCCGTGATGTCTTCCCCTTGGGAGGGACACCCCCTGACTAGACCTGGCAGCCCAGTCGGATAATCCCCCTTCTTTTTTAGGGAGTGGAAAAAGAGAAGGGGGAAAGAGGCCACGACTGGGTTAAGCCTGTCTCTATCTTTGGGTAGTCGACTTGTCCCCAAAAAGGGCCGTTCGACACTCATAAATGTGTTGGGGGAGGTTACATGTCGACCTGGTGTGCTGGCTATGAGGCACACAGCAAGTCTGCCCACCGCACACTGCCAGTTCACGTAACACCGTTCAGCCTTGTGGCATTTTGTATAGGGACCCCTAGTGTCACTACATCGACACCAACGTCGAGTGAGTGACAGATAGGGAACTTCATGGTTACTGGTGTAACCTCCATTCCCTGATGGAGGGAACGAGGTAACGCACACCAGTAACCATGACGTTTTGCAAAATGATGATGCTGAGGATCTAAGAAGTTAGTTTTGGCGAGATTCACGAAATAAATAAAATCTTTCCCAGAATCTGGCAAGTTAATTTATGACCCTAATATTACAATTGTTTTGTATGTGGTGTTACTTCTCAGTTCTCGGTCATGTTAAACTGCGTTATGGAAGTAATTCAGACTATAAATAGAAGAAATCAAAATATAACATGCACAATGCATTGAGTGCTCTGTAGTTCCAAGAATAAGTCATCTAAATGTAAGCTGGCTAGACCAAGAGAGAAAGGAGAAAGATACGAGTGTGTTTTTTTCACTGTGGAGGGATAATGTCTTCCAGATCTCTCAGAGGAATAATTGCCCCCAAATATGTCTGTAATACTGCAGACCAAAGGTGTCCAAATCATTTTAAAGTCAAGATTTGAGGGATTTCCAGGTATTAATGAGAGATTAACATGAGAACGTACTCTACAATCAAGGGCTCTTGACTTTATCAGTGATGGTTTAGAATTAGAACTAGAAAGCGGAATTTGCACTAGACTTGGCTTGGTAATAGACTTGGCTTGGCTTGTCTTGGTAATAAAGTAGTCAATGTTATGGCATTAACCCTTTCATACGCTAATAACTGAGCCTGCAGAGTAGCATCACACTTATGTGTTTCTGCAACAGCCAGTTACATTACATGCTGCCAGATTCAAATCAGCTTTCGCGTCGACACAGGTTGCAACCACTGCAAGCACTGGTCAAGCACCTGTAATTCACTCAAACAGTTACTCATACAGTCTTTTAAACCACAAAATAAGTTCATTTTATATACATACATCCAACTCCTCACCAAAGTACCACAATAAAAAGTTTACAGCTCTTGTTTCTCAGCTGTTTGTTTACATTAGTAGCAGTGGTCATTTGTCAAACAAACAGCTACTCAAAGAGTCTTTTCAAGCACATAATATAATATAATTTATGTAATAAATAAAACAAATACAGTACAGAAGACATAACCCATTTGTTCACGTTTACTATATTATTTACAGTATTTTTATTTTTTTTAATGACAAGAAATCAAAAATTAAAATAACATTTAAAAAAATACTCATCTACACTCTGCCCCCTCTACCGGCTGTGTCACGTGCAAAAATAACTCACTCCAGGGGGCACTGCAGGGGAATTTAGACCCTACTCATGAAAAGGTCAACAACAAATGTATTATGAAACATATTTTAGCAAAATACTACTCTCTACTGTGCCTACAATAGTAGTAGGAGCAATTATTTTTTTGTCTGCTCATGCAGAACAGCTGTTTAGATTGCAAGCCATATTCTCAAGTTGCACGTCAGGGCTGCTTGTTAAATTAAATGAGAGTTGGTGAGATGAGCTTCCACTCTCTATCACATGTAAGCCCTAAGAGTAAGACAACCACAGAAATGCCTCTCTTCTGTATGTCATGGGATACAAGTAAGGAATAATGTGCAAGCTTTCAGTTACAGTCAGAATTTATTTTGCAACTCTGTACATTATCCTGCTTATTACAAGGTTCCTTAACAAACAGATCCATAAACTGACATGAAATATTTATTAAGTTTAAATTGTCTAATTAAATGGTAAAAACAATTTATTTGGATTTTATTATAATATTATAATATACAGTATATATGTATATATACATGAGTAGTCTGAGAGTGTAGGGGCATCAACTGGTTTGCGTCATACCAGAGATTTAGCAGAGATGGGCCACTTCTATTAAAATGAATGGGAGAAACTGGAACGCCCAATGGTCAATGGATGTAGAAAGAAAGTCCCGCCTTACAGGTAAAAGAGCCAATCACATTTTAGATACAGATATCACCTGTCAATCAACTCGAGAAGGCTAATGTGCATTACGCTTATGTGCATTAGCTAAAAAAAAAAAAAATAATAATAATTATATATAGCATTTTCTAGGTAACGAAGCACAATTTATGATTCCAGTGTTGTCAGATTTTATTGCTGATTTGAAACATGTTCTTTGATCGTAATCTTGATCAACTGTTTATGAGATTTTGGTTAGGGCTGCAACAACTAATCGATAAAATAGATAATTGTCAATAATGGAAATCATCGACAACGAATTTCATTATCTATTAGCAGGATATATGTGGCGAAGCCCTGTCAGTGATGTCACTTAAAAGCTCTGGTGAAAAATGTATTGCGTGATAACTCTGAAGCAGAAAAAACATGACACAAGTTGTCCAGTGCACAAGAACACTTTATAAACACTTCAAAGAAAATCATAATAAGTACACAGTTTAATGTGGAGCGGTTGCTGCTTCATGTGTGTTGACAGAGAGCTCGTTCTGTTTGATGTGCTTGAGAGTTGTTTCTCATCGCATTACTTACATTTTACTGCTATTTTCTATATTTTGTAATTTATACATGTTATGAATGTAAAATCAGGCACGTATATAACTGCGTGTTTTTAGTATGTAAAGGAAAGCAAAGGAAATGTTTTGCATATGCCCTGATAGTAATCATAATATTCATAAATTCAAAATTAACTTTTAATGATTCAGGCTTTGTTCAAAGTTTTGTGAGAGTATAGAATCGTGAATTCAGTACTGTAAATTGAACCAAATCCGTACGCCCTTTATGATTTCTGTTTACAAAATAATAATCATATTTTAATAAAATACAGGAAATAAAATGTAGTTTTTTATCCAATTAATCGATTAATTGAAGAAATATTTGAAGATTAATCAATTTTTAAAATAATCGTTAGTTGCAGTTCTTATTTCGGTGTTTCCCCATTCAAGTAGATAGGAGGTGCACTGTCATGAATGGAAATAGCTTCCCAAGAGCGTTCCAAAGATGGCCGACACTGGACTGACTTGCTAGAAAGACTTTGGTCACACACAGTGTCTCATGGTAGTGAGCGGTCGTTGCATAGCTCATTTGGTGAGATTTATTTGCTGCAACTTTCAGATTGGTGAGTCTTTTCGCTTCACACCCTGTCTACACCGGACGCGAGCGGCGTGTCATGTTGTGTCAAAAGCAATAGACCCATTATAATTAATGATGCTGTCTACACTGGAAGAGTTCATTGCGGCGCACTGCATAGCACCACCAGTAAAGAGGTGCCCCATTCCATTTTGGCTGAATGTGCTGGCGCTACTACTGACGACATCACAAATAAATGGTTTAGTATGTTCGTCTCAAAGCATCCAGTGTAGACAGCCTCAGGCCATTGCATCGCGTCAGCAGACGTGCCCGGTGTACACAGGGTGTCAGAATTCACGTGTAGTGTAGCAATTCACCACAAATTCTGCAATTTTTTTTTTTTTTTTTTAAGAAGTTGAAATAAAGCAGACTTATTGCTTCAACAGATACATAACAACCTCAGAGCTCATGGTTGGTATATCTTCAAAGGTTTATAAATTATTGATAAAAATCAATTTGCTTAAGGATAAAATGAATTGGATTTTTACTGTTGCACATTATATTGAAGGTTATTATAAAACATATAGATAAGCATCTCTTAAATATAGACCTATTGACCAAAATAGAAGAGACTGTCATGTGTAAATACTAGGGATGTCCCGATACTGATATCGGAATCGGATCCGAAATAGCGCTCATGTACTTGTACTCGAACTCGTAAAAATGCTCCGATACCTAACACGATACAATCACTGTTTGAATATCCTTACGTAAGCATTCAGCGCACAAATTAAAATCACGATATGTCCTAGTGAAATTATTATTAATTTTTTTTAAATAAAAAATTTTTAGGATATAAATATATCGTTTGCATGAGCGATGTGCTGCGAATGTGAGCACTTGTGAATGTGTGGAGACAGTGTTGTGCTGATGCCAGCTGCATGTACCTTGTAAAGCTCCACTTTGGCTCATACAGGGATAACACCGTCATATGCATCAAGCTCTCTGTTTGTAGCAAATGACAGTGGATCCAACTTTTTCCTGAATGTGGAAGTGTTCGACAATTTGGCTGTTTTCAATTTCTGGTCACCAGTGTTATCAATGGCATCGGTGTATATTCTTAGCAGTAATGTAATGTTCAAGGTATTACATTTGTAAAAATGGTTAAAAAAAAAACATGTGCCTGTATAGTGCCGATACTTTCCAGAGTCGAGATGACCATTTTTAATGACAGTGCCTCATCTGAGTGTGTAGATGTCATTAAATGATGGTCCGAGGTTAGTTACGTTGATATCACTGATTACTTTGAGTTGTTATGACAGCCAACAACAGCACAAAAATGGTTGTTGTTGTTGTTCTCTGTCTGGATCGCTCGTTTTGATCGTTTTTAAAGTGTGTCTCGAGACCAGAAACAGAAAACAGGCATTTAAAATCATCATGGTTGATCAGTGCCCAGTGGTTGCTCAGGAAAACGTCATGGTTACTTTCGTAACCTACGTTCCCTGATGGAGGGAACGAGACGTTGTGTCGATGTAGTGACACTAGGAGTCACTCTTGGGAGCCCCAAACACTTGAAATAAATTTGAAAAAAGGCCAATAGGAATTGGCAAATGGAATTTGCATGCCACTGCCCCGGACATACGGGTATAAAAGGAGCTGGTATGCAACCACACATTCAGGTTTTGTGCTGAGGAGCCGAGACCAGGTCCCGGTCATTTCAGCGAGTAGTTCAGCGTTGTGGCAAGAGGGACACAACGTCTCGTTCCCTCCATCAGGGAGTGGAGGTTACAAAAATAACCATGACATTCCCTATCTGTCACTCACTCGACGTTGTGTCGATGTAGTGACACTAGAGGTCCCTATACAAAATGCCACAACTAGCTGAACTGTGATACGTAAACTGGCGGTGCGAGACGGGCAGACCGCTGTGTCCAGGCCATCACGTAACCTCCCCCAATGCTCTTATAAGCGTTGAACGGTCCTTCAGGAACAAGTCGGCTGCCCAACAATAGGGACAGGCTAGCCCAGCCGAGGCCTCTTTTCCTCTTTTTTTCTCCCCAAAAAGAGTGGAATTTGTTAACCGACTGGGAGCCATAAGTGTCTACATGGGGGGGGTGTCCCTCCCAAGGGGAAGACACCGCGGAGACCACACCCCACCCAAAAAGGGGGGGGAGGGGTTTGAGTGGAATACGTCACATGGTCTTACCGGGTCTTGTCGGAAGTATGTCATGTGGAGAGGTCCCATGGTAGGTCCTACCCGGAGGGGGAGGAGATTCTACAAAGCATGGCGACTGGGGGCAGAGGGGCCTCTGCCCAAGGAAGATGCAGTTTACCGACAGGGAAACGATTTTGCTGAAGATATCACATGAAGTCGTCTTCGGGGAACTAGCACATGTGGAGCACATACCTCAGTACAGGGCCTCATTAGCGCACGTACTGGGCCGGCAGATAGTTTCTCCGCAAACTTAACTGCCAGAGGTCTAAGGAGGAAAGTCATCCAGGGATCACAGTCTGTGAACATGACTGGGAGTCAAAAGCACATGTCTTCACCTCAAGGGAGGGGAAAGGCGCTATGCGCAAGCGGTACACCCAGCCAGTTTTGAACTTACCTGCTCGTGCCTGCCAATACACGGGATGAGATTGGCTCAACCCGGAGATTGTAGAACCTCGCAAAGGTGTTGGGTGCTGCCCAGCCCGCTGCTCTGGAAATGTCTGCCAAAGAGGTGCCACTGGCCAGGGCTCAGGAGACTGCCACACTCCTGGTAGAGTGGGCTCGTAACCCTGCAGGGGGTGGCACGTCCTGAGCCTGATATGCCATCGCGATGGCGTCAATGACCCAGTGGGTGATCCTCTGTTTGGAGACAGCACTTCCTTTCCACTGTCCACCAAAGCAGACAAAGAGCTGCTCGGAGCTTCTAAAGCTCTGCGTGCGATCCAAATAGATGCGTAAAGCTTGCACCAGACACAGCAATGCCAAAGTTGGGTCTGCCTCCTCCTGGGGCAGCGCTTGCAGGTTCACCACCTGATCCCTAAAAGGGGTTGTGGGAACCTTGGGCACATAGCCCAGTCAGGGTCTCAGGATCACATGAGAGTAACCCGGACCGAACTCCAGGCACAATTCGTTGACAGAGAATGCCTGCAGGTCCCCTACCCTCTTGATGGAAGTGAGCACAGTCAGGAGGGCAGTCTTCAAAGAGAGAGCCTTAAGCTCATCTGACTCCAAGGGCTCAAAGGGAGCTCCCTGTAGACCCCGAAGGACTACAGAGAGGTCCCATGAGGGGACGAGGCGTGGTCTGGAGGGATTCAACCTCCTAGATCTCAGGAACCTGATGATCAAGTCATGCTTCCCCAAGTACTTACTGCAACGTGATGAGCCGAAATAGCGGCTACATACACCAAGGTGGAGGGGGACAGCCGCCCCTCCAGCCTCTCCTGCAGGAAGGAAAGCATCGATCCGACTCTCTGGGGGTCTTCGCGTCGGGAAGAACACCACTTAGCAAACAGACACCACTTCAAGGCATACAGGCGCCTCGTAGAGGGTGCCCTAGCCTGAGTGATCATGTCTACCACCACGGGTGGTAGGCCACTTAGGTCTTCTGTGTCCTGTCCAAGGGCCAGACATGGAGATTCCAGAAGTATGGTCGTGGGTGCCAGATGGTGCCCCGTCCCTGAGAAAGAAGGTCCTTCCTCAGGGGAATTCGCCAGGGGGGAGCTGTCGCGAGGTGCGTGAGATCCAAGAACCAAGTCTGGGTGGGCCAGTAGGGTGCTACTAGGATGATCTGTTCCTTGTCCTCTCTGACCTTGCACATGGTCTGTCAGGGCGTACCAAAGCAGGCAGTGGGAGGATTCCCAGGAAGCAAACAGGTCTACCTGTGCTCAACCGAATCGACTCCAAATCAGCTGGACTACCTGGGGGTGGAGTCTCCACTCTCCCCTGAGGGTAACCTGATGTGACAGCGTGTCCGCTGCTGTGTTGAGGTCACCCGGGATGTGAGTGGCTCATAGCGACTTGAGGTGCTGCTGACTCCACAGGAGGAGACGGCGGGCGAGTTGTGACATGCAATGGGAGCATAGACTGCCTTGATGGTTGATGTACGCTACCATCGCTGTGTTGTCCGTCCGGACCAACACGTGCTTGCCCTGGATCAATGGCCGGAACCTCCACGAGGCGAGCAGTACTGCCAACAACTCTAAGCAGTTGATGTGCCAACACAGCCGCGGGCCAGTCCAGGAGCTGGTGGCTATGTGCCCATTGCATACGGTGCCCCAGCCCATCTTGGAGGCGTCTGTTGTAACCACGACGCACCTGGAGACCTGCTCTAGGGGAAACCCTGCCCGTAGAAATGCAAGGTCGGTCCAAGGACTGAAGAGGCGGTGACAGATTGGTGTGATGGCCACGCAATGTGTCCCATGGCGCCATGCCCATATCGGGACTCGAGTCTGAAGACAGTGCTGAAGCGGTCTCATATGCATCAACCCGAGCGGTGTGGCCACCACAAAGGATGACATATGCCCCAGGAGCCTCTGAAAAAATTTCAGTAGAACCGCTGTCCTCCATCTGAACGCCTTCAGACAGTTCAGCACCTACTGTGCACACTCATTCGTGAGGCGCGCCATCATCGAGACTGAATCCAACTCCAAACTCAGAAAAAAGATCCTCTGAACCGGGGAGAGCTTGCACATTTCCCAGTTGACCCGAAGCCCCAGTCGGCTGAGGTGCCGGAGCACGAGGTCCCTGTGTGCGCACAGCAACTCTCGCGAGTGAGCTAGGATTAGCCAGTTGAGGATGCGGACGCCCACTTCCCTTAGCGGGGCAAGGGCTGACTCTGCGACCTTCGTGAAGACGCAAGGGGACAAGGACAGGCTGAAGGGGAGGACCTTGTACTGGTACGTCTGGCCTTCGTAGGTACAGGAAGGGTCTGTGTCGAGGTAAGACCGAGACGTGGAAGTACGCATCCTTCAGGTCTACTGCCGCAAACCAATCTTGATGCCGGATGCTCGCTAGAATGCGTATTTGCGTCTGCATCTTGAACGGGAGTTTGTGCAAAGCCTGGTTCAGTATTCGTAGGTCTAGGATTGGTCGAAACCCACCGTGTTTCTTCGGTACGATGAAATAAGGGCTGTAGAACCCTTTCTTCATCTCGGCTGGAGGGACAGGCTCTATCGCGCCCATGAGCAGAAGGGTCGCGATTTCCGCACACAAGATAGTGGCGTTCTTGCCCTTCACCAAGGTGAAGCAGATGGCGCTGAACCTGGGCGGGCGCCTGGTGAACTGAATCGCATAGCCGAGTCGGACGGTCTGGGTCAGCCATCGCGACGGGTTGGAAAGCGCGAGCCACACGCCCAAACTCCGGGTGAGGGGGACCAAGGGAATGATCATGTCGGACGTACCAGCGGGTTGGGCCTCATGCCGGGGCAGAGCTCGAGGTGCCACATCGAGGGGACTCGAGCCCCGTGGCCGTGCTGAGTTCAGAGACATTGAAGCACTTACCTGGATCCTGCCGTCCACCATAAGATTGGCTAAGGAGGGGGGAGGAGGAATCTCATCCCATGTGGCCATGTTTGTGCCACAGTTGGGAGCACTGGTCCGCCGCTGGAGCACCATACATGCAAAAATGGGACGGTGGATGGTGGTCGTGATGATGGCAGTGCGCATCGGACATGTGAATCAGGAAACGAGAAAACCACTCTTTTGTTGAACTTTTGGGTACCGCAGCCTCTTGGGCATGTGACAAAAAATGAAACAAAGGATTCTCCTCCCGGCCTTCCACCGGGAGATGGAGTGGTCTATTCACCAGCTCCAGAGAAGCAGGTCTCCTCGCCCCTGTGTCACCTGTCTTCGAAGCCTTCCTCAGGTTCTTAGCGGCCGGCCATGAGACAGGTGGCATCTGCTTCCTGCGTTGGGCTCCACGCTGGGGCCGGGCCACGAGGGTGGGCTGCGGCGGAGCCGGTGTTGTTGCTGCAAGAGGATGCCCTTGGCGACGAGCAGACAAGGTGCGGGGTCTTGAGCCGCACTGGGGCAGGATGTGTTGTATGGCCTCCGTCTGCTTCTTCATCGCCGAGAACTGCTGGGCAAAGTCCTTGATGGTGTCGCTGAACAGGCCAACCTGGGAGATGAGGGCGTCAAGGAACCGTGCCTTGTCAGCCTCTCGCATCTCAGCCAAGTTGAGCCAAAGGTGGCACTGCTGGACCACCAGGGTGGACATCACCTGCCCGAGAGACCATGCCATGACCATCGTCACCCGGAGAGCGAGGTCGGTTGCCGAGCGCAGTTCCTGCATCAATCCCTGGTCAGAACTACCCTCATGCAGCTTGGTGTCTTGGCTTGGTGTACTTGGAGGAGAGCCATGGTGTGCAGGGCGGAGGCGGCTTGTCCAGCAGCACCGTAGGCCCTAGTTGTCAGGGACGACGTAAACCTACAGGCCCTTGATGGGAACTTCGGGCGCCCGCGCCAGATGAGGTGAATGAACTCACGGATGAATTCAGCTTCAATGAATAGAACCGCTCAGCTCCGAAGAGAAAATCTGAATGGGTGGTTGCATACCAGCTCCTTTTATACCCGTATGTCCGGGGGAGTGGCATGCAAATTCCACTCGTTTGGGGCTCCCAAGAGTGACCCCTAGTGTCACTACATTGACACAACGTCGAGTGAGTGACAGACAGGGAACTGTGGAGCACAAATTCACTTTGTAGAGCGAGGCACTTACAGAGTACATATTTACTTATTAAATAGCAGCCTTTTGTGGTTTAATAATCACTCTGAGTCATGTAGTGACCGGCTTTTCTGGAGTGGGAAGCTGGCATCTTAAGTGAGAGCTCAATGGTCTTAACAACACAGAAACACTTTAAAATAAAAACTCAATTTAAATTTTAAATTCACTGTTATACTACTACTACTACCACTACTACTACTACTAATAATAATAATAATAATAATAAATCAATAGTATTTTTATTATATTTAAGCAATATCTTACATCTGTGACACTCTTATTTAACATAAATAACTCCAGTGTATTTTAGATTGTGCTGTGAGGTTCTGAAAAAAATCAGTTTTTTTGATAAAAATAATACAACATGTTGAAAATTAATTGTTATATTTTCATTTGATAAACGTTTTAATTTATTTATTTATTTAAAGTCCATTTTGATGATAAAATTTAAATAAACTGTTGATATGTAGTTCAGAAAAAAAAGAAAAAAAAAAGAAAACAGGTATCGGACTCGGTATCAGTGAGTACCAAAAAAAAAATAAAAAATGGTATCAGTACTCGTACTCGATCTAAAAAAAAAAAAAATGTTCAGGACATCCCTAGTAAATACTTTCAAATTATATATATTTTGTCATGATATGTAAATTTGTATTTTTATTTTTCTTCAGAATTTAATGAGTGTATTTCAGTATTGACTCCAAAATGGCACCCCTGGCTCACTTAAGAGATACTCAACATGTCTTGATGAAAGAGTGCTGGCTTCATCTTTTCAAACTCCACCTCATTTACAGCGGATGGAGTGACAGGGCAATGAAAAACCACATATAAAAATCAAGAGCAACATTCTGCTCTTCAGCTCTGCAGAAAGGCCATATTAAAAGAGCTGATATTTAAGTGGGAGTGGAGGAGAACAAGCATCCATCCATCACTTAATTACCGTGATATTTTCTCTGACGATCTGACATTCTTTGCCGAACGACTGGAAAACCATGGCGTGAGAAACAGTTCTGGAGCGTGTTACCGCAGACATTTCTGTCATGTCAGGAGGATGACGTCATGTCTGGGGGATGTGAGGAGATGGTCATAGTCGTTAGTATGCTAATGATATGGATTAGATTAGACTTTCATTAATTGCGTTTCACTGAGGGTGAAGGTTAAAGTTTAGATGGTGTGGGTAACACTTTATAATAATACTATATACATTTACATTAGTTAACACAATACAACAGTTAACATGAATTTACAATGAATAATACTTTTACAGCATTAATTATTCTGTGCTAATGTTAATTTCTGCACATACTGTACATTTTTAACATCAAATGTTATATGGTTCTCAACCCTATTCCTGGAGCCCCCCAACACTGCACATTTTGCATATCTCCCTTTTCTGACACGCCCAATTCAGGTCTTGGAGTCTCCACTAACGAGCTGATGAGTTGAATCAGGTGTGTTTGATTAGGGAGATATTCAAATTGTGTAGTGTTGGGGGGGCTCCAGGAATAGGGCTGAGAGCCACTTTCACTCTAAGATGAAAATGCTGTCATAATTTACAGTACTCACCCTCATCTTGTTCCAAACTTGTCGTGTTCCAAACCATCCGTGGGACACAAAAGGAGATGTTGGGTAGAATGTTAGCCTCAGTCACCCCTTCACTTTTATTAAATCTTTTTTTTTCTTTTTTTTTTTTTTTTTCTCTCCATACAATGAAAGTGAATGGTGATTGAGCCTAACATTATGCATGATATCTCATTTTGTGTTCAATGGAAGAAAGTCATATGGGTTTGGAAACATGTAGATGAGTAAATGATAACAGAAATGTCATTGTTGTGTAATAATGTTAAAATCACTTTAACATTATTAGCATATTATGAACTAACATAAACATTAGTATATTTATAAATTAACATAACCAATATACATAAATGCTGTAAAATAATAATAATAATAATTCTTTGTTATTTCATGATATATTAACTAATCTGAAAATATAGCACATATAGAACAGTAAAGTGTTATCATGGTATAAAACCTATTAGCAGAGATTAAATTAACTAATACTTTTCGTTTTTATGGTAAGAACATTTTACTTTGCCACTAAAATGTTCTATAAATAAATAAATCATGTTCAAAATAGTGTCCAAGGCTCGATTTGTTTTTATTGCTCATTTAGCTTTAGCATATTTTCCTTTTCTAGGAATATATAGTTAGAGAGAGAGAGAGAGACAGAGAGAGAGAGAGAGAGAGAGAGAGAGAGAGAGAGAGAGAGTTTGAGTCTCTAGAATAGATAGACAACAAGCTTTCTCTGAAGAGTTAATTGATTGTGCTAATTTTGTCACACTAAGCACTTTCACACATGAAGCCTGGTAAATTGCAGTAAAATGTTGGATTGCCTTTACTGGGAAATATACCACATCTGCTATTCACACATGCAATATTTTTAGTCTTTTTTCCATTTGCAACCACTCACACATCAGCACCAAAATGCCATTAAACACTGAGATGCAGTTAGTTATTTTATCAGTCGACAAATTTATTTATTCGCTCAGATGAAGAGAGGTGCTTTTAGACTGGATTACACTATGGCACTTCTAAAATTTGGACAGAATCTAAAAATACTAGGCATCTCACACTTTCCGACTATGTAAATGGCTACAGACAAAAAACTGGGCATCACACACACTAAACGACTAAGGATCACTCTGGCTGTCAAGTGATCCGATCACAAACTTACATGGAAACACGCCCTGTTCTAAGAGATGCATGACAAACACGGATGTATTTCCCTGGCTTTCAGCTTCATCGTACCACGTTGGTGGAACGACCTTCCCACCTCCATCCGTGAAGCTGACTTCAAAAAACGACTAAAAACACATGTTTTCCATGAGCACTTAACCAGTCATTAAAAAAAAAAAATATTAATAATAATAATTCTGTTGCACTTTATTCTGTTTTGAATACTATTATGATGCTAGTAATACTTTGTAATACAGCACTTTTCATACCACTGTCTCCTAAGATGATTCGCTTATGTTTTCCTCTTTTGTAAGTCGCTTTGGATAAAAGCGTCTGCCAAATGAATAAATGTAAATGTAAATGTATGGGAGCGCTGGTGTTGATGCTGTGGCTTTTCTGCTCCGAGTGTTAAAAAAATGTGCCGTGCACATTTGGGTACAGTCTTGGGTGGAAATACAGAGAATGCTACGTGAGTTGGAGGTGGGTTAAATGTTAAGCTCCATTTTGAGTGCTTGTTTGTGGTCCAGTTTCATGGCTGCGTGCAGTCGATTTCCATTGGCTGCTCACCATATGACTTTTAATTTGAAGTCTTTTGTCAGCGTGTCCTGACCTCGCATGTGCTCAAATGTTAATCTTACGACTCTGTTCACACATAGCATCAAATCTGAACTTTTCAGGTAATATTAAAACGTCTCATTCAAGGAAATAGCCAGTGATAATTGTATCACTATTTTCGAACAGTTCGTGTTTACACATGAACTCTAAACTGAAAATTGCAGCTAATTTTCTGGAAAAGGCTGTATGTGTGAAAGCAACTACTGAAGAGGCATATTCACTTAAGCATGTAAAAGACTTGTGACTTGTTGATGAATAGCTTGTCACATTTATAATACAATTATTTAAGACAGTAGGCCTACTCCACACAATAACATGTTTCTGACTTTCATGACACCTGATCACAATCAACAAGAGTTTGAATATCCATGAAAACATGCATTTGATCAATCTGTAATTGTTAAAACAGATCCATTTGTACCCTACCATCAGCTTTGTGATTGTAAACATGAAGTCGCCATAGAAATGTATGGAAACTGGTGTATTTTTGGAGCTAGACAACTAATTGTTTCTCTGTAATAGCAGTTATAGAAACAATACGTCTCTTGCCCTGTCCTCTGAATTGCCCTCGGTAGAAGTTACACCACACAGAGAGCTAATTTACATTCAAAGAGTCTCTTCTCGATTCAGCAGTCAGCATATTTACTTAGTTCATTGTGTGTACTTTGATTTTGAGCTAGCCCTCATTCTATGACGAATCTTGCCCTGGTTTATTCCTTGTCTGAAACAAAGCTTGATTGTGACACCAGGTTTAAAAGCTTCCTCTAAGCAGAAACTGTAAATCATATCTTTGATGCTTTTCTGAAAACACTAAAATAGTTTTTTAAGTGGTTTTGTAGGTCATATTGGAGTCTGAGTCTAATTAAATGTCTCACATTTGTCATTGTTTTACAGCATGCATGGAGTACATACTGTGTGATGGTACCAGATGGTAATACCCATTACTTTGGAATATATCACAGTACTGAATGCTTACTATATATATATGTATCATGTTATTTGCATATTGCTCAAATGTACTTCAAAGAATACCACGGTAAGAACATAGCATTGTCATGGTACAATCTCTAAAATGTTTAGGGTTGGGGTTTTTTTTCACTAAACCTAAGTATAAACAATAGCAATAGTGATGCTTGCCTTTTGTATTTTTACTCAGAATGTTTCAGAGCTGCATAACTATAACTGAATTGTGTCTATATTTCCCTGATACCAGCCAAAAACCCAATTAGTTATTAATTTAAGCTAAATTAACACTGTAATTCAAACCACTTTCTTTTCCTGTTTCATTGATGTCATTACAATATCTTAAAATACTTTCCTCATCAGACAGTATCAGAAAACCCAATAAAATCTGATTATTGTAATACACTTTTATATGAAAAGCAGCACCTTTAATGTTATTCTGTGGCCATAGTGTAGATTTGGCTTGAATATTGGGGGGGGGGGGGGTGTTGCAGTATGAAGCATTTACATGTTTGTACTTGGGGTTGTACTTGCTTTTTTGATTTTGATTATTTTTGGGGGTAACTCCGTTTCATGCACCACAGAGCTTATTAAAGATGGACGAGTTTGGAAAGGGCACGGCATCTCACTTTATTATTTTCATTTGTTTATTTTTTTTTTTTTTTTGCTGAGATTAAACTCAAAGGAGTTGGAAATGAGTGTAGCTTTGACAGAAGACACAGACTTGCATAAAAGAATGTCCGGGGAATGCTGGTTTGTGAATGACAATGAAATATGAGATTCCTGTATGGTTCTGATCATATGCTACTCACAGATGTGCAAATATGACTGGTTCTGCATATCTCTTTCCAACGGCATTTAATATCCTCAAGCACACATGTGGAAAGACTGTGTAGGTCTTATTTTACAGAGGTCAGTGTTCTGCAGAAAGTCAGCATTGTCTCAAAAGTTGAACTGCTTGACTATATTTAATTATTAATACACTCAGTAAAAAGTCTGATATAAAATATGGCTGAAGTAGATACATCATGACTGGATCATCAGCAAACACACACGCACACACACACACATGCACACACGTTTACAAGGCCTGTCCCATTTTACTAATTTATTTTTGTTTCATTATACAGGAGGGACCGTGCTCTGTATTTTTCCTCTAAATAATTTACCAGCGTTCTTCACTATCTCTCCGGAGAGAATCCGCACACTAGACTTAGTCACGCATCAAGGTAATTCAGGTCAGCCATGTGGACAAAACCTAGAAACATATGTGTGTGTTTGTTTGCCTTCTGAATTGTAGATAAACATGAGAAGCTCCCATGTGAAATCAGAGACAGTATGAGGAGAGCAGACGGGCCACTTATGGAAAATCAATGGGAAAAAATCACAATACTCAATATGGCAGCAGTACACTGTAAAAAAAAAAAAAAAAATCATAATTATTTTATAACAATATCTGTTACCATTTGACTTGTCAAATAGTTTTTTTTTTTTTTTTAAAGTCTCTAATTAGCAATGATCACTCAAATGTAAAATTCCAAATATTAAAGGTGATGTAAGCGATTTTTTACAGCACCTTTAATATAAAAATGATCCTACTCCCTGAGAGATATTACTGAAATAAGTTTTGTAAGATATCTCATCTGTCTCTGTGACAGCTCTAGACTCTGTAAAAAGCAAACAAAAATGTTTCCGCAGACATTGACGCTTTCAACCTGTCAATCATTTTGCAGGTTCTCATAGTGTTGTAGTCGCAGCGAATTATTGAGGCTTACTGCCATTTTTAAGTCACGTTGTTCATAACAGCTGTCAGTTGAGGGTGCTATTTTGCTGCTGTTGTTTTTAACAACCATTTCTGCACGATGTTGGCCTCAGTAAAGCTCATTTTGGTATCTTTGGAGTGCATGAGGGGGCGTGGCTAATCCAACAGCTCAGTCTCATGGAAGTTGAACGGCTAAAATAGCTTACAGCACCTTTAATTAAAACAAAAATAATATGATAATATTACATTAATTTGCACCAATTTATAAAAAGAAAAACAATAAGCCTAGATATAAAATAATTATTTAAATTGGCTTTAACACAGATTCACCAAATAAATCAACATAAAATTGAACTTCATGATTGCTGGAATGATTATGTAGAACAACATTAAATTTAGGTCAGTTCTGAACAGGAGCAACTTAACAACTTTGCCCCAGCCTGAACTCTCCAAATGTAATGTATTTTTTTTTTTTTTTTTTTTTTTTGTGAGAGTATAAGAGCAAAAGAGATCACATAGATTGTGTCAAGGGTTCGAGACAACATACAGTGAACTAATCTCTATACATCTTCTGTTAGTAGTTCACAAGTACAAACGTAAACGTCCCATGAAACCACAGCAATATTCTGTTAGTCAGCAGGACTTTAATGAACATTTATAGGCTGTGGGAGAGGTTTAATTTCCATGGAGAGGTATACTCATCCATTTAATAAGATCCAACCCAACAGCACACACGGCAATAAAAATGACGTCACGGCCACAGACAGACGTCTACATGTTAAGTTGCACTCAAAAAACAAACACAAGAACAAAAGAGAGATGAGAAGGCAGCCACGATATATCTCTAGATCAGAAGCTACCAGCATAAAGTGAAGTCAAGATGGAAGACAAGTTTTTTAAAGTGTCTGCCAAGATAATAGTGTGTGAACACACACACACACACACTTTCATTACAGTTCTAATGGACCAAGCTCTGAAATAACATATTCACAGATCTCCTATGAAGTGCTTTTGGGTCCTGACAGTACTTCGCTAATGCTGCTGTCACATGCGACAGCACTTGAGCTTTCCTACGCCAACATTTGCCGAGTTCTCCAGTAAGGTTAGTTCAGATAATTTCACAGGATGGAAACATGCACACTGAAAGACTGCCCACAAAGGTTTCAGTGCCATGAAACACTTTTAAGGGCTAGGGCTTCACAATTAATAGAAAAAATGTATCACAATTATGATTACGGCTGCCAAGATTATTCATCCAAAACAAGTATAAGGATTGCAGCAATCCTTGCTGTAGTGTACTCATGTTGCATCAAAGATCTTATCAGTATAAACACATAAAGTGACCCAGTGTAAATATCCCCAAACACTGTACTTAGATTGCTGAAAAATGTTAACTCTCATAAATACTAATTAAACTCATTTGCAGACAGCAGGGCTAGAAATAAATAATTTAGCAATGCTGAAAAATTTACAATGCTAACTGAAGACAGCACACTCTATAACTGTCAACAGAATGTGGCACAGCAGCATAAAAACTGAAAAAAACAAGAATAAGCGATGAACAAGGGCACAGAGTCAAAAACAGGAGTGAGTGGATGCTCTTTTTGATGTTAGTTATGCATTAATGACAATATGCTCAGTAGCGCTCAAGGTTTCAGCCACATAATGGTGAACGAGTTCCTCTGTAATGGACTGTGTGGCCCTTTCAGTGCGCACAAGGTAAAAACACATTCTTAGCTGCAGTGAGAGTATGAGTTTTATCATCTAAAAGAACAAAGGTTGTTGAACGAAAAACACTTGAGATCAAAGGCTGGTCATGTTGAATGCTCTGGTCAGGATTATCTGATAGATTTGATGCCTCATAAAGCAGCTCTCTGGCCTTGACAGTGTGCAAGGAAAGGAGCAGTAGAACAGTACCAGCTCTCCAGTTTTCAGTGTCTCTCTTTCTTACACACAGCTCTAAATGACTATATAATGAAGACTGAAGTACAGAGCCAAAGACACACCTCTTTCTCTCTCTTTTTTTTCAGTTCAGCGTACTTTATTTACATGACTAAGGGGCCGTTCACACCTATCAAGCACTCGTGCTTAAAAAAGCTAGACGCAGCGCCATGAATAGAACTGAACACAGGTGTCTCAAGATGCGTTTTTAACTTGATATGGTGACAAAAAATTGTGGCTCTCCTGCACAAGATGTTTACACAGAAAACAACCGAAAACAGCACGAAAGGACACAAAAATGTGTTTGGTATGAACGGCCCCTAAAACTGTAAATTTGTGCAGTGTTCAAGGCTCATCCAATAAGAATTAAGTGTCAGAATTATCTGTCTTATTATTAGAAATTCTCAATCAGCAAATTAATAAATTACATTCATTAAACAAGAGGCTTTAGATAAGACTAAAGTATGGATAAATAGATTATGGATAGATGAATAAGACTAAATATGCCAATAATTGTAACACTGAAAACACGTACACACACTCTCTCTCTCTCTAGCCTTGTTAGGACGGCAATTATTTTACATGGGGACGTGAGGTAATTCCAGCATTTACAGGGGGTAGTCAGTGATATTATTGCCATCCGAATCTGAAAATTCCCCACCAAATTACCTGCTGTTTTTTAACAAACACCAAGGTCATGTGGTAATTGAATTACTGTCCGAATCCACATCTCTGAGTTTATAATCCAAAAGCCGTTTTGGAAATCTTTTTTGACCACTGCTAAGTGCCGTTGCGTGCGGTAACAGCTCTGGCGGTAATGGGCAGTTGTGAAAGTTGGAGGATTGTGTAACAGAAATGTTTAAAATAATTCACAATAATAAAATTAAGTCGTCACTCCACCGTAGTGAGTGGGAACTCTTAAGTAGAAGGGAAAGAAAAACGAGAGCCTGAACACGTAAACTTTTGAAATGGTCCATTATTATGGCAGCAATGTAATACAATTGTAATATAAAACATTTTAATTTAGAAACTTTTACTAAATACATTTATACAGAGGGCTTTTATGACTACTCGTTTATACAGGTCGGGTAGTCCCAGAAAAGTTGCCGGGTTTGTCTATCTTATTTAAAAGGTTTCATTCCGCCTCCACTTTTTAAACACTGACAGATAATTCCAAATGATGGCCGTCACTTTGATAGATAAAACATAAAAAAATAAAAATAAAAATTTTTACCATAGCTCCTCAAATTTTATTTTAACTATCTTTACTGTCTTTGATATGTGTGGCTTCTATATGTCATTGCATGTGCTTAGGAGAGAGCGTGCAAGCGGCGCAACTGAGGTGATGCGGGTGACGAAACATGCGTACCCCCATTTACAGATTTATTTGGCTGCATTGTAAACAGTCTTGTCTCTACAGTTTTTTGATTCGTTTAATTGATCTTCGCAAGAATTTTGGCTTGCTCCGTATTTGAAAATGTACACTGTAAATGTCCACAGCGCTTTGCAGCGCAGTTACCTCATGCTTTAAATTTCAAACATATTTAACTGCAAATACAGTGGACACAATTTGTGGATTGATTAATATTCCATATAACAAGTGCAACTGCAATCATGTGATCGACAAAAAGTCTCGCTCGTCCCCCGTGATTTCATTGTCATCCGAAAGCATGAGTTTTATCACAGAGGATCCATGAAAATGTACTTATACCGATGTCACCCTGAGAAACAACTGCCGTCCGAATAGGGCTTCTGTCTGTCATTTCGTATGCCTTTAAAGGCTCCTCTATAGCTTATCTTCCTTTTGAAGTTTCCTCCACTCTATAAATGATTAATATATAATGTTTTGGTTGGTTCCATTTTCCCACATTGATCCTGAACTAACATGGGAACGCTTGAAGCATGTAGGCACAAAAATGAGGTTGCATGTGTGTGTTAAAAGTGGAATATGTACTTTTGCATGCTGTGATTATAGCTTTGATGAAGAAAACTGATGCAGAGGACATACTGACTTACATATGTATGTGGAGTCTACTCATGTGATTGCGTTCTGGATATGAGCTCCTTGCCAGATGTACATTTGACCTTCCTTTCAAATGGTAATGCATAACTAAAGAAACACCTTCAGACTTAAACACAGACAGACAGACAGACAGACAGACAGACACACACACACACACACACACACACACACACACACACACACACACACACACACACTGCCCTACAAAGGCAAAAGACCTTAACTCGCTAGAGTGTGGAACTGAGAAAAATGACTTTAAAGTTTTTTAGTTGTCCAGCCAAATTTATTATAGGTAGGACACTGAAAATCTGGCAATTAGATGTTTTAGTAATGAAATTTATCTACATAAAAAAATCTTGAGCTCAAACTTTACTTTTGACCCCTATTTTGAAGTTACTGTACTCTGCCTTTGTATTGTCTGCAAAAAGTAAGAATTCATGCCAAGGAAAAAGGCAGTAACTTTCACATTATCAATATTTTGTTGCTGATCACTATTTACAATATCATTATAGTAACACCTGTATAAAATCTAGTGATCATGGCATTTATTTTGGATGATTTACAATTACTTATAGCCATGTACTTATTGCTATCTTGTGCTTTGGTTGTATTCTGATGGCATTTTTAATACATTAGACATGACACATACCTCCATAGCGGTAAAGAATATCTTCAATTGGTGTGCAGCAAAACTAACAGGTTGACTGCAGATAGGTGACACTTAATTATATGAATAAATACAAGATAAGCATAATTCTAATGAGTAAACATAATTTAATTAATAATGGAATGCAAAGATATAACAAATCATGTACAAATTTAAAATGCATGGGATTGGAATAAGAGATAATAAATACAGCCACAGGCCTACAAGTTAGTGCCACAGCTGGTTAATCAAGGGTTAAATTTAGCTACCATGCCCCAATGCACAGCTCTCTGACTGGTGGACTGGACTGGCCAATCTCAAAGGCTATAATATAGAGTATGTGACTATATTAATTGTTTTTCTGAATCTGACCGTAACTGACATCCAGAACAAAAAGTTATACTTGTGGTTGGATACCGTTTTGAAACCAATTTATTTATTGCAGTGTTCACTAACATAAAAGGATACAAGACATAAGTTAGCCTAAATGCTTTTACAACGAATTGAATGAAAGTAGTCTAACCTAAAAGATCGACTTGTGGATTGATGTGAACGCCAGCAAGTAGGAATAATGCTCAGAAATCAGAATGCTTGTGGATTGTTGTGGATTAAACATCTGCGATGACGTTCATTGCCATTGATTTTATCGGGTTACCAGAAAAGGTAGGACAGATTTAATTGCGAACTGTTACTACTGATTTTATGTGTGATCATGCTACATGCTACGCTGTCATGGCATTCGAGTCCACACTCGTGCAACTAATGGGCAGCCCCAGACTCACTGACACTGATGTTGACAGCTGTCACTGATAGGCTGGCACTGACTGAATAATCTGCATTATGAAAAAAAAAAAAAAAAAAAAAAAAAAACTTTGAGAATATTTACGATTACTTATTGCTGGCAAGTTATCCAGTCTTTGCTTGTTTACAGTGCTTTGTTATATGGAGCAGTTTGGTAGCCTATTCATTGGATAGCCGAGTAGCCTATTTATGCTATAGGCTGCTAGCTAGCTAAATGAAGTAGATTGCGATCTATCTATCTAATTAGTTTGTCTAATGCATCTTTTGTGTTACACACTTTCTTACCTTGACCTTTATGTCGGGATTTCAAAGCCATCTCAACCATCATTTTCCCTTAAACGCTATAGAAAAACACTCAACAATATCTGTTTACTACACTTTTATTCAGGTATCGTGTGTGTCAGATTGCTTCAATGACAGATGTATGACAGTACACAGGCTACACCATAATTTAAACGTGGTAAACTTTAATGTAAAAACAAAGGCAGAGTACAGTAACTCCATGCCGGCACAGTAGCTTCATTTTGACGCACGGCTAAACAAAGGCAGAGTACCCTAACTCAATTTGAGCTTCCAAAACAAAGTCAAAGAGCGGTAATTTGGAGTTATGGAGTTCTGTTTCTGTTGGGCTTTTGGATGTTACTGTTAAGACAACCCATTATTTTCTCGAAAAAACAGCAGAATTGACTCAAGATAAATATCCACATGATAAAGGAGGTCTTGAAAGTCTCAAAAATATCAATAACTCATTTTCGACAAAAACAAAGTTACGGCCTTTTGACTTTGCACGGCAAAACACACAAAACCGAATTTACACAAAGACTCAAACAGTGTGCTAAATGTATAAAGGAAAGATGCATGATTCTTAATGTTTCAGTATTTATGACGATACAGTGAGGGATTTTTATACATATGTGTTATCACCTGCTATTTTTCTTCCGACTCTAAAGTCTTTCCAAAGCCATTAAACCACAATATAGAGCTGCAAACCGCAGACCTCAGGGACGTGTGACTTCCTGTCAATGTATCAATGAACTCCAAATGTGAACTCTCACCTTATAAACATCTTATAGAGGTCAGAGGTGAAACATTTAACAACCTCATTTACTTTCACTTTGAAACAAGACTAGACTAGACTTAGCACACACACACACACACACACGCACGTCTAAGGAGAATTTAAGAGTCAAGCAGTAAGTAGGCAGTAAGAATCCTATATATCGAAAAAATGTCTAGGGTTATTTTGCTTTATAAATGTATAAATGTCGACAGCAGGGACCTCAAATCTCCCTCACTGTGTGTATGTGTGTGTTCAAATATATACTGCATTAGGAATGTCAGATCTTCTTTTTGGGCATTCTTGAACTGATTAAAATAAAACACGTCTGAGTCAGATCAGAACGGAACACTAACATTCTTTCCTACTGGTTCTCACATCAGCAGAATGAAAAACTGCATTTAGCATTTTTGTCCCTTTTCTTCTAACATAAAAAAAATACATCTCTCTCTCTCTCTCATCTGTGATGATTTCTTAATGTCTCCTCATGTCTGAAGGCCCTGGCATACTCACGGTGAAGTGTTTCTTCGTTCTTCGCTCAAATCCAAAAAAGAATTTTGAAACAGATGAACAACGGTATACTGTTTGCAAACATTTAGACACTGGCCACGTCGCTCTGAGAGGCGTTTAAAGGAGCATTTAAATATGAGGACGAATAAGACTACATGTAAAACCTTAACTAATATGACATTAAAATGTTATCAATGACTTCATGCCTCATTCTATGAGTAGAATTCACATGAGATCAGTATAAGAAGCTGTTCTCAAGATGGCGCCGAGTATGGCTGCTGCGTTGCGAGCTCCGACACAACATGTAGTGTTTTGCTTGTTTTGTTCACAATTCTTATGTTTTTTGTCTTGGATGTTGTCTGCCTTATTGTCTACGACAGACAAACACCTATGGACATTGGTTCAGCAATTTCACACCATAAACCAGACTTCAAATTCCTCAATGCCGACCCGCTGTTTACAAACACGCAAGCGGAGCCCTTTGTCCGGGCAGTCCGGATGCGGAAACGCAAAAGGGGAAACAGAGCCGGCGTTCTCATCAGAGTAAGACGCCGCACAAATCGACCCCCGCTACCCAGTATTCTACTGGCAAATGTTCAGTCTCTGGATAACAAGCTCTGCGAGCTGAAAGCGCGGATCTCTTTCCAACGAGAGACGAGGGACTGCTGCATTATCTGCCTTATGGAAACTTGGATGTCTGCGGAGATTCCAGACTCAGCCATTGAAACCGCGGGGTTCTCCGTGCACCGAGAGGACAGAGCGAAAGACCTCTCAGGTAAAAGCAGAGGTGGTGGTGTATGTTTTATGATCAATAAATCCTGGTGTGATCAGAGGAACATTCATTCTATCAAGTCTTTCTGCTCTCCTGATCTGGAATTTCTCATGCTTCTATGTCGACCATTCTGGCTACCGAGGGAATTCACAGCGGTCATTATCACAGCTGTGTACATCCCCCCCATAAGCCGACACAGACCAAGAAATCAAGGAACTGTATGGGAGTATAAGTGAGCAGGAAACCGCGCACCCTGAGGCCACGTTCATTGTGACCGGGGACTTTAATAAAACCAGTTTCAAATCAGTTGCACCAAAATACCACCAGCACATTAGTTTCAACACACGAGGGGACCGGGTTTTGGACCAGTGCTACTCTCCCTTCCGGGATGGCTACAAATCCCTCCCCCACCCACCATTTGGCAAATCGGACCACTCTTCCATTCTGCTTCTGCCCGCTTACAGGCAGAAACTGAAACAGGAAGCACCCACCCTCAGAACGATCCAGTGCTGGTTGGACCAATCAGACTCTACTCTACAGGACTGTTTTGATCACACGGACTGGGAGATGTTCCGGTCCACCTCTGATGACGACATCGAGCTTTACGCTGATAGCGTAATGTGTTTCATCAAAAAGTGCGTGGAGGACGTCGTTCCGACCAGAACAATACGGATCTATCCGAACCAGAAGCCATGGATAAATAGAGATGTTCGCGCGGCACTTAATGTGCAGGCCTCCGCTTTCAATTCCGGGAATGCGGAGGAGCATAAACAAGCCAGTTATGCCCTCCGAAAATCAGAACAGCAAAACGCCAGTACAGGAGCAAAATTGAAGGACAGTTTAACACCACCAACTCTAGAAGCATGTGGCAGGGAATTAACATCATCACAGACTTTAAACACCGCTGCCTCTCTCCTGGATGAGCTAAATACTTTTTATGCTCGTTTTGAGGGAAATAACACCACCCTCGCGGAGAGAGCTCTCACAGCCGAAGCTACAGAGGTTAGTTTACTCTCCGTCTCTGTAGCGGATGTAACCCGATCCTTCCGACGGGTGAATATCCGCAAAGCTGCAGGCCCAGATGGCATTCTGGGCCGCGTCATCAGAGCGTGCGCGAACCAGCTGGCTGACATTTTCAACCTTTCCCTCTCTTTGTCTGTAGTCCCCACATGCTTTAAAATGCCCACCATTGTGCCTGTTCCAAAGCAATCCAAAATAACTTGCTTAAATGACTGGCGTCCTGTTGCTCTGACCCCCATCATCAGCAAATGCTTTGAGAGACTAATCAGAGATTACATCTGCTCTGTGCTGCCTCCCTCACTGGACCCATTGCAGTTTGCTTACCACAACAACTGCTCCACTGATGATGCCATTGCATCTACAATACACACTGCTCTCTCCCACCTGGAAAAAAGAACACTTATGTGAGAATGCTGTTTGTAGACTACAGCTCAGCATTCAACACCATAGTGCCCTCCAAGCTAGATGAGAAACTCCAAGCTCTGGGCTTAAACAGCTCGCTGTGCAGCTGGATCCTGGACTTCCTGTCAAGCAGACGCCAGGTGGTTAGAATAGGCAGCAACATCTCCTCATCACTGACCCTCAAAACTGGAGCCCCACAGGGCTGTGTTCTCAGCCCACTCTTGTATTCCTTGTACACACATGACTGTGTGGCAACACATAGCTCCAATGCCATCATTAAGTTTGCTGATGACACGACGGTGATAGGTCTGATCACTGACAATGATGAAACAGCCTACAGAGAGGAGGTGCACACTCTGACACACTGGTGTCAGGAGCACAACCTCTCCCTCAACGTCAGTAAGACAAAGGAGCTTGTGGTGGACTTCAGATGAAAAGACAGAGATCACAGTCCCATTACCATCAATAGAGCACCAGTGGAGAGAGTCAGCAGCTTCAAGTTCCTGGGTGTCCACATCACTGAGGAACTCACATGGTCCATTCACACTGAAGTCATTGTGAAGAAGGCTCATCAGCACCTCTTCTTCCTGAGACGGCTAAGGAAGTTTGGAATGAACCACCACATCCTCACACGGTTCTACACATGCACTGTAGAGAGCATCCTGACTGGCTGCATCTCCGCATGGTACGGCAATAGCACCGCTCACAACCGCAAAGCACTGCAAAGGGTGGTGCGAACTGCCAGACACATCATCAGAGGTGAGATTCCCTCCCTCCAGGAAATATATACCAGGCGGTGTTTGAAAAAAGCTCGGAGGATCATCAGAGACTCCAGCCACCCGAGCTATGGGCTGTTCTCACTGCTACCATCAGGCAGGCGGTATCGCAGCATCAGGACCCGCACCAGCCGACTCCATGATAGCTTCTTCCCCCAAGCAATCAGACTTTTGAACTCTTGATCTCCCACGATCAAAATACATCAGCACTGCACTTTATTACTCTTACTCTTATACCTCACACCAGACTGTCATAAATTATATTATTATTATATTATAATCTCTCTTAACAACTTACTATCAACCGACAGCCTGAATGTCAATACAGTACAATACAATCTACTGTACATTCTATATATACTACTATATATACTTTTTTTATTTTTTTTATTGAATAATGTGTATCTATATTGTGTGTATTGTATACTGTACAGTGTATGTTATTATTTGTATATTGTTGTGTGTAATTATGTGTATATTAGACTTTAAATTGTGCTGTGTTAATTTGATGTTATTGTAAATTGGTATATGTCTCATCACTGTCACGACTGCTATGTTGATAGGAACTGCACCGAAGAATTTCACACACCATTGCACTTGTGTATATGGCTGTGTGACAATAAAAGTGATTTGATTTGATTTGTTTTAATCATTCAATGATGATTTATATATGCAATATACGATGTGTAATTTGTCATGTTTACATTCTACATTCATGGCACTTATGCTCTAACACACTATATGTGGCCATAATATAGCATTCAACACTGATTACACTCTGTTATTTAAATTTATGATGACACTACTACTGCAAAGATGGGTGTATAAAAGAGTGTTAATGGTCAGAATACAGACAAAGGAATGACGATAAGAGGCTATCTCACTTTCGACAGATGTGTGAATGGCTGTCGGCACAGGAGTGAAGCAGCATATTAAACAACAGAGTGAACAGGCACAGTATTTATGTATATGTGGTTCCTTTTGTAGACTAAACCAAAAAAAATAAAAAAAATAATAATAAATAAATAAATTGCATTATATATTCTTGGAAAATGTCTCTACACGAATGATCATACAAATATAGGTAAGTTTGCACCAGCTCACTACTAACTCTGCACGCCAGTGTGTTCATGTTGGCTGATCTTAACTGACTGAATGGGAATTAGCTGTTGGTCTCAAAGTAGGTGGAGTTCCAGGTCACACCTACCAATGATGTGAACCAATGGCAGTAAGAAGGTGTTTAGCAGTGGCTACAAAGTTTGGAACAAACTACCAAAACAAACCCAAAAACACCTTTTTTTTTACATCACATCCGTTCCTTCTTCTATTTCGTATGAAGTATGCCGGGGGCTTGAGTCTCCTCATTAATCAGGATGAGAATGAGCCTTATTGCCAAGTATGCTTACACACACGAGGAATTTGTCATGGTGATAGAAGCTTTGATTGCAAGAGAATGCATTGTATAAACATACATACAAACTTATACATTAAAACATATATATATATATATATATATATATATATATATATATATATATATATATATATATAGTGACATAAAATAATAATAAAGATATAACAGCTAAAAAAAGAGAAATATACAATAGTGCAATAATGTTTTAGAATATTTTATATACAGATATACAATTATGTGCAAGTGATGTAATGTACTGATGAAGAGGTAGGATATGTTAAAGAATATAAATGAAATATGGAGATAAGTAGGAATGGATGGATTGAATATTGCACATGGTTGTATTGAACAAAGAAAGTATTTGGGGGCAGTTTTAACTGTTCATGAGGTGGATGGCCTGAGGGAAAAACTGTCCCTGTGCCTGGCTGTTCTGGTGCTCAGTGCTCTGTAGCGCCAGCTACAGGGCAACAGTTTGAAGAGGAAGTATGCTGGGTGAATGGGGTCAAGAGTGATTTTACCAGCCCTTTTCGTCACTCTGGATGTGTACAGTTCTAGCAGGGTGGGCAGGGGAGCACCAATAATTGTCTCAGCAGTCCGAACTATCCTTTGTGTTAGTTGATGTGAAGTGTTGATGTTATAGAATAAAAATGACTCTAATCTCTGGAGGTTCTATAATGACACCATCAATGATGATCTCGGTAGTTCTCCCACTTGACTCAACTACTAGACACATACACCATCAAAAACAAACACACAAAATCCAAAATATACACACAGTCATTATCACTCTGTGAGCTCAGAAAGAAAGAGGGAGAGGAAGATGTGACATCTCATAACCATTCAGTTCTTGGTGACGCAACAAAATGTAAGAAATATTTATGACATATATATTTTTTCTATATCATGTTAAAATAATAGATTTTTCCATCATTTACAGGTGCTTACACATCCCAATATGAAACCATGTGCAGATGTTGTGCTGGATCGTGCAAGACTAAACAAAACAAAACATACAGTATATAATACATATACAATAGATATGTATACCTGTCCAATAAAGTCTATATACTGTATACAAGCCATTAAATAGCAATAAATAAATATAATGGCTTTTAATCAAAACAAACAAGTATAAAGCACAAAACGATTCATGAAACAGTAAAAATGTAAAAAGGTAACAAAATATCAAACCTTTGTTTTGGTAAATGCACATTGTAACTAATCAATTGTATAAAATGACAACATAGAACACGTGACAACCTGCCTGACCTGAAATGTATGAAAAACATCCTTGACAGTTATTGTGTTCACTTCATAACAAAGAGTTATTACAAAAATATGATATTGGAATTTTAAAGGATACACATATATATTTTTTTTTAAATAAAAAACTAAGAAACAACTGCTAGAAAAAAAAAAAAAAAAGCATTTGTGTAAATTTATTTTTGACTCTTAAAATAATATATACTGACAGACCTTTTGAGATATATCCCAAAATTATGTTTTAGCCAAATTTTAAGACTGCATTGCATATATTCTTTGTGAAGAAGGTAATCCCACAGTGTATTGCTATTCCATCCAAGATGGCAAACAATGCGAGTTTAGACTGTTTTGTGTGTGTGTGTGTGTGTGTGTGTGTGTGTGTGTGTGTGTGTGTAGAGAGAGAGAGAGAGAGAGAGAGAGAGAGAGAGATTCCAGTCAGTTCAGAAGACAAGGCACTTGTTTGTTATAGGTGTGTATATCCATTCATACGGTTGTCAATAAATGTGTGTTGTGGAGCAGAGCGCAAACACTTCATTTGCTGACATCTCTCCCTGTTTAATTAAGGTGGGATGTTTAGTTATAAAACTAATTTAAAGCTTTCAGGAAAGGTGTGACAGTCACACGTCTATAACACCATAATGAGAGAAACCTTCATTTCCCACCTCACACACACACTTATAGACTTTAACTCCATTCTTTCTAAACTAAGACAAACCTATAAAAAGGTGCTAAAGATATTCAGTGAGCTCTTTCATCATCTAATCAGGTCTATCTGTCCCCCTCCATCCTGCTTGTAAAAATAGACACTTCTTTTCGCACTTTTTTAAACCAGCACTTACTGTCAAGGTTACCATGGCAGCCAAACTAGGGAGCTAAACCAGCTTCAGGAATGCTCAGACCTCGTCCTTGTAACCCCTGGTCGAGAAATTGACATGATTGTTCTTTAATTCCTTTGTAGCCGGGCTGAGAGGGCTATTACAGTTATTGCGTATTGATTATGATAACCTTTGGCAGGCCAATATGATTCAAAACCTCAGGCCTAAGTCAATCAATAGAGCATTAGGATTCACCAGCATGTGTGACTTTGTCCAGATAGCATGTTATACATAATGTATATACACTGATGAGCCAAAACTTTATGACCACCAGCCCGCCAGTTGGTCCTCCGTGCGCCGCCAAAACAGCACCAACCCATCAAGGCATGGAATCTACAAGACCCCTGAAGGTGTCCTGTGATATCTGGCACCAAAACATTAGCAGCAGATTCTTCAAGTCCTGTAAGTTGTGAGGTGGAGCCACCATGGATCAGACTTGTTGGTCCAGTACATCCCACAGATGCTCAATCGGATTGAGTTCTGGGGAATGTGGAGGCCAGGGCAACACCTTGAACTCTTCATCATGTTCCTCAAACCATTCCCAAAAAATGTGTGCAGTGTGGCAGGGCACATTATCCTGCTGAAAGAGACCACTGCCATCAAGGAATACCATTGGCATGAAGGGGTGTACCTGGTCTGCAACAATATTTAGGTAGGTGGCATGTGTCAAATTGACGTCCACATGAATGGCCGGACCCAGGGTTTACCAGCAGTACATTGCCCAGAGCATCACACTCCCTCCACCGGCTTGTCGTCTTCCCACAGTACATCCTGATGCCATCACTTCCCCAGGTAAACGTCTCACATGTACATGGCCGTCCACGTGATGTAAAAGAAAATGGGACTCATTGGACAAAGTGACCATCTTCCACTGCTCCAAGGTCCAGTTCCGACACTCGCATGCCCATTGTTGGCGCTTTAGCCAGTGGACAGGGTCATCATGGGGACTGACCGGTCTGCGGCTACGCAGCCCCATGCGCAGCAGCGTGCAATGCACTGTGTGTTGTGACACATTCCTCCCGTAACATCATTAAAATTTTCTGTGACTTATGCCACAGTAGACCTTCTGTCGGTTCGGATCATATAGGATAGCCTTCATTGCCCTTGCGCATCGATGAGCCTTGGGCGCCCAACACCCTGTTGCCAGTTTGTGGTTTGTCCCTCCTCGGACCACTGTCAGTAGGTACTCACCACTGCTGACTGGGAGCACCCCACAAGCCTTGCCATTTCATAGATGCTCTGACCAAGTCGTCTGGACATAACAATTTGGCCCTTGTCAAAGTCACTCAGGTTTTAACTCCTGCCCATTTTTTCTGCATTCAACATGTTGAGTAAGAGAACTGATTGTTCGCTTACCATATAATCTACCCAGACCTTGACATGTGGCCTTGTTAGGAGATGGTCAACGTTAATTAGGAACACCTGTACACCTACTTATTGGCCAATCATGTGGCAGCAGCGCAGTGCATAAAATCATGTAGATACGGGTCAGGAGTTTTAGTTAATGTTCACATCAACCATCAGAATGGGATAAAATATATGTTCTCAGTGATTTTGACTGTGGCATGATTGCTGGTGCCAGACAGGCTAGTTTGCGTATTCTGTAACTGCTGATCTCCTGGGATTTTCATGCACAAAAGTCTCTAGAGTTTATTCAGAGTGGTGCCAAAACATAAAACATCCAGTGAGCGGCAGTTCTGCAGTCGGAAATGCCATGTTGATGAGAGAGGTCATTGGAGAATGGCCATACTGGTTCAAGCTGAAAGAAACACTACGGTAAGACCATGTCGGGCACTTTATTAGGACAACAGTGTTCCTAACAAAATGCTCAGTGAGTGTACTATATACAGTGTATACATCCTTAAACAAGAAACATTTACTTGAAAAGTGAAATTGTGTAAGATAATTAAACTTCAGTGAATATATCTTGAGTTAAAAGAATAGTTCACCCAAAAATAAAAAATTCTGTCATAATTGACTCACCCTCATGTTGTGCCAAACCAGTGCAATTTTCATTTTTATGCATAAAATAAGAGGAGATGTTTTAATAAATACCGCGGTTTATGATACTTTTGCATCCTTTTAAAGTGAGGTGCTATTCACTCGAGGACAAGGATATTCTTTAAAAAAAAAATTAAATCACAGAAGTTTCATTTTGGTGTAAACTACTCCTTTAAGTTTAGGCTACTTCTCTCAACTGATTGGCAAATTGTTTTGTTTTGTTGTTTATTTTCCTTGTGTTTAGAATAAACCTAACAAAAAATGTATTAGATTTATTCATTAAAAAAAAAAAAAAAAATAAATATGGATAAGGAGAAACAATGCTACAGTAGAAAAAAAGTGTTCTCTGAAAGAATTCTTAATATCACTAGTTTTGATGTTTTATTTAAATTTATGGTAGTAAATGTATGTTAATGTAAATATATATATTTCATTATGCATCTTATTTGTATGCACATTTTTTACAGGAAAACAAAGACAAAAATACTGATTAAGAAATTAAGGGTGTAATTTGTGATTACACAGGCTGTTGTGTCATCCACTCCTGAGCTCTCAGCCCCTCTGGAGTATACACAGAGTGCACGCTTATAACATGATGAAGCACGTGTCAAGGTCAACCTGACGTGTTCTGGACGCACTCCAGCATGTCTCTAATCACTGAGGGGCAGCAGAGTGCTCCTGGAGGCGTGCTTATCAGAAAAACATTTCCGTTCTCCTTCACTTTGTCTAGCCATCTCTGTTCTGACAAATTTATTTTCTTTCTTCTCTGTTCCCTTGATTCAATAGATTTGTTACACAGATGCCTATACAAAGACAAAAACTAAAAATGAATGCCAACAAGACTGTGAGAGTGATTTTAACCTTACAAAACATTACTGATGGTAGTGATAGAATCAGGTGGTAATACCATGTTATTTTATAAAATGCTGCAGAATGATTACCATATTCATGTGCCATGTTATTAACATTGTACTCCAGTATGTTGCAGAGTTCTGGTAAGAATACCATGGTATTGGTCTGGAAAATAAGTTAAGGCCTGTTCTTACAAAGACCTAACACTTCCCTCTTGAATAAGAACAATGCATTACTACTGACTTTTTCACTGTGGGGAAGAAAAGTCATCCAAATCCTTTTTTTTATTTATTTATTTTTTTTTTTTTTTTAGAGAGAGTAGTCAAGTTTTTTCCTTCACCTGTAGGTCATTTTGGGCATTCAATTTAACTAACATCTTTGGAGGGTGGGATTTTGAAGAAATAGAGCAGTCTAAATAGTTGCCAAGCCTGAAGGGGCATAGCCTCTATTGTATTCATTAGTTTTCTTATTATTAGGGACCAAGCCCCTAATAATGCCTCATTATACCAAGTCTTCAGAAAATGGCGAAAAAAATAAAAATCATTAAATCTTAGTAACAATTTTGTTTGCTAACTCTAAGCTCAATATGTGGATTTGCAATATACATCATATTTCCTCTGTGCTTTCTTTGGGGTACACTTAGTTTGGGATGCTTGCTGCCCTTGGGCCTGGCTCTGTTGATTGCTGCTCATGGCTTTATTTCTGTGGCTGAGTCTGGTTACCTCTGGTGAAAAAAGTTAGCAAAATGGCTAACATCGCTTATGGCACCTTTACAGTGAGCAAAATCAGTACTGTCAGATCTGACTGTATTTGCATATATCGCATATGAATGACCAGAGTGCACTTCATTTTATTCTTGGTTTTAAGGGATCTTTAGCCTCAGGTAGTTTTTTCAACCACAAGTATATGCAAATGAATCATCCAATAGGAAGCTATGATCGGTTGGGTCATCTGAGACTTCTCCTTTTCTGTCAGGGCTAGAGTTTTTGATGTATTTCTCTATCTGTGTATTCTAAGGAGCAAACCATGGTAAATCGGATGACCGCACAGCTATTTTAATACCTTTAGACTTGTCTTAAATAAAGCAAAACTTGAGAGCTTGTAGATTTTTGAATTTAGAACTTGTTCAATAAATATTTGTTCTGATAATTTGAAATTTACACTCACTGCCCCGATGCAAAAACGTCATGGTTACTGGTGTAACCTCCGTTCCCTGATGGAGGGAACGAGACGTTGGTGTCGATGTAGTGACAATAGGGGTCACTCTTGGGAGCCCGAGACACCTCTGGTCTTTGATAAAAGGCCAATGAAAATTGGCGAGTGGTATTTGCATGCCACTCCCCCGAACATACGGGTATAAAAGGAGCTGGTATGCAACCACTCATTCAGGTTTTACGCTGAGGAGCCGATATAAGGTCCGGCCATTTCAGCGGGTAGTTCAGCGTTGTGGCAGGAGGGACCAACGTCTCGTTCCCTCCATCAGGGAACGGAGGTTACACCAGTAACCATGACGTTCCCTATCTGTCACTCACTCGACGTTGGTGTCGATGTAGTGACACTAGGGGTCCCTATACAAAACGCCACAAGGCTGAACTGTTACGTGAACTGGCAGTGTGTGGTGGGCAGACTTGCTGTGTGCCTCATAGCCAGCACACCAGGTCGACACGTAACCTCCCCCAACACAGTTATGAGTGTCGAACGGCCCTTTTTGGGGACAAGTCGACAACCCAGAGATAGAGACAGGCTTAACCCAGTCATGGCCTCTTTTCCCTTCTCTTTTTCCACTCCCTAAAAAAGAAGGGGGATTATCCGACTGGGCCGCCAGGTCTAGTCGGGGGGTGTCCCTCCCAAGGGGAGGACACCGCGGAGACCACACCTCGCCCCAAGAGAGGGGGGATATTTAAGTGGAAGAATACATCACATGGTCTTTCCAACCATGTGGAGAGCCTTCAAGGTAGATCCTACCCAATGGGGGAGGAGTTACTACAACATGGAGACTGAGGGGCTCTGCCCAAGGAAGACGCAGTTTGCCAGTAGGGAAACGAACTAGCGGAAGATATAGATCGCATGGGGTTAGCCTTACAGGGAACCGCCACATGCGGAGCGCCTACCCCAGAACCGGGCTCTTAGTTAGCGCGTGTACTGGGCCGGCAGCGAGTCTCTCCGAAAACTCGACTGCCACAGGGCTCGGAGGAAGTCAACCAGGGAACAACCTTTGTGAACACTACTGGGAATTAACAGCGCACGTCTTCAGCTCAAAAGGAGGTGGAAGGCGCTATGTGCAAGCGATACACCCAGCCAGCTATCCCGGGCTTATCCGCTTGTGTTGCGTGCCACTACCTGGGACGAAACCGGATCCACCCGGAGGTTGTAGAACCTTGCAAAGGTGTTGGGTGTTGCCCAGCCCGCTGCTCTGCAATGTCTGTTAGAGAGGCACCTCTGGCCAGGGCCCAAGAAGCCGCTACACCACGAGTAGAATGGGCTCGTAGCCCTACCGGGGGCGGCATGTTTTGGGCGAGACATGCCATAGTTATGGCGTCAATGAGCCAGTGGGCGATCCTCTGCTTGGAGACAGCGCTTCCTTTCCGCTGTGCACCGAAGCAGACAAAGAGCTGCTCAGAGAGTCTAAAGCTCTGCGTGCGATCCAAATAGATGCGCAAAGCGCGCACCGGACACAGCAACGCCAGGGCTGGGTCTGCCTCCTCCTGTGGCAGCGCTTGCAGGTTCACCACCTGGTCTCTAAAAGGAGTGGTGGGAACCTTGGGCACATAGCCCGGTCGGGGGTCTCAGGATCACATGAGAATAGCCCGGACCGAACTCCAGGCACGTTTCGCTGACAGAGAACGCTTGCAGGTCACCTACCCTCTTGATGGAAGTGAGCGCAGTCAGGAGGGCAGTCTTCAAGGAGAGTGCCTTAAGCCCGGCTGACTGCAAAACTCAAAGGGGGCTCTCTGTAGACCCTGAAAAACTACAGAGGTCCGATGAGGGAACAAGGCGTGGCCTGGAGGGATTCAGCCTCCTGGCGCCTCTTAGGAACCTGATGATCAGATCATGCTTCCCTAAGGACTCACCGTCGACTGCGTCATGGTGTGCTGCTATGGCAGCAATGTACACCTTCAAGGTGGAAGGGGACAGCCTCCCTTCCAACCTCTCTTGCAGGAAGGAAAGCACTGATCTGACTGCGCACCTCTGGGGGTCTTCCTGATGGGAAGAACACCACTTAGCGAACAGACACCACTTAAAGGCATACAGGCGCCTCGTAGAGGGAGCCCTAGCCTGAGTGAATGTGTCTACCACCGCAGGTGGAAGACAGCTTAGGTCTTCCGCGTCCCGTCCAGGGGCCAGACATGGAGATTCCAGAGGTCTGGGCGCGGGTGCCGGATGGTGCCCCTTCCCTGAGAAAGAAGGGCCTTTCTCAGGGGAATTTGCCCGGGGGAGCTGTCACGAGGAGCGTGAGGTCCGAGCACCACGTCTGGGCGGGCCAGTAGGGTGCTTACCAGGACGACCTTCTCCTCGTCCTCCCTGACCTTGCACAGGGTCTGTGCGAGCAGGCTCACTGGGGGGAAAACGCATATTTGCGAATGCCAGGGGACCAGCTGTGTGCCAGCACGTCTATGCCGAGGAAGGCCTCGGTGAGGGCGTACCAGAGCGGGCAGTGGGAGGATTCTTGGGAGGCGAACAGGTGCACCTGTGCCTGACTGAATCGACTCCAAATCAGCTGGACCACATGAAGGTGGAGTCTCCACTCTCCCTTGAGGGTAACCTGTTGTTACGGCGCGTCCGCCGAAGTGTTGAGGTTGCCCGGGATGTGAGTGGCTTGCAGCGACTTGGTGCTGCTAACTCCGTTGGAGGAGACGGCGGGCGAGTTATGACATACAGCGGGAGCGCAGACCGCCTTGGCGGTTGACATATGCTACCGCTGCCGTGCTGTCTGTCCGAACTAGCACGTGCTTGCCCTGGATCAACGGCCGGAACCTCCGCAGGGCGAGCAGAATTGCCAGTAACTCGAGGCAGTTGATGTGCCAACACAGCTGCGGACCCGTCTAGAGGCCGGCGGCTGCATGCCCGTTGCCAACAGCGCCCCAGCCCATTTTGGAGGCGTCTGTCGTGACCACGACGCGCCTGGAGACCAGTTCTAGCGGAACACCTGCTCGTGGAAACGAGAGGTCGGTCCAAGGGCTGAAAAGACGGTGACAGACCGACGTAATGGCCACGCGGTGTGTCCCGTGGCGCCATGCCCGTCTCGGGACTCGAGTCTGGAGCCAGTGCTGAAGCGGCCTCATATGCATCAACCCGAGCGGGGTGGCCACCGCCGAGGACGCCATATGCCCCAGGAGCCTCTGAAAATGTTTCAGTGGAACCGCTGTTTTCTGTTTGAACGCCTTCAAACAGGCCAGCACCGACTGGGCGCGCTCGTTCGTAAGGTGCGCCGTCAAGGAGACTGAGTCCAACTCCAAACCGAGAAAAGAGATGCTCTGAACCGGGAGGAGCTTGCTCTTCTCCCAGCTGACCCGAAGCCCTAGTCGGCTGAGGTGTGAGAGCACCAAGTCCCTGTGTGCGCATAACCCGTCTCGAGAGTGAGCTAGGATTAGCCAGTCGTCGAGATAGTTGAGAATGCGAATGCCCACCTCCCTTAACGGGGCAAGGGCAGCCTCTGCGATCTTCGTAAAGACGCGAGGAGACAGGGACAGGCCGAAAGGGAGGACTTGTACCGATACGCCTGACCCTCGAATGAAAACCGCAGGAAGGGTCTGTGTCGAGGAAGGATCGAGACGTGAAAGTACGCATCCTTCGGGTCTACCGCCGCGAACCAATCTTGATGCCGGACGCTCGCTAGAATGCGTCTTTGCGTCAGCATCTTGAACGGGAGTCTGTGTAAGGCCCGGTTCAGTACTCGCAGGTCCAAGATTGGCCGCAACCCACCGCCTTTTTCGGTACGACAAAGTAGGGGCTGTAAAACCCCCTCTTCATCTCGGCTGGAGGGACAGGTTCTATCGCGTCCTTCCGTAGGAGGGTAGCGATCTCCGCGCAAGGTAGCAGCGTTTCCATCTTTCACCAAGGTGAAGTGGACACCGCTGGACCTGGGCGGATGCCCAGCGAAGTGAATCGTGCAGCCGAGTCGGACGGTCCGGACCAGCCCTCGCGACGGACTGGAAAGCGCAAGCCATGCACCCGAGTTCCGCGCAAGGGGGACCAAAGGGACAACGTCATCGGATGTACCGGCGGGTGGGGCCTCGCGGCGGGGCGGAGCTTGAGGTGCCACACCACATCGTGGCCGTGCTGAGTCAGAGGACATCGAAGCACTTACCTGGCTCCTTGTGACCACCCCCGGAACAGCCTGGGACGGGGGAGGAAGAGGCCTGTCCTCATGACCCGTGGAGACTGTCACATCGGGGGTGGATTTGTGCCACAGCTGGGCGCTCAGGGCGGGAGACCGCCGCTGGAGCGCCAACCTGCCAAATGGAGTGGTGGACGGTGGTCGTGATGCCAGCCGTACACACCGAATATGTGACCCAGGGAACAAGGAAACCACTCTTGCGGAGCTCTTGAGTACTGCAGCCACTTGGGCATGCAGCGCAATTAAATGCAAAAGGTAACAAAAAGAAGATCTGCTTACCAGCTCCAGAGCAGCGGGTTTCGTTGTCCCTGGGTCGCCCGTCTCAGGGGCGCTTCGAAGACCTCCGTGGGTTCTTCGGTGCCGGCTGTGAGACGGGTGGCGTCGGCTTCCTGCGGTGGGCTCCACGCCGGGGCCGGGCCGGAGGGGCGGGCTGCGGCGGAGCCGGTGCAGTCACCGCAGGGGGACGCCCTCGGCGATGAGTAGATGGGGGGATCTTGAGCCACGCCGGGGCAGGACAAGCCGGCTAGCATCCAACTACTGCTCTACCATCGAGAACTGCTGGGCAAAGTCCTCGACAGTGTCGCCGAATAGGCCCGCCTGGAAAATGGGGGCAGCAAGGAATCGTGTCCTGTCGGCCTCACCCATCTCGACCAGGTTGAGCCAAAGGTGGCGCTCCTGGACCACTAGTGTGGCCATCGTCCGCCCGGGAGACCGCGCCGTGACCTCCGTCGCTCGGAGAGCGAGGTCGGTCGCTGAGCGCAGTTCCTGCATCAATCCCGGGGCGGAACTACCCTCGTGCAGTTCCTTTAGCGCCTTGGCGGACTTGCAGGAGAGCCATGGCGTGCAGGGCGGAGGCGGCTTGTCCAGCAGCCCCGTAGGCTTTGACCGTCAGAGACGACGTAAACCTACAGGCCTTGGACGGGGGCTTTGGGCACCCACGCCAGGTGGCGGTGCTCTGCGGGCATAGGTGCACCGCGAGCGCCTTTATCCACCGGGGGATTGCCGAATAACCCTTGGCCGCCCCACCATCGAGGGTAGTGAGAGCGGGGAAGCTGAAAAGATCGGGACCGGGCAGTAAAAGGTGCCTCCCGCGATCTTGTCAGCTCTTCATGCACTTCCGGGAAGAAAGGAACGGGGCGGGGCGTGGCTTTGAGCGGCGCCGCGAGCCCAGGAACCAATCACAGAGCCGCGAGGGTTCAGGGAAGAGCGGTGAAATCCGTTCTAACCGACGCTCGCGGCTGTCCGGGAAAGCATGTCGTCATCTCCGCGTCAGCCTGTGACTGGGCGATCGACCCCGAAGGGAGGAGCCCAGCCGAGACTTCCGAATGGACGAGCCCGCTCTCCGATGCTGCGCTCGAGAGCTCATCACTTTCGCGGGCTCCAAATAAGAGGTCGAACTCGCTGTGAGACGAGCCGGCGGACTCATCCGGAAGCCCGATCGGGGCAGACGAGCGTGCTGGGGAATGGGAGGTCCGCGGGGGGATACCCGGCGGAGGCGGTCCCATTGGGGTCCCCAAATGGCCCCCAGTGCTAGCCGCGCTGGCCTCAAACCCGTGGGTAAAAGGACCGAGGCGGGAGCCTCTGGGGTGGCTCGCTTCCTTACGAAGGCGAGCCGCGACCGCAACGTTGCCATGGACACATTCTCGCAATGAGAATGTGAGCATCCACGAACGCTGTCTCCGCGTGAGCAGTGCCCAGACACGAAAGACAGTGATCGTGACCGTTAGAAGGCGAGAGATAACGAGCACAACCAGGAATAACACACAATCGGAAAAGCATCTTTAAAAAGACGCGTCTTTAAAAAGACGTGTGCGCTCTTTTAGAGAAATATATACTCTTTTAGAGGGGAAAAATGCTCTTTCAGAAAATATACTCTCTAGTTTTTCTGCCGAAGCGCCCAGGGGCGTTCTCTGCAGTGCACCAGTGCAGAGGAGGGAGAAGCCGCTGAAATGCGCCATCAGATCCAGCAGGTGAATGAACAGTAGTATTCAGCTCAATGAGCATGACCGTTCGGCTCCGAAGAGAAAATCTGAATGAGTGGTTGCATACCAGCTCCTTTTATACCCGTATGTTCGGGGGAGTGGCATGCAAATACCACTCGCCAATTTTCATTGGCCTTTTATCAAAGACCAGAGGTGTCTCGGGCTCCCAAGAGTGACCCCTAGTGTCACTACATCGACACCAACGTCGAGTGAGTGACAGATAGGGAACCTGTGTTCTGAATTCAAAGTTGAAGACAAACAGTCACAAATGTGTAAAATGACATTCACATAAATACAAAGACAGAAACAAACTTGCGTTACATATTTCCTTTTGTGCTTTAATTCAGTTTCACAATACAACCTCATAATGTGTTTTTGCATGTGCCTTCTGTTTTCCTATTGTTTTTCTTGGTAAATACATGCTGGATGGATGTATTTGACTGTTGCGCCATGTCTCGCTGTTTCTACAGTGTCACATGCAGGACTGCCGCATTTGTAGACACTATGTCAAGTTAAACAGAACTTCAAGTTAAAAAAACACATCTACACCAGCATTCTGTTTAATTTGTTGTGCTGCGTCTAGCTTGTTTTGTGTGTCACAAAGATTCAACATTCTGAAGGAGTTCTGGCTGCAAAGAGGACTTCAAGTGACTGTTGTACTATTACTCATGATTCCAGATCATTCTGCACAGAAAAGTTTCCTAGCTTGATAAACGGTAAGCCAATGTTTCCCCCACTTCTGCTCTAGTGTGCTGAGGGGCCGCCATGCCTTGTTAAAACTGTGTATGTTTACTGTTACAATACTGTTACGAATGTTGCCTATGATGCTTACAAAAAATACAGCATACTGCAACAATATTTGCTTGGAGACAAAATTATAAAGAGAGGCTTAAAATCTGACAGTACCATTTTGGTGTGTCTCAATCACCTCCCTAGCTCCCTATGTTGTGAATCAGTATACCATAAACACAAGTTCTGGCACTTGCAAGAGTGTTCATCCACTGAACATTGGGACAATTATGATTCATCACCTGCGACCAGGGTTGGGAGGGTTACTTTTGAAATGTATTCCACTACAGATTACAGAATACATGCTGTAAAATGTAATTTGTAACGTATTCCATTAGATAACTCAAGGTCAGTAACGTATTCTAAATACTTTGGATTACTTATTCAGCACTGGTAGATTTTTTCACTTGTTTTGACTATAAAAACTCTGCCTGTACAGTAAGACAAAATACATGTTAAAAATACATTCTCTGAAAAAACTAAATATCTTATGCAGTGTTGTTTCTAAAACAAGATCAATCTAATTGATATTTTTTACAGGAAAACAATAAAAAAATTATCAAGAATACAATTTTTGCCCTAATATCAAAGGTCTTACTAGAAAAAAAGAAATTATGATCTAACGTGTATCTAACTCTCCTTTTCTCCCCGATTTGGAATGCCCAATTCCCAATGCACTCTAAGTCCTCGTGGTGGCGTTGTGACTCGCCTCAATCCGGGTGGGGGAGGATGAATCTCAGTTGCCTCTGCGTCTGAGACTGTCAATCTGTGCATCTTATCACGTGGCTTGTTGAGCGCGTTACCGCAGAGACATAGCGCTTGTGGAGGCTTCACGCTATTCTCCGCGGCATCCATGCACAACTTACCATGCGCCCCACCGAGAGCGAGAACCACATTATGGTGACCATGAGGAGGTTACCCCATGTGACTTTACCCTCCCTAGCAACCAGGCCAATTTGGTTGCTTAGGAGACCTGGCTGGAGTCACTCAGCAAGCCCTGGATTCGAACTCGTGACTCCAGGGGTGATAGTCAGTGTCTTTACTCGCTGAGCTACCCAGGCCCCCCAATGTGAATTTTCTTGATAAAAAAAAAAATAAGATCGTGCCTGGTAACATGTGCATGTAAAATGGCTAGAAAAAGCATTTTTGCTTAGCGTAAAGCTGACAATTTACACAAGGTTTATTTCTATTTCTTCTGCTCCAAACTTACTTCAAAATTCTCTGTCTGGTCGTATGAATGTAACACATTATAAGAAAGTGTTTCACTGCTGTTCAAATGCACTTTGGATCGCATCATTTATATGTATAAATGTTTTCCATCTGAAAGGACTAAATATTAAATGAAACAAATGACAATAAAATGCAAAGTAATCTCCAGTAATCAAAATACTTTTTGAATGTAACTGTATTCTAATTATCAATGATTAGTGAACTGTAGTGGAATACAGTTACTACTATTTTGTATTTTAAAAACGTAATCCCGTTACATGTATTCTGTTACTCCCCAACCCTGCCTGCAACACAATAATGAACTAGGGAGCTGACTGAGATGAACGAACTCTTGGGTACGGGTTTCATTTTAAGGACAGTGCAGACCTCTAGTCCAGATGTGAGAGCAGGCATGGGGGGTTGAACGGGGGGTAAGAGTCAAAGAAGCTGAGACCAATCACAAGAGCTGAAACAATCGATGGCAGACCAATCAAAACCAATCAAATTAGCAAACGGTACCATAATTCACTTAGACTGTAGCCCAGACCAGCTTTCATTGAACAACACCCAAGTTTAGAAAACTGATTTTACTACAATCAAACGAACCAAACTCTAACATCAGAAGGACTATGGTACACTCCAAAAGCTCTAGTGTGAATGCCCCCTAAGAGGAAACAAAAGCTAAGCTGCATCAGTGCTTATCAAAATGCAACACACACACACACACACACACACACACACACACTCAGGGCTTTGGTTAAACAGACGAAGAGTTAAATTATACCCTCTACACTTTGAGGGTGGTATTTGAGATTGCAGCTCTTTCTCTATCATATCCTGCTCAAAAACCTTCTTCAGTAAAGTTTTACTAGGAAGATTGAGAGTTTTCTTGCTGGTAGCATTTGCATGGCACATAACAAACAGTTGTCTCTTTCATAATGTTCCATGATGAAATCACAAATGAAAAAGTGTAGTCAGATATAAAGTTATGCACATTGCACATAACCAGCTCCAAAGCCTTGAGCATATGGTCTCATGAATTATCCAGAGCAAAGCTTCCTTACTTAATAAACACTGGGCATTCTGAGATGGTGGGAAATGAGGGATTAGATTCCTCCGTCTCACCTCTTGACCTTTTCATGCTGTGTTTTCCACTATTTCAGCTTTATACCCTGATTAAGTGATCAGTCTCTCTCATGCGGGACTCAGTTTCAATATGCCTCCGGGCTTTCTGCCAAATGCACCTTTCACCAGCCTAACCCAACAATGTCAGCCATTCAATATTTACCTTCAGGCCCTGTTGAAACATGACCACTCAACTGTCAGTGTCACAGTCTATGAGGCCCTGAAGGAAAAGCCTAAATCTTAAGCTAATACTGAGGTTTAAAGAAATCAGCCTTGACTGTGCCATTGAAACAACTGCATAAAGAGTGATTTCCTTGGACCAAGGGAAATTATAATTCGGAGCTCATTCAGCTCTCTGATGTGATGGTGTGTGCATTATATGGAAAAGCACTGTGTGTTCTGTTCTTCTAGGAGATCAGAGATGTAAGCAACTGGGTTTCTCACCTGAGCTGTCACAGAAGAGAACAGAAATGACACATTTCCAGGCTCGCCATCTCTGCTCACACCCTTCAAGCTGAGAAGTTCCTCACTCGCATTGGAGATCAGATGCTGTTGCTTGATGAACTGTGGGGGTGCAGTGGCTATGTTCAGTATATGATCGCACCATAGTCTTACTATTACTTTGCAGTATGAAAAAATCTCAATATTAGGCTAAACAGAGCATCATTATCACAACGATAGAATGGATGCCATGCCAGCAGCTTCATTAATGCAAGAGATGGATGTGGAGGATGTAGTTAAACCATACTTTAGGATGAGATTTTTCAATAAAGAAATCCTTGGTCTTTTGGCTCATCAGCACAGTTATTAATATCCGGACACTGCAGTGGTTATGGATGAAATTTTATTTATTTAGGAGAAAGAACCAGACAGACTCGAGCAGTCCCGCTTGGCATTGTTATTGTGTTTTCAACAATACTGTAACTGAGGGGATGTACCACATACAATATCTTGATATAGACTCAGCAGTTCCAATTATTTTTCGCTTCACTTGAGTGAGAGCCTATATCTCGTGCCTCACTTGACAGATCCCACATGTTGAAAAGTCCTGTACCAATGCACACCTCATTCATGAACAGAGAGCTTGCAAATTCCCACAAATTCAGCTTGGTTGCAAAGCCAAGTTATCTCCCTGGTTAGCGATGTTGTATGTAAAGACTCGGATCCTCCACTTTGCTGTTGTCCACCACATCACTTTGATGTTATTGCCAGCAGCCATGTCACCCTGTAGTTCAAGACTGGTTGCCCACTGAAGATAAGCAGGTTTGAGCCTGGTCAGTTCCTAGATGGGAGACCTCCTGGGGAAAACTAAGGTTGCTGCTGGAAGAGGTATTAGGGAGGCCAGCAGGGGGTGCACACCAGAGGTGGGTAGTAATGCACTACATTTACTTTAGTAACTTTAAAAAAAAATTACTTTAAGAGTAGGTTTAAAAGTGGGTACTTTTTAATCTCAATAAATTTCTAATGATTTTTCTTTTACTTCTTTACAATGGGCAGCGTTTCTGTCGTTACATTACTGGGTTCAATTTTAGTTCATGTGTAATTTATTGAGAGGTTATTGAATGGGACTTTTACGAAAGAGGAAGTTCACACAGCTACGCGTGCTGCTGCCAGACTGTCACTCAAGTCATCAATGCTGCAGCATCAAACTCTTCAAAGTGAAACACTTTCTTTGCTCCGCACAGTGGAAAAAAAGAATAGTTTCTTCATGCAATGTCTTCATTTAACACCAAGACAAGCTGATATTTCAAGATTAAAATCTCAGCTTCAATTTAAGGCAGCACGCTGAGGTAAGTTTTGGCTCTAATGATAACACGGGCTTTTCTGTGTGAATGTGATGGTTATTTTCAGGGTGATAATGTAACTGGGCTCTTATGACATCAGTTTTTAAGTGTACATTTTTAAATCAGTGCAGCAATATATCAGTGCGCTTTGTACCTCGTCCCGCATGTCATGAGCAGTATTTACGCATATACCCCACGCCCACTATCGCAACTACTTCAGGCTGATTAACTGAATAAATCAATGTAAATATCCAAGTAAAGTGTAAATGCCTTTTGCTTTGCCGTTCGCGTGATTGACAACTGGAGCGCAAACAGACAGCATTTCTGCACGTGCACAGCGAGGGGCACGTGAGAGATGTGCGGGCGCGAGGCGATCGTATGGCGAATAGAGTGGCTGTGTCCAAAATCATTCACTCCTTCCCTCATTCACTAATTCCTATATAGTGAATGGCAGTTAGTGCACTATATCTCAGACACTGACGCATACACAGAGCATCAGAGCTCTGCGGCTGTTGCAGAAACAACATCACATATGAACTTTTAAAATACTTGGGCCTTACTTGTTATTCTTATTAAATAATATATGAATATAATAAATCTTCATTCTGTTTGTCATTTTTTAATATACTGTATTCTCCATATTTTGAAAGTGAATGGTGACCGAGACTGTCGGTCCCTAACATTCTGTCTAACATATTTTGTGTTCAACATAATCCGCATTTTATCAATCACATTTTCAAAGGTATCTGTATGTTTTGACTTTCTATATGTTATTTTAATCAAGCATGAAATAAAACATGCAGGAGTGAAGGAAGCAGTAAACTCCCAGCTGGAACGTCTTCCCCGTGGTGGATTGTGGGCAATTAACCGTCGTCGAGTGCACATCAAATGTACACTCAAAATTAGAGTGCATTGTGTGTAAGAATGAGTGAACAAAAGTAGGGAACGAGTGGCTCACTCAGAATTCAGACACTCCTACAAAATGGCAGACACTCGAAATAGTACACTATATAGTGTATAGGGGGGCGGTTTCAGGCACAGCGAGTGTTCCACGACCGGGGTTGGTGCCCTACGCAGGCTGCATACTCTGAGTTTAGAGAGCGGCGCTACTGCTGTACAGAACTAATGAACGAAATTCTTTTGACACTGAAAACTGTAACTACACTGAAATAAGAATCCATGCAGGACTTTAAAAGCAATGAAATAGTGAAAGTAGGCATTAATAAAGCATGATCTTGCTTTGGTTTATATTTCAGCCTTATATATAATGTCCTTGTGGGACATTTTCATGTTTTCACTGTAATAATTACTAGAAGTGTTTCCAAACCTCTCTTCTTATTGACAAATTCATCCAGATCTGACAAGAACCCTTAAAGGGATAGTTCACCCAAAAATTAAAATTCTCATTATTTACTCACTCACATGCCACCCCAGATGTCTACGAATTTCTTTCATCTGCTGAACTCAAATTAATATTTTTAGAAGAATTTCTCAGCTATGTAGGTCCATACAATGCAAGTGAATGGATGGCAACATTTTAAAGCTAAACAAAATCACATAAGTCAGCATAAAAGTAATCCATAAGACTCCAGTGGTTAAATCAGTATCTTCAGAAGCAATGTGATAGATGAGAAACAGAGAAACAGATCGCCTTCACCTTCTTCTTCTTGTGTTTTTGGTAATTCATCTCTGCATATCGCACCCTGCTGGGCAGGGAGAATAATGTCTAGCAAAAAATGACAAATATTGATCTGTTTCTCACCCACACCTATCATAACACTTCTGAAGATATGAATTTATTTACTGGAGTCATATAGATTACTTTTATGCTGCCTTTATGTGCTTTTTGGAGCATCAAAATTTTGGCCTATAGAGCTAAAATATTCTTCTAAAAATCTTAATTTGTGTTCTGCAGAAGAAAGGAAGCCATAAATATCTGGGATGGCATGAGGGTGAGTAACTGATGAGAGAATTTTCCTTTTTGGGTGAACTATCCATTTAAAGTGATAGCTCAGCCATAATTTAATATTCTTTCATCATTTCCCTACCCTCATGTTGTTCCAAACCCGTGTGACCCTTTGTATTATGTGGAACATAAAATATGTTAGACAGAATGTTAGGGGCTGACAGTCTCGGTCACCATTCACTTTCAAAATATGGAGAAGAAAAAACATTCACTGAAAGTAAATAGTGACTCAGGCAAACATTCTGTCTAAAATCTCCTTATTGTGTTGCATGGAAGAAAGAAAGTCATACGGGTTTGGAACAACATGATAGTACATGATGACTGAATTTCCATTAATAATAATAATAATAATTCTGTAATACATGTTAAATGTGTATTATGTAATGGAATATAGGGGAGTTAATGTCCATTATGTCATTTGTGAAAGTAATGAGTTACTCACTACTTGAGTACTCTTTTAATTGGATTCTTTCTTACTCTTACTCAAGTAATTATTTATTTTAGTACTTTTACTTCTACTTGAGTATTTTTTTATTTTTTTTTTATTAATTGTACTTTTAATTGAGTACAGTCTTTGGCTAGTCTACCCACCTCTGGTGCTCACCCTGTGGTCTGTGTGGGTCCTAAAGCCCCAGTATAGTGATGGGGACACTAAAGACACCGTCCTTCAGATGAGAAGTTAAACTGAGGTCCTGACTCTCTGTGGTCATTAAAAAATCCTAGGACACTTTTCGAAAAGAGTAGAAGTGTAACCCTGGTGTCCTGACCAAATTCCCCCCTTTGGCCCTTATCAGTCATGGCTTCCTAATAATCCTCATCCATTAATTGGCTCAATAACTCTCCTCTCTCCTCTCCACCAATGGCTGGTGTGTGGTGAGTGTACTGGTGCGCTGTGGCTGCTGTCGCATCATCCAGATGCTGCACACTGGTGGTGGTTGAGGAGAGTCCCCTGTTCACTGTGTAAAGCACTTTGAGTGTAGAGTCAGAAAAGTGCTATATAAATGTAACGTTCATTCATTCATGTTACTTTCCTTTCGATTTATTCTCAAAATATTACGACTTTAGTTAGTTAGTTTGTAACTTTAATCTCATAATGCTTCGACTTCTCGTTGTTTTTACTTTATTTTCAATATATTATGATAAATGACAATTGCAAATTTAAATTGTTAAATTACTTCGACTTTATTGTTAGCATTCATTTCTGTGTAATGAACAATGTGCAGACAAGTTGTAATTCTCGTTTTGATCCTCCGCAATTAAAATTAAAACACGTTTGATCCGTTTATTGTGTGTCTGACGTGTGTTTATATAAAGTTCTGAACCGGTGTCAGTGTTGTACTTAATATAATTATTATTTGACAGGTAGAGTGGTCATTTTTTTTAAGTCATGGATGGAAGGATTCTTCTGATTTTTATATTATAATATGGCCTGTGGGCTAAGTCCCAGATGACATTGAAGTCTAGCAACGGCACTGTTCCATTCTGAATACTGCCCTTGTTGTGACAGAGTAAAAGCAGTTAAGCAGTCAAGGTAAATTATTGCCTTACAGAGGGTCTTCTCCCTGTGTTGCAGTATTTGTGAAATGCTTGCTGGGAATTTTTCTGAAATGTGATATGATAACAGTATCAGGGATTTATACTTAAAATACATTCAGTCTTCACGAGGCAAAAAGCAGTTTGTAACATCATGGAGTATGTATCAAACACTAGATACTATACTAAACTTACATATCTAAATGATGGTAGAGTATCTCAGGAAGCAGTTATCTTTTCATTGTGTTGTCACTGCAGGTCATTCTGTTCTTTAATGTTTGGGTTGTAGCATTCAGGCTATGTTATTTCTTGTTTAAACCAGTTCAAGTTTCACAAATATTTTCAATTCTATTTATCAGGAAAAACTTAGAAAATTACCCTAATATTAACCTTATTAATTTCTCTAATTTATTTATATCAAGAGATGTGCTTTCCCCCTATTTTTTCCATCTATCTGCTTTCTAACTAAAGAGACTACTCGCTTACCATATCAAAGCAGCAGCATAAATATAGTAAAGATGCAGTCTGTGATTGGTACAACCTGTGGGCTGCTAGTGGTAATGCAGTGGCAGTGTTTCCAAGCATTTAGAAAAACTCTACCCGACCTGTTTTCAACCTAAAAAGCCTTTTAGCAGTCAGCAAGAGTTTCTGAGGAGACATCAGTGGTTTTCATTTTCTGTCTTGCCAAATCGAGTTTGATTGCACTTTACGTACTGTGGTGCACGTTACATTTGATGTTCTTGCTGTTAAGCATATGAATTTTGCCTTAGGTACCAATAAATAATGTCTACATGTATATTATAACTCAACATCTGATTGTTTTTACTGCTATAGCAAAGCTTCAAAATAACATCACATAATATTTAATAATACACAGGAGAGGCTAGACATCTACAACAACCATGAACCAACCACAGCAAATAAATAGGTAGTTGACATGAAATACTTTTGTAAAGTTTACTTTTTCTGAAGTGTGATGTGCTTTACAATACTCTTAAACTAAAACTATTTTAAAGAGCATTTTGCTCAGTTTTAATAACTATTATGCATGCAGCTTTTACGACCTCATATTAATTGAGAGAGTACTCCTATTAAAAATTCATTTTTCACACTGCAGGACCATTTAAAATGAACTAGTGAAGACAAAAAGTTGATTTAAAATGGTGAAAAACGTACCTCTTCACATACAAGTGCAACACTGTGGCTCTATAGTGAAATTAAAACATTCCTGTGTATTTTTGAGTGGCCTGCCAGACCAACACCACAACATTGGCTAAAATCAATCTGTTTGTACAATGAAGGTGGGGGAGTTTTCAATTATTCACTCAATGATTTTCAATGATTAGTTGTGCCATTCTGTTTAGATACACTAGAGGCGCAGAAATTACACACTTCATTTTTAACCTAAAATCTTGATGCTAACCAAAAAAATCCATGGACACGATAAGCATCAATTCCACAAAATACTTTTTTGAGCATGTACTTCTATCAGATAACATCAAGACAAATTTATTTCCCAAGTGTTTTCATTTGCAAAGATGTTATCTTTTGCAAAACAGACAAAACAGATAAAATGGGGGAAGATACAATTACAGAGCAGAAGAAAAATGAGGAAAATCAATTTGGAGAATTTCAACCACACCATGAGTAAATTCTGCACAGTCACTCATCAACATTTAAAAGACAAGTGAGCAGGGTGGTGAGAGTTCAATGAGGAAAGGAATGATGATAAGCAAATGTTTGTCGAGGTGAAACAAGTTTCAACGTAAACATCAAATCCATCTTGTGCATTAAGGCTGCTGTCTGTTTCCAAACTTTCCCAAACAGCCTCAATACAGTAAATCAAACAAGACATAACAATGATTAAAGCAGGTGGATTTACAGGTAATTGAACCCACCACACCTTCTCTCACTGCTCACTATTTACATTTAAACAACAGCCCTCAGGTGGGTTATTGCTTACTCTGCATGCATTATTTATTCATTCTTTTTTGTGGTAATGGTACTTTCGAGGGAAACTCTGCACTGTTTCCCATTACGAGTCTCAGTAGCAGCACAAAAATGGTCTATTTGAAAACAAACATGTATATTATTGACGAGGCAAAATATGTAGTGATTATTGTTACTGTGTACAATAACAATGTTTCTAGTCTGTTTTGGACTGCTATTTCATTTAGCATTTGGCATCCAATTTTCCAAAATAGGGCTAAACAATTTGGACAAAACATTTTTTTTTTTTTTTTTTTTTTTAAGTCAGTGTCCATTTGTAAAATAGCAAAAAAAAAAACATTTTCTTTGCAAGTGCAAATAGTGTTAGACAGGGGCAGACTGGAAAGAGACGCTGTCCCATTCGGCATAATGCGGCGGCACATTTCAGCTTATCACCACCCATTCACGGCCAGACCACCGGGAAAAGTCCAGGGTAGGGTTGCACCCACTGTGCGTAAGTTCTCACATACGTTAGGATGTAAAGTTAGCACTAAGGGTTTAGTAACTAGTAGTTAGTTTGTAACTAAATCAGTGCTTAATTTGGTTGCACCACCTGTTCTTTAGGCAAGACTTAACTAGTAGGTCATAAGCTCTCCGTAAAGTAATGCGTAGTCGCATAATATGACATTTACCTGTATTGATCCAATAAGCAGCCTTCAAATTTGTACACAGAAGTATTAAAAAGCCGTGAATTTCAGTTTGATCTTGTTACGGTTGATGTTCAAACCTTGTAACCCCTAACTGTCAGCTGTAATAAATTATATCCCCATTAAAATACGACACGTAATAAAAGTATCTTCATTTGATAAATATTATATTTGCCCTGTGTAAATAACAATAAATAGGAACTGTATCTAAAATAAATAAGGGGTGATAAATAAAAACTAATACATCAGGCTGGAAAAATAGACATTTATTCATTTTAATATCTTACATATTTCATATATGTTGAAACTTGACACCGGGCGACGCACCCTGAAAACGGCACCGTTAGATCGATTTCATGCTGAAGAGCTGCTTAAAAGTACGTTTTTTTTCTCTCTCTCTCTCGTAAATGTAAATGAGTGTAAATGCCAACATCATATATGTCAAAAGGATTGAAGCCTGTCACGTAAAACATGAGCTCATGGATGTCATTAAACGAGTCTGCTTCTTTATTCCATCTGTTACTTCTGGTCGGAGGCTTCCGTAAATATTTAGTTTATACATAGGGCTACGTCCTACCTAGGTTTAATGGTGCAACACTCAAATATTTAGTATTGCGTAAGTTGTGACTTAGTGCCCATTTACGCCACAACTAGGCTAAGTTGTAACATACGTATAGCTGGTGCAACTAGCCCCAGGTTCTCTCTATGGCCAGTCCACTCCTGGTGTTAGATGCTATTTGTACCCCTAATTAAATACTAACATACAGTATAGGGGCATCACTGCAGTCCCACCGACACCATACACCAACCCCTACCCCTAAGCCTAACTCTAACCTTCCCTTAAAGAAATAAATCATGGTTTTGCTACAGTAACCATAGTATCACCATGGTATTTTGTAGTAAAATCATAGTACTGTATAGTCATTTATACAATTTATGTTCATAAAAAAAGAGGATTTGTAAATATGAAAATCTCTCAGGTGTGGGTGCATTTTATCATCTGTCCTTTGCATATTTGTACATCTTTGCTTCGGTAAGAACAGGGGTTGAATTTGTGCTGTAAATACATTATTACATCACAAACAAACATGTTTCATTCAAAGCCAGACAAATCTTTCCATCGTAGTCTGTTACCATCAATGAGTTTTTGTTGGCCGACACCATGTTGGCTTTGACATTCTAATATTTACTACATTAAGCAGTGAATGGATGGGCAGGAAAAACAGTAAGCCTGCCAATAACTCGTCCAAGCTCGCAAGCGAGAGTGCATACGTTAACGTTCAAATGACAGGAGCACACATGCGTTAAGAGCAGGATGTCCATTTAAAGGAAATGACATTGTGGGCTATCAATCGAAAGAGTGGTTTAAAGCTTTGTAAAAACAGACACAGCATAATTAAATACACAGTCCATTGTGAGCAGTAAAAGTATGTTCAATTAAGGCATGCATTGTGAATTAAAGGATGGCAGGTGATCCTTTTGTTGTATAGACCCTTTTCAGAGACAGTGATGTCACATTTCTGCCTTAATTTAGCAGGGTAAATCTAGCAAACATTTTAATATTTCCTTTTTTTTCTTTTTCTATATTTAATGTAAATTAACATTACATTTTGTATACCCTGGCATTAATTTAAAAACAACAGTAGTTAACGCTGCTAAGATGGGGTTACAAATACAGCTCCTGAGGGAGTGAACGCAATTTGGTAAATCCTTCTCTCTTCTGAATGCCATACTTTCGTTTTGGAAAGTTATGGAAACGTGATAGTGGATTTTTGTCTTTTGCTGATGGAGAAAATGGGAAAGCAAAAATAATATTTACTGTGTTTTTCCATTTTCAGCTGTAGATTTTTACCCCACTGTTGTTTACTTATTAATTCCAAAATGTGAAGAAGTTCCAAATTAGGGCTAAATGATTTGGACAAAAAATCCAATTGCGATTATTTCTAAAAATATTGCTATTGTAATTGAAACTGCAATATAATTTTTTTTTTTTTTTTTTTTTTTTTGTTTTTAGTCAGCGTCTATTTGCACTGTGTAAATAGCAATATATTAAAAAAAAAAAAAAATTATTTGCACTGAGTGCAAATAGTGTTAGATGCTATTTGCACCCATAATTAAATACTACCATACGTATAGGGGCATCACTGCAGTCCCACAGACACCATACACCAACCCCTAAACCTAACCCTAAACTTCCTTTACAAAAATGAATCATGCTACAGTAACCATAGTATCACCATGGTATTTTGTAGTAAAATCATAGCAACCAAAAATGAAACATGGCCACTATATTAACACCATATTACTGTAGCACCACCATGCACTGCATTAAAACAATGGCTTTGGCCAAAAAACATACTATAGTAAAACCCAGTTCAAACCTTCATTTCAACTCTGTGACCAAATCACTGCGAGAAAATCAACCTTTATATTCATTTGTATTGGTTAATATTAGGGATGTACAAGACTAGTCGACTAAGTGGTTCTGATGCTGCTAGTCGACACTGTACTAATCAGTCAGTATTTTCCCCCATTAAACTGTTCAGCATTTTTACACATTTATGTTTGGCTTATATTGTCACAAAGGCTGCACTTAAATTACTGTCATGTTAGTGTTACACATTTTAAATATATTTAATAATACAAATATTGAAAAAAATGATATCTGGAACAGATGTATACAAAGTTTCATTTCACTTCAGGCTGCTCGTGCTTCTTCCCCTTCTCACTCATGGCGCTCGCAGATAAATGTCCTCTTGCAAGATGATCAAAGTAGCTTTAGAAATCACTTTGGTGGTGGTGCAGGAAGCCGATTTCCGAAACGTTGGCTTGTAAGTCACTATGGATTTTTTCGCATTTGAGTCTTTGAATCTGTGCAGTTATTTTCCCACCGAGTGGGCTTTTTCAAGCGCAGAATAATCGCATCAGGTGAGTCGGGTTCCATCTTTCACTGTACCATATTGCCATGTTAATTTTGTTAATCAAAAATGTATACCTAGGAAATGACTATTTTAGGCTAGGTATGCAATTTTTTACCCTGCTGATCAAGAAGGCTATTTTCAACAATGTGCCGACTGCTTAACTGTTTAAACCCTTTTATTCTGTGTGCAAGTCATGTTTAGAACAATACATTCATTTTATTTTACATTTCTCAAAGGCCTATTTTTTTCAATCCTAGCCATCGTAACTGTTATTGGCTAACATTCTTAACCGAACAGCTGTCATATTAGGTCATAGGCTAATGCATGTCATGAAATATGTGCAACTTTTCAGAGCATTTTTTCTTTTCTCGTAGATTTGGCTTACTTGTGAATTATTCAACTGTCCAGACTGTTTTAATATGTTAAGTTACTTGTACTTGGTGATTTCCATTTAGAACAGGCTGTTAGGGCTGCTCTTTTGGTCCTGCACTATTCATTCAACTGTTCAATAATTATGCCTGTATTCACTAACACTGATTCATTAAATGTATGTTACGTTCTATATTTAATGTAGCCTACAATGATGATAATGCAAGTCAAGCACGTCGCCCCTTTTTCAGCAGACTTTTGGCTTTTGGAAGTAATTTAAATGGGTCACATAAACACATTGTTTTTTGACTGTTTTCTGAGGGTTTCTTTCTTTTTATACTAGTCAACAAATTTTTTTAGTTTTTTTGTTTAAACGTCAGTAAAATTAGTCATTCCGCACATCCCTAGTTATTATATGTTGTATTAAAGGAAATATTAAGAGTGGAGACAGAAAACAGGATGGCAAAAAGTGGATCAAAAGGCCGAATAGAACTCGGGTCGTCCGCACGAAAAAAGCACATCCATACCATCGTCACACCCCACACCACTGCAGTGACACTAGTGGTGCATTTTATCCTTAATTTCTGTTTTTTCACCAGACTATTGGAGTGAAAAAAGCTGCGCTGTGTGGCAGGTGCCATTTACACCTAGTGCAGATAGTCACTCCGTTTAAAAAAATAAAATAAAGAACCTAGTAAGTGTTTCCTTTTGACCAAAATTAAGTCATGGGCAAACATGCTCTACTGCCAATATAAATACTGTTAAAAAAAGGGTGTTCACACTTGAGTGTCCTCTTAAAAAGAACCAGACTAAATAAATTAAAAAAATAGAATGAAACACAGAGGGGATAAAAAACAGATACACCATCTTCACATTGTATCTGTTACTGTGTATCTGTTTTTGTCTACTTTGTGATAGGGTCTCAGCCCACTTTTAATCTTTGTGATTTTTTGCCCAATAATAACTTATCATTAAGTTAAGAAATGATTATGGAAATATGTTTTTGTATAATATTAACAACAACAACAACAACAACTATTATTATTTTTTTTATTTTTTTTTAAAGTACCAGATTCATGAAATATTTTAAGAAATTTCTGTCTCCACTCTTCCGTCCACAAACATTCAGTGTTATGAGGCTACTTTAGATTTAGATATTAAATCATATTTGGAATCTAGAGCTCTTTATTTGACGTGCTTTGAATATGTGTAACACTACAGAGAAAAGAGCTGCGCACATATAATAAGCACAGCGAGCAGCGCTTTGTGATTTGATAATTGCACTACATCATATCACATTTTACATTTTATTTCCATTAATCATTCATCCCTAGCCCAAAATGCCTCTTTAATTATCATAAATACACATTCCTTTTTCCAGGTAAACTCCTAACACACCTAAACTGTGGGATGGTTCTATTTCAAGCAAAGATAGAAACCCATAAGCGCCTTCAGCACCTAATATGCCATGCGGAGGGACTCAAACTGTTTCCTGTCTATTACCCGAGGCCATTCTGTTACCTTAGGCAACACTGCAAGCATGAAATGGTGGCAAAAATAGGATGTTCAGCAGCATGAATGGCTTGGTGTAAAAGGGAAAATAATTTGTACTTTCAGAACCCATGCAGAAGTGTGTGTGTTGAAGTGTGTGTGCTCAGTGGTTAAGTCCACACACAGCTCACATCCACTCTACAGCAGGTTTTCTCAATCTTTTGCCCAATGCAACCCACTTTTTTTTTTAATGAACCAGGTATGGCTTTTACCACACCCTCCACAGTTTTAGCACATTTTAGCACAATGTGAGGACTTTTCAGATGGTCCCTTGCCCACTGTAGGCACAATTTCCAACAAATATCAAGGTTAAATTAATGATCTTGAACGATTTTGCGGTAACTAATTGAGTCCCATATTGATTAGATACGGGATGCATCATTTCATCTTTAAATACGGGATGATCCCGTATATTACAGGACAGTTGGCAACCCTTCTTGGGACTGTCGCTCTGAAATGATGATGTCCAGAAAATGGATTACATTCAGTCTTGCACGGTAGCGCATGCTATGCTAGCGCATGCAACGCTATGTAAAGAGACCTTGTCCAAAAAGGACGATTTGTAGCATTGATGTATTATTGTGATTGGACAGCTTATAATTAATGTCAGAGAAATGCAGCCTCTTACTTACGGTCGTTTACATAAACCTGGAGATATTAACACAATTTGACAATAGAGGTCACTGTTGCCCCAAACATTGCAAATGTACAGTTCTATCCTTCTAATTGGTCATTTGTGCTCATGACAGAAATGATCTCGTGACCCAGCAGACAATGATCCACAGTCCACTTTTGGGTTGTGCCCCAGTGGTTGAGAAACCCTGCTCTACAGCAACGGTTTTCAAACTGGAAGGCGCGCCTTCCAGGGGGCCACCAGAGCTTGTCAAAGGAGGCACTGTGATTGTTCACCAAGTAAAATCAAAAGATACAGTGCTGTTAAAAAGTATTTGCCCCATCCTGATTTCTTCTGTTTTTGTGGTTCTCACTAAATTGTTTCAAATATTCAAACAAATCAAACAAAAAACAAACACAATCTGAGTAAACACAAAATACAGTTTTAAATGATAATGTTATTTATTGAAGCAAAAAAGTTATCCAATACCAACTGGGCCTGTGTGAAAAGTTACTAAATCCCCAAATTTATGTAACTGCATACATATGGGGTTCGGCTGGACTAGACACACCCAGGCCTGATTAGAGTGCCAGTAGCACAGTAGCGAACCTTCTCAGAAGTGGTCGACCTTCCAAAATTCCTCCAAGAGCACAGCAATGACTCATCCAGGAAGTCACAAAAAAGCCAAGGACAACATCCAAGGAACTGCAAGCCTCTCTCACATCAATAAAGGTCACTGTTCATGACTCCAATATCAGAAAGCCACTGGCCAAAAATGGCATCCATGGAAGAGTGGCAAGGCAAAAACAACTACTAACCCAGAACAACATTAAGGCTTGTCTGAATTTTGCCATAACACACATTGATGATCATCTAACCTTTTGGGAGAATGTTCTGTGGACTGATGAGTCAAAAGTGGAACTGTTTGGAGTTATATCTGGTGTAAATCAAACACAAAATTACACAAAAAGAACATCATACCCACAGTCAAGCATGGTGGTGGTAGTGTGATGGTGTGATGATTCTTTGCTGCTTCAGGGCCAGGGAAACTTGCAATAATTGAGGGAAACATGAATTCTGCTCTCTACCAGAAAATCCTAAAGGAGAACATCCGTTCATCAGCCCATGAGTTGAATCTCAAGCGCAACTGGATTATGCAGAAAGACAATGATCCAAAGCATAGGAGTAAGTCAACCTCTGAATGGCTCAAAAGAAGCGAAATTAAAGTTTTGGAGTGGCCTAGTCAAAGTCCTGACTTGAACCCGATTGAGATGCTGTGGCAGGAACTTAAACGGGCAGTTCATGCTCAAAAACCCTCCAATGTGGCTGAACTAAAGCAGTTCTGCAAAGAAGAGTGGGCCAAAATTCCACCACAGCATTGTGAAAGACTGATCTCCAGTTATCGGAAGTTTGGTTGCAGTTGTTGCTGCTAAAGTTGGCACAACCAGCTATTAAATTTAAGGGGGCAGTCAGTTTTTCATATGGGTGATATAGGTGCTGAATAACTTATTTGCTTCAATAAAAAATATACAGTATATATATTTGAAAACCATATTTTGTGTTTACCCAGGTTGCCTTTGTTTTGTTATCCCTCATTTGAAGGTCTAAAACAATATAGTATGAAAAATACACAAAAACAGACAAAATCAGGAAGGGGGCAAATAAATTTTTACAGCATTGTACATAAATACAAATACAATGTATTGTCAGGATAAATGAAAATTAATAGCTTAATGGACCGTAGTCCAGCATAATAGACTGTAGCTTTATGGCGTTATAATACTATTGAATGTCATGAACGAAGGCATATCATGCGAGAGCGCATCCATGTACCGGTTGCATGAGAATGAATCTCTCCGATCACACACAATCTCTTTCATTCTCACACAAAATTGAACTCTCATATATGCGCAGCTCAGTGAAATCTCCCTGCAATCGCTCATAGAGTGCGTGTGCACGTTCAAAATGTGTTCTGTGCACTCGCAAATCTATTATAAAGCCATATAGCTCTGCTTCTCTTCATCCGTCACATGTCCATTGTTACGAGTTCAACATGATATTGGGTCGATGTGTCTTCATGTGTTTGTGACAAGTGCAGATTCACATAGAGGTGGACACTGTTGTGATGCGAGTTTATCAAAAATATAGGCTACAATTCCATTTTAATAAGAGCAGACATGTATTTTTAATTTAAAAAAAAAAAAAAAAAAAAAAAAACAATGCAGAATATGTTTTTTTTATTATTAATATAAATATTTATAGCCGTTAATCACACACCAGTGTATGAAGTATTGCTGAATGAGTCTGTCAGACTGAATTTAAGGTCATGATCATAATTGGTGAATTGCTCCAACGCCTGAATCTTATGATGAATTTGATAATATAATACTAGAGAACAATACCTGATAAAACTTCAAATATGTGGCCAGAACATACTGCTGTTTTATTTATTTATATTTAGTTATATTTCAGGTGTTGGAGCAATTCACCAATGATGATCATGACCTTCAATTCAGTTTTAAGTGGAAGATAGATATTTTTGACATTTAGCATAGGCTATCTTATTTATTATTTACTTGGCTATTGTATAGGCCAATATACAACAGTATTGTATGTATATAAATCTGCAAAAGGGGGAGAAGGGGGGCGCAGTCTTGTTCATTTTGTCAGAGGGGGGGCTTAATGTTTAAGACTTTGAAAACCCCTGCCCTACAGTATATTACAAAATACACATAAATTCTAAGGTACAAAAGCCCTATTGTCCAAGAATAATTAACATCCTACATCACTTCAACATTCTGAGCTCAAAAAAGCTCTTTTTTTTATTTTGTATTACAATCTTAGTAATTAAAGTTAAAATATAGATATATTTGGGCTCTGTATGAGTTGACAAATGATTTTGTTTGATCTGAGAGTGAATAACGACTTAAATTCCGGTCTGTTCTTCATACAAAATGGTTGCATGCCTTTAGATGTAAGCACCATTAGAACTTGATGCGCAAGTCACATGGACTACTTTTATGACACTTTTGTTTTTTTAAGCTTTAAAGTGAGGCACTAACTTTTTTTGATTGTTCGTTTTTAAATATATCTTTTGTGTTCCGCAGAAAAAAGAATGTCATACAGGTTTGGAATGACATGTAAGCAATGACAATTTTGGATTAACTATTTCTTTAATACACAGAATTTGATGGGTGATTACATCTTTTGTCATTCAATGAATATAGGACAGGATTTTTAAATTTTAAATTTTAATCTTAAGTTTCTCAAAAGCATAAAGTTTATAAAAAACAAAAATAGAAAGCACTCCTAAGGCTGAAATGATTGACAAATCCAAGTCTGAATGGAGTCTGTAAGAAAATGCTAAAATCATTGCAGAAAATGTAATGTTTGTGGAACTGTAAAAATATATAGGCTGACATATGGTTTGATGCTGATTAATGAGCAGCATTGTATAAGAGAGATATGTTTGCTGTGGGTATGTGAGGTGCTGTACTATGCACACTCATATATCTGCACTATGGATGTCTGATGTTTGCACTGTGGATTTGACACATAAAAGCCTTGATGACATCATATCCTAATCTTGAGCTGCAACACAAAGGTATCGTCTAAAGTTTGAGACAGAATGACATGCATCATTAACATTATTGAGGGTGCTGAAAATGTGTGTAATAGAGAAGGAATGCTTATTTCAAAGGACAATCTCACTCTCTTGCCACATTTATAGTACTATAATTATTCTTCTCTCTATCATTCTTCATCTTTCTTTCTAATATGACAACATTAAAGACATAGTTCCCCAAAAAATGAAAATGATGGAGCTGTTAGGCAGTCTCAATCAACCTTCACTTTCATTGTATGGAAAAAGGATGGAATGAAAGTGAATGGTGACTGAGGTGGAAAATTCTGCCTAGCATCTCCTTTTGTGTTCCACAGAAGAAAGTAAGTCGCAGATGTTCAAAACAACATGAAGGTGAGTAAATTGACAGAATTTTTATTTTTTGGTTAACTATCCCTTTAGGAGTCGCTCTTGGGGTGAATGCCCAACACACAGCATTCTGTCAACAAATCTACCACAGATTAGAGCAGCATGAGTTATAATCATCATATCAGCCCCTGCAGAGTCTCTCTCATGTCTTCAAGGTGAAATAAAATCTTGACAAATGTTTAATTACATTATTCTTCCCCCCTCTGTCCTAATCCATGTAATCTCCTCTTTTTCAACTTTCTTTCTTATCCAAGAATGTTGATGTTACCCACACACCCCAAATACCCTTAAGCACTGGTGGCTGAGGACCAGAAACTGTCTGATGGCGAGCCTGATTGCTACAGGTTCTGCCAAACGTCTGATTACATCTCCCCAAACGCCTGCCCTTTGCCACCTCCTGAAGCAAAATGATCAGGAAGCGCGGGGTCTTGCGTATGTGGCTGCCGTATGGTGCTGATTGTTTTGCCGCTGACATGGGGCTGGTGAATGGATGTGATTGGATAATGATGGGATCAGTCATTTGTGGATGTGATTCTGAGAGTTAAGTCCAAGACAATGATTTGGGGAGAGGAAGATTCACCAGAGAGAAGATTGGATTTGCGCATCAAGGCACATTCAAACTCTGAGTATGCGCATTCAAATCTGTCGAATGCAATAACCTTCCTTTTTCTCTCACTCTAACTCGGGCCACGTTTACACCTGATTTTAACATCCATCTCAGATGATCAAATCACAAGTAAACAGCACAAAAAAAGTCCAAAATGTTTTGTGATTTTATCACTAAAACCACATTCAGAGGTGGCAAGAAAGACCTGTGATGATATTGCGTTTGTAAATTTTGTGTAAACACTGTGTCCTCATATGTCCCGGACATCAAGTTACCATAACACAAAAACAAAAACTTGTTTGTGGCTTTAAAAGAACCATCATTTAAAGAAAAAAGTAATAATGGAAAAGCCATACATATATGTGCACATGACTTCAAGGAAAAGACCTTGGTCAGAGTACCACCATATTTAAAGCTAAGGTGTGCAATCTTTTCCAGAATGTTTTTTTTTTTTTTTTTTTGTTATACTGGTTGAAAGTCTCTTCACATCCTGATAGCAATCAATAATTTAAGTGGTCTAAATGTAAAATATATACCGCCACGCAACTTGTTCGCCCAGACAATCACGCGTCATCAGCGCAGGTTCCTTGATGCTGTGCAGAGCGAGCGCGAGAATGGAAGGCGAACCGCAGCTACCTTATATTCCTACTGAACCACCAGTAAAAGGAAACAAGAAAAGAAAGACCGTGTTAGAAACTTCTACAATGACAAAACATCTGGATCAAGAGCGTGCTAAAAGCAGAATTAACATTGGCGTTGCTTTTCCACGCTGGAGGCAACTGCGGGACACAAAGGGACTGAAAAATTACGCCATGGTTGCTGTTTTTCTTTTGGACAGGTAATTATATGGTTTGATTTGTTTTTGATATATTTTGTTAATGTAATGAAGTATTTAGCTCATGTAGTTTGTGTACCTTTACGAATTCTCAACGCTAACAGCAGCTACAGTGTAAAAAAACTATTTTTATGTTTTCAAAGTTACGAAATCACTGCAACATCCACACCTTTGGTGCATGGATTCATAAGGATCGATTCCACCAACACGTCTCTCCTCCTGGCGCTTAGACTCTGCTCTGTGTGTGTGTGTGTTCATGTGTGATAGAGGAGGCGTGGCTTTGGAGACACCTCTGAAGCGAGGGCGGGCTCTATGCTTTCAAAGCTAGCTTGCTAACTGCTAGCCTCACTGGATTACACACCCTGGCTTTAATTTTTTAGGGGAATGACAATGAGGCAATGAGGACACATTAGATACACGATCTATATCTTTGTATCGATCATTCAGCTGACAAAACATTCAAAATATACTCACTGAGCACTTTATTCGGAACATGGTCTTCTGCTGTTGTAGCCCACCTGCCTCAAGGTTCGATGTGTTGCGCAATCTAAGATGCTATTCTGGTCACTACAATTGTACAGAGGGGTTATCTGAGTTACCGTAGCCTTTCTGTCAGCTCAACCTCTCTGGCCATTCTCCATTGACCTCTCTCATCAATAACGCCACCAAGAGGACTTAGAGCGCATTGGGAATTGGGAACTCTTGAGACTGTTGTGCGTGAAAATCCCTGGAGATCAGCAGTTACAGAAATACTCAAACCAGCCCGTCTGGCACCAACAATCATGCCGCGGTCAAAATCACTGAGATAATTTTTTCCCCATTCTGATGGTTGATGTGAACATTAACTGAAGCTCCTGAATCATATCTGCATGATTTTAGGCATTGCACTGCTGCCACACGATTGGCTGATTAGATAATTGCATGAATACATAAGCGTACAGGTGTTCCTAATAAAGTGCTCTGTGAGTGTAAGACTTGCATAAAGATTTCCAGTTGACAAAAAAATAAAAAAATAAAAAAAACTCCAGAAAACACAAGTTGTGATTAGACATGATCTAGGACATTTAGATATGACAGTCCACTGAACAGACTGTGCATCTATCCCTCACAGGCTTGTTTTCAAATGCGAAAATTTAAACATGGCATCTACTCTAAGTGAGGTCTATATCTTCCAAATGCCTCATATCAACATGTAGTAACACAGACCATGTAAAGCACACACATTATCAGTGGATACAGTTACACCATGTGCTAGGTGGAAATTAGGTGCACACACGTTTACATATCTATCTAAAAGGGAACATACTATACATTTCTGTTGTTTTTATAAAGCTACTTATAATAACTATAGACTAACCCTAAAAGACAAGAACAATCTTAGCCAACATTTTAAATTAAGATTTATTTACTGGTTGGTTTTTTAGTTGAAGACGTCCCTGAATATCCCCTAAGGGAGGTTCTGTTAGATTTAGCTTACTTTTTGGAACGATTTTGTCGTACACACCATAGGTGAATTACAGACCATACCAATGGGGCCAGTGCTCAGGGGCCAGATTCACAAAAATGTTCTTAAGAAAAAAAATTAAGTTCTTGGGAGAAATTATAAGTTTGTAAGAAAGTTCCTAAGTGCAATTCTTGAAAAATTCTTTAGAAGTCCTCAAATATTTATCTTAATTGTTTTCTTAAGAATAAAAAGACAGGCTTTGACATTGTCTGATGGCCAATCAGTATCACAACAAATTCAATACTTCAACACTGGTAAATCGTAACAGTAAATGTTTCTTTTAACCTTACGATAATTTTTTATTTTATGTATTTTTTTATTTTTTTATGTAGGTGCGTGAGATATGTTAGTTTAATGACATTAACTGTCATAGGAGAATTTACTTGCTGCTAACCATTTGATAACTTTTAATTTAACATTTCCCTGGGCAGCAAAGTCTCGTGGCCTTTCAACTTTGAAAACAAATTATATGCTTAAATATATGGGCCCCAGAGCTTATACAAGGCCCCCTCAATAGGGCCCTGTGATTATGAGGGCCCCCATCCCTCTTATAGTACCTTTTTGCCTTCCTGTTTCTAATTACATTTTTTTTAGCAACTATTTAACCTTATAATGCCGCATTGCTAGTCATAATCAGCCCCTGGTACACATACACAAACAAAATTCAAAGCACACACCCAAAAACTTCCATGAAGGTATTTCAATCAATATCCAATTTGTTTCAGCGTTTTACTGGCTTTTATTGGATGAGTCAAAACTTCTGCATCAAACTGATTGTATGAATCCCACAAAATTTTCACAGATGCCAAAATGCCCAAAGCAATCACAGTGTGCTAATAAAGAAGCACAAAAGTGCCACAATGCCACTTTTCAAACCTTCAACAGATTGCGAGAGAACAGCTATATTTGTGTGTAATCTAAGAAAAAGTCTATAAAACTAAAAAGGCAGATTAAATGAAAGAGGAGCTGAAAAGAAAAAAAAACGAACAAAGATTTAAAATATAGACACTGTAAAATTTTTCCAGACCAGACAGACGTCAAGTTCACCTCTCCTCCGTTCCCCCACCCCTTTTCTTTCTTCAATTTTATAACTTTAATTGCAGCTATTTAATAATTTTCAAACTATTTTGCCTGAAGGCAGAACCACCCATAAATCACCGTCTGAGCGCAAGCTGAACATTTGTTCTCTCCACCTCCCTCTCTTCCTTGTCTCCCTCTCTCTCTTTCTCTCCGTTCAACTGTCAAGCATGTCCATCTTTAATTTGTCTCTGATGTTTAAATCTTGATTTGTATGTATGTGCTCATGTCCTTTTCTCACAGATATATATATAGAAACATATCTCTCCCTCTTGCACTTGCCATTCATCAATTTTTCTGTCAGTTTTCTGTTATCACTCAGAAACATCCAATCTGTCTTGTCTTTCTCCCTGTCAAAATACTGAAGGCTGCATTGGCAGGTAGAACGAAGAAAGTGAGGGAAACATCTATGTTTTTTATGTGTGTGTGCATGCACCTTGATATATTCTGTGACACATTCATGAAACAGGAGCAGAATGAAGTTCTGTGTAAATCATTTATAAAACCATTCTTACATAAAATGATGCCCATTGAGAAAGGTACAAGGAAAACTGATTGGTTATGATTATGTGCCGTTTTAGAGCACAAAATCTCTATTACACTGACTGTTTCCTAACTACGATGCAATAAAGCGACAAGCGATAAAAGCTATAAATCCATTCCAAGTAAATCTAAGTTGAGGTCTAAACCAATCGCATCCATGACAAGCGACAAGACATTTTGTTGGTTACCTGTTTTCCATATCTATGGTGTCACTCACAGAAAAAGCAACAAAAGATGTGTCTTAAATAGTGTTGGGTGTAATATAATTACAAAGTAATTATTTACTGTAATCGAATTGCTTTTATTAAAAAAGAAAAGTAGTGTAATGTATTACATTTTAAATTCTTGTAATCAGACTACAGTTACTGACTTTCAAATAATTAAATTACTTTTATGTATATTATAGGGTTATGCTTATTTCTAATATATTATTTATGTAGAATAAATCAATTATGGCCCTGTAACGAGTCATTATGAAGGAGAAATGTTAGGTGTATGACATCACAAGGATGAAATATAGACATTATTTTGAATATGTTGAGCTGAAAAGAGTTTTAGAAAGTAACTTAAATGTAAAGTAATTAGTACTGTGATTAATTTTTCAATAAAGTAATTAGTAAACTGTGACGAAGAGGAGGGCATGAATTTTCCTAATCAGCTGGGGGGGGGGGGTCATAAAGATGAGCCGGAGGTGCCAGTTAGAGAGAGAGAGAGATGCACGTACTGTGTGTGTGTTTTACGTTATGTTTCAGTTTCTTTATACCTTTAAAAGTTTACATTGACTGCTCAGCCGGTTCCCGCCTCCTCCTTGCCCATCCTTACCCATTACATAAACAGTTGATGTGAACATTAACTGAAGCTCCTGACCCTTATCTGCATGATTTTATACAATGCACTGCTGCCACATGATTGGCTGATTAGATAATCGCATGGATGATTGTTTGTGCCAGACAGGCTGGTTTGAGTATTTCTGTAACTGCCGATCTCCTGGGATTTTCACACACAACAGTCTCTAGAATTTACTCAGAATGGTTCCAAAAACAAAAAACTTCCAGTAAGTGGCAGTTCTGTGGACAGAAATGCCTTTTTTTTTTTTTTTCTCCCCTTTTCGGAATGCCCAATTCCCAATGTGCTCTAAGTCCTCTTGGTGGCGTAGTGACTTGCCTCAATCCAAGGGATGGAGGACGAATCTAAAGTTGCCTCCATGTCTGAAACCATCAATCCGCGCATCTTATCACGTGGAACGCTATTCTCCATGGCATCCATGCACAACTCACCACACGCCCCACTGAGAGTGAGAACCACTTTATTGCGACCACGAGGAGGTTACCCCATGTGAATCTACCCTCCCTAGCAACTGGGCCAATTTGGTTGCTTAGGAGACCTGGTTGGAGTCACTCAGCACACCCTGGATTCGAACTTGCGACACCAGGGGTGGTAGTTAACGTCTTTACTCGCTGAGCTACCCAGGCCCCCTGAAATGCCTTGTTAATGAGAGAGGTTAATAGAGAATGGCCAGACTGATTCAAACTGACAAAGTCTATGTTAACTCAGATAACCGCTCTGTACAATTGTGGTGAGAAAAATAGCATCACAGAATGCTATTCTGAGATGTGGGTTGGCACTGTTTTGGCGGCACGAGGGGGACCTACACAATGTTAGGCAGGTGATTTTAATGTTGTGGCTGATCGGTGTATAGTTTGTAGCATGGTTTTCATTTGTGTCATGTTGTGCTCTGTAGCCCCATCCACACTGAAAGCTCTTTAGTCCAAAATACCACTCCACATAGCTGCATATCAAAAATATGTTCAGACTGGCTATGACTGCCATTTCAGAGCATACAATTTCTAAAACACTGTGTCCAAACCAGGCAGGACACAAAGTGATATGCAATGAAAATCATTGTTCAAATAAATCTAAATTTTCACCCTAACAAACCACATCTGTGACAAGCATCGAGCGATAATATCAAATGATCAGATGTCAAATGGTTTCTGTTACTGTCACAATGCACTGGGTAGCCCCGCCCACACTAAAATTGCATTGGTTCTTCTGCACACTGATACTGATTAAACATCATATATGTTCTGATGTATATCATATATGTTTTCTCATGTTGTGCAGAATTTTCACTTTTAGTGAGAACAGACACATTACTTGTTGTAAATTTGTCGCATCACACCTGGTTAGCACACCTATAATGTGTATGAGCAATGCATCTCTCTTTCTCTCTCTCTCTCTCTCTCTCCAATGCAGTCCACTAATTAGTCTTGTCATCTTCTTACAGATACTGCCTGTTCACACTTTAGCATCAGTCTTGACAGAAAAATTACTGTGTACATCCACAAAGAATGAGGTAATATAAATGAGCATTGGTGTTCACTGTTTGTTCTCGCTCTCTCTCTCTCTCTCTCTCTCTCTCTCTGTGTGTGTGTGTGTGTGTGTGTGAGAAATCAACAGCAGTTTTGTCCCTCTCTCTCACACACCACACCATGCAAAGTAAAAGGGTAAAAAAAGAATGTGAGATTCTCATCTGCCATTTTTTATTATTTTTTTCTCGTCCCTTTTTCACAAAACTACACGAGAGGGCAGCAGGATTTCTGCATCTCTGCTAAGGTGACATGTTCAGACTCGTCTGGAGATATACTGACTCATTTAGGAGGGTGACAAATCACTGCTGCTTCATTTGCATACACATTAATTTCCGCAATATGCTGTATTATGAAAGAGATTTACAGGAATGTACTGTACATACACAGTTTCCTGGATGGACAGAAGGTCAAAAGTCAGCTCAAACTGGGCGTTCAGAATTCTCACATAATTTCTTGTCTTTTAGCACGCTACACAAACATTTTGAGGAGTTTCTTTGTGCTGACTTGTCTATTTTTCTATGTTTTATCTTCAGCTTTATCAGTTAGTGGTTTGAGGAGTGAATATTTATCTGGATACCCCCACAAATGTTTGTTTTTCTATCATGGTGGGGACTTTTCATTGACTTCTACAGTTTTCAACCTGAACTAATAAAATTGTTTATCGCCTAAGCCTCAAAGAAACCTTTTTTATTATTATTATTATTTGGTATTTTTAAAATTTCCCTTGTGTGGACCATTAGCAGGTCCTCACAATGTTTTCACAGGTTTTTGTCCCCACAAAACCTGGTCCAAACACATACACGTTTAATCATCTATCAAAATGAGGACATACCATGGACTTTTGTTTTTATATAAAGCTTTGTATACTATAGACTATCCCACACCCTAACTCTACATGTAAAAGAAAATGTTTTTACATTTTTAGAATAAAAAAAAAAAAAAAAACCATCACTAGAGGACGTCCATAAATGTCCTTAAAAGGAGGTTTTGTCAAATTTTGCTTATTTCTCTGGACAAATTTGTCCCCAGTCTATAGCTGAGTACATATGTACACAAACATACACACTAACCAAAGACCTTCACTCTCTCTCTCTCACACACATACTGATTGGCCAAACTTCCTGTGTTTACCAAAATAGCACCTATATATAGAGTCACCATTCATCTTATTTAGAAACATAGGACCACACCTTTCCTTTCCCAGCGAAGGAGGAAGAACTAGTGTGTCCATACTGGCGTGCATTAGGATTAATATTATGACGAGCACCGAGATGAGACTGTTTGTGTGTTTAATGTTTGTAACATGAGTCAAACTTCATCCTGATCTCATTACCCAGATGTGTGACAATAACATTTTTAATGACACAAACAAAAGTGTGGGAGACAGAAATAAAGAAACCGTGAGTAAGACAGACAGAACATATGAGTGTTCGCAAGGATTGTGGGAAATCCACCCCATTTGACCTTTTGAACCCAAGCTGCTAAGGGGACAGTTAGAAAGTAGACATAAATATTTGGCGTTTGCAATTGTGAGACTGACACGAGCTGCTCCTCAAATAATCACCTGTCCATCACGCACACAGACGCATGCTTCTCTCCTGTAGGAAAACACACTTCCTGCAAGACAGATAAATAAATATTGTCATCTAGCCCAGGTGCTCATGGGAGCCTTGCAAGCTGATGGGTGAAACTTAACGCTGAGAAAAGTGTCACACTGCAGGTCTGTTTTGCTAAAATGAATTCCTAAACCTGAGAAATGAATTGTTTCTTCACAGCTCACACTCTTACCACTGTTAGGTGTGTGTGGGGTGATATTTAAAGGTGACGTGTGCAATAAAATACTTGCTATCCTAGTTTAATATGCAGAGACAACTAGAAGCAAGTCACTAGGCTGACTACCCAAAGAGTGTTATGGGATGAATGGGATGGTTTGCTGGTACGAAAATAAGTCATTCCATTTTGACAACAAATCAGTTTTGTTGCCGGCTTGCCACTAAAAAAAGAACATTCTGGAGGGGAATGTGTTTGATTATTTAAACAGCAGCAGTGCATAATGCACATTTTATTTCTGAACACAATAAACATTCTCATTTTCTGTTTCAGAAGTTGTATCTCATTATGTTTGTCATGTTCATTAGGTTTTCCCCTCCAGTAATGCCTGAGAACCGTAGATTGAGGTCAAAATTGAGTAAGCTCCCTGGAATATGATCTTCGCCAACGTAAACATGACTGCAACTCTGTGGTGCGTAAAGTGTCATTAGAAAATCAAATAGAAGTTTCATATGTCACTACATCTACGACGACTGAATATTTATGCAAGTGGAACAGTAAATACACACACTAAACATGAATACACACACAGAAGACGGCCGATGTTTGTGTGTGTAGGGCAGGCAAAGAATGTATAACAAGTAAAGAATAGGTAAAGAGGGTGAAGTGTGTTTGTGTGTGAATCAGGTTTCTCTTCCAAAAAATCTGAGAGGGAACATGTACTACCACCACCAGGAAGTTAAGAAGGAGTAATGTAACTGCCTCGGAGTGACGTACACAGACCTTAGCAGGGACAGAGTCAGAAGGATAAAAAGGGCACTGAATTTTATTTATTTATTTATTTTTATTAGTAATTATAAATACTTAACTAATTTCTTTGCTTTTTGAATATTTAACCATTTTCTTGTATATACAGTATATACTGTACATATTTTTATTTTTATTTTTCCTTTATCACAAATAATAGCCTATACTGTTTATATTTCTCACAAAAAGCACCACGGTAATACACTTATTTATTTTCAGACATGGTCTGTGATAACCCCATGTTGATGACATGTGTCATAGTAAAACTATCATATTTTTTTTTTTAAAGTACCTTGGAGTACCATGACAGTATCATGAAATATGAACATGATCAGTCATTCAGTACTGTGACATTACCTTGGTAACATGGTGCATGGTGCGATGGCGCAATGAGAAAGAGCAAGCACGAGGCGATCGATTGTGTTCCACGAATGCTACACGGTCTTTGAATAACATATATAATGCGAGTAAGGGCAGCCGGTGGAGTTTCTGGTGCCCCCTTAGGGAGTTGGTGCCCTACACAGACTGCGTTAAATGCGTATAGGGAGCTGCGGTACTGTGGTAGCCTAATGGTATTTTTCTGAAATTGATTATTCTAATGGCTTATTAGTTTCAACAAAACCAAACTGGTTTGGCTGAACCTGACAGCTCCTTCAGTTTTTGTCAATATTCTATAAAAGACTAATTTAATTTATATCACTGAAAGCAATGCGACCGTTCCCATTATAATTAATAAATTTGTCTACACTAGTGGTACGCGGTGTCGTAAATGTGGTAGCAGCTGAGTATTATTCTTTTGATGAACTTACAACATAATACATGGAGTGGACTTTTTATCTGACCTGTTACTCGTCTGAGGTAACGGCAGTTAGATGTTCCGGGGCAAATTCAAAACTGCATTTTTTGATTCCTTGAAGGGCACTCCTGCGGGAGTCCCTGCTGCCCCCGTTCTGTGCACATCAGTGCTGCCTCGGGTGATCATGAGAAAATATGGAACACAACGATAAAAGTTACTTTAATATACCGTCAGAACATCTTAGTAAAAAAGGCAAGAGAGAGAGGAGAGAGAATTTGGAATTTTAAATAAGACAGAGTCTTCAGCATCATTAATCTCTGTGTTTGTGCGCTTCTTCACTTGGCAATCATTTGTGGTGACTGTTTAACAACAAATAACAAAATGCATTATTCAACCCCTAATAACAAAAGCGCATTATCAGCCATGACTTTACCATTTAAATAAATAGCTTTTTAACTCGCTAAACAGGACACATTGTTAGCGATGAGAATAAATAATTTCTCTCTTTTAATAACAACACACTAATCAGAAACATTTTCAAACCCTTTGATTGAACAAATCAGTTAACTGTATCAAAAACACCAATTCGGAAATTATTTCTCCATGATGTTTTTATGTGTACGTATTGAAACTCAAAATGAGTGGTCGACCGATATGGGTTTCTTAATGGCCAGTGCTGATTGGCCATTAAGCAGGGTGGTCAATGACCAATGTAATGTAAGTTTTTTATGTAATACAATTTAATGATGGCAAATACACAAAATTACTGAATTAAAACTAACTTATTTTACATAATATTTACTCAAAATTGAATAATAAATATTTCAAATAAGAAAAAAATATGCATGGCCAAAGCACATGGCCAAATAACAGCCTGGACATTGGATTTTGTCAACACTACTGACAAAAATTATTATTAAAGTATTTTAAAGTATTATAGATTTTTGCATAACTGTACGTATACAGTTGGGGGGAAAAAAATTGCTTACAAGAACTGTGCCTTGACAATGGACTCTACCTGTGAATGAATTATTAAAAATATCACATTTTCAGATAAATATACCAATGTTAAAGGGTCATGCATGAGAAATAAAAATGTCCTTAATATTTTACACACAGTATAAGAGGTCATTCTACTATAAAAAAAACAAAAAAAAACAAAAAC